>NC_143522.1:48284956-48598956 GCF_031878675.1 Megascapheus bottae | reverse complement strand
CTCAGACCTTGGCACTGTCCTTGGGCTGTTTCCTCAAAGCTAGTACTCTAGCTCTTCAGCTCAAGGCTACCGCCCTACCCACAAGGCCACTTCAGGTTTCTGGTGGTTAATTGGATATAAGAGTCTCAGTCTTGAGTGCCAAGGCTGGCTTTGAACCCTGATCCTCAGATCTCAGCCTCCTGAGTAGCTAGGATTACAGGTGAGACACTGCACCCAGCTAATTTTTATCTTTTTTGCTATAGTACTGGAGCCTGAACTAAAGGGCTCTTGCTCTGGCTCAGTTTTTTCAACATGACTGGTGCTCTACCACTCAAGCATTGCCTCCAGCTTGGCATTTTATCTTGCTGTTCAAATGGAGGGTCTCATAAGACTTTTTTGCCCAGACTGGCTTTGAAATGAAATCCTCAAACCTCAGCCTCCTGATCTCTAATCTTACAGATATGAGTCACTAGTGACCAGCTAAGACATTAAATTTCAGAAACTACAAATTCCTATGTTTTTGAACTGATCAGAAAATCTAAATGATGCTTCTGTGCAAACAAAAGAAAGCTAATTTGTGTTTTTTAAAGAAAAATATGTACTGGGCACTGGTGGCTCAATCTTGCAATCATAGATACTCAGGAGGCTGAGATCTGAGGATCCCAGTTCAAGGCAGTGCAGGGACAAAAGTCCATGAGACTCTTATCTCCAATTAACCACCTGTGGCACTGTGGATCCAAGTGGTAGAGCATTAGCCTTTAGCTGATAAGCTCAGGGACAGAGCCCAGGCCCATTGTTCAAGCCCCATGATCAACAAAGAAAATCAATTAATTAATTTATTAATTAAAAAATAAAAGCGGGGGGGGGGGGGGGGGAGGGGGGACTGGGAGTTTGGCCTAGTGGTAGAGTGCTTGCCTAGCATGCACGAAGACCCGGGTTCAATTCCTTGGTACCACATATATAGAGAAAAACCCAGAAGTGGTGCTGAGGCTCAAGTGGTAGAGCTCTAGCCTTGAGAAAGTCCAAGGACAGTGCTCAGGCCCTGAGCTCAAGCCCAGGACTGGCAAAAAAATAAAAAACAAAAAAAATAAAAGTGGAGGGGCCAGGGCTGGGAGTTTGGCCTAGTGGTTAAAGTGCTTGCCTAGCATGCATGAAGACCCGGGTTCAATTTCTCGGTACCACATATAGAAAAAAGCCAGAAGTGGTGCTGAGGCTCAAGTGGTAGAGCTCTAGCCTTGAGAAAGTCCAAGGACAGTGCTCAGGCCCTGAGCTCAAGCCCAGGACTGGCAAATAAATAAATAAATAAATGAATGAATGAATGAATGAATGAATGTGGAGACAAGAGTGTGGCCTAGTGGTAGAATGCTCACTTAATATGCATGGAAAGCTATGCTTGTTTCCTCGGTGCCACATACATAGAAAAAGCTGGAAGTGGGTGCTGTGGCTCAAGTGGCAGAGGACTAGCCTTGAACAAAAAAGTGCCCAAAGACAGTGTCCAGACCCTGAGTTCAAGCGCCAGGGCTAGCAAAAAAAAAAAAAAAAAACCTAAAATAAATAAACTATGCAATATCCTCTGCTTCTTTCTTACTACCTGATAGCTTTAGTGGTAAAGGTCATCAGTTAATACCCACCACTTCATCTCTTACTGCAAACAATGGCCCACCATGTGTTATCACCTACCAAAAATCTACTCATCTGCTGTATTTCTCACACTATTTAGGATAAGTAAAAGCAAAATGAAAAACTAAAGTGGAGTCTGTTAAATGAGAAGAAAACCACAGAAGTTTGCTGAGTAGCAATGATCGTATGATCATCAATATTATTATTTTTTTTTTTTTTTGCCAGTCCTGGGCTTGAGCTCAGGGCCTGAGCACTGTCCTTGGACTTTCTCAAGGCTAGAGCTCTACCACGTGAGCCTCAGCACCACTTCCGGCTTTTTTGTATGTATGTGATACCAAGGAATCGAACCGGGTCTTCGTGCATGCTAGGCAAGCACTTTAACCACTAGGCCAAACTCCCGGCCCTTATCAATATTTTTTAAGTGATCATCTGAACAAGACACTATACACATTGCTCTTCATCCAAAGTAAATAGGGGTTGAAGGATAACTGAGATGGAGCAATCAGAAATATTAAAGGATCTTTGAGACCTAACGTATAACAGTTGTTACTAGAACAGTGTAAGAGGCAAGAGATATACTGGTCAAAGGGTACCAACTGAATTATGAGATGGTTAAATTCTGGATACCTAAGGTACAACATGGTGATTATATTTAATAATAATGTATACTTAAAACTGAGGAGGGGCAGGGAGTATGGCCTAGTGGTAGAATGCTTGCCTAGCATGCATAAAGCCCTTGGGCTTGATTCCCACATACACAGTATGACCTACAACGAAAAAGCCAGAGGTGGTGCTGTGGCTCAAGTGGTAGAGTGCTAGCCTTGAGAAAGCCCAAGGACAATACTCAGACCCTGAGTTCAAGCCAGGACTGGCAAAAAACAAAAACAAACGAACAAACAAAAAACATGCTGAGAGTACATCTCAGATGCTCTCATCCAAAAATAAGGGAGCCGGTGATAAAAGGGTAACCAGATGAGGTGAAGCAATCATTTCACAATGTGTCAAAATATCACACTGAAGAATTATATACTTAAAATTGTGTTGGCCGTATCTCAATAAAGGTGGAGAACCCTGCAAAGGATGGGGGAGGGATGGGTGGGTATCTGACAAAGTAGCGATAGCGTGGGCTGCCATTATCAAGCACTGGGTAAAATCTGGGAGGACACTTTAGTACAGCTGAGATCTGGTGACTGTCAAGACCCTGGCAAAGGGGCAATTTGTGAATCTGCTCTAGGGGCAGACGAGAGTGTGCACGGGAGCGAGTGTGCACGGGAGCGACTTCGCAAGAGCGCCGCTGGGAACGTCTGAGATTGGGTTTTCTCGGCCCCAAGTGGCAAGGCAGAGGGCGTTTGGGCTCCGGTCTCCACCTGCACCCTGCCGGGGATGGAGGTCTGTGTGTGGGGGGGAGACAAGGGGTGTTCCCGACGGGGTCGGATCCCGGGCCCGAAACCAGAAAAAAGCGGCCGTGGGCTCCCGGGAAATCAGGAACCCGGCGGCGCCCAGAGGAAGGGCTGCGGGAGGGCGGGGCGCGATGCGGCCGGGAAAGCGAAAGGACGAAGCGGGCGGAGGGCCGCGCCGCCCGAGACCCCTCCGCACGCCGCGCCGGGAGCGAAGCAACGGAGGGAGGCTTCTGCGTGAGAGAAAAGAACCAGAACTTACTCCGCGGTCTTCCTCCGAGAGGAAGTCGGGGCCGTCGTCCAGGCCTTCCTGCTGGGTCGGCGAGGCCCGACACGTCGGGGAGAGGATAGAAAGGGAGAGAGACAAAGAAAGGAAGACATTAGTGTCAGGCCGGCGCAGTCCCCGTGCCCGCCCCGCGCCAGCCACCCCCACCGCGCGCCCGGGATTCGGCACCGCTGAGAACACCCACCATCATGGCTGCTCCGAGACGAGGACCGGCGCAGGCGCGCACGCACCGCCAGCGAGACGAAGCCGGCAGCGCGGGGCGGGGCCGGGCCAGGAAGGGCGGGGCCGGGACTAGCCACGCCCATTCCCGGGCGCGGGAGGGGTCTGGGAGGGGGAGAGGAGGAATCTCGGGATTCCCGCTTGCAAGGTGCAGGCTTCATCCTCAAGGAGGGCCGGCTGGTGAAGACCATAATGCTAGCCAGGCCGAGGACGGCATCCCTGAGGGGATCTGTCCAGTTCTCTTTTCCTGAGGGCACCGGCACCTTCAGGAAACCACAGTAAATCATCTCGTTTTTGTATTGAACCACACGATAATTAATCACAATTAATATTTTGCCGATGGAAGTTGCAAAAACCAAGGGCTTTCACGTAGTAAGTAGTCAGGGGTTGTAATCAAGTTTTTACTGCCAAAGAGGTAATAACTACCTCAGGGTTTGAGGTGCTAATGATCGGGCACCATAAAAACAAGCGGTTCTTATTATATGTGTATTCTTTTCCTTTATACTAGGAAATTTCCGCAGACCTACTCTAACTGTCCTGCAGAATAGCGCTACACAGGTATCAGCAAACCGGAAAGTGAGTCCTGATGCCTACTGCCATTCATTTCAGTTGATGACATCAGTACCTGGTGTTCAGGCCAGAAACCTCAGTACAACTCAGAACCTTCCTCACCCTTCATACTGATCAGTTACTCCTGCTCTACAGTTAATTCTCTCTTTACTTCTCCACATAGTCCCATTTCCCATCTTTCTGTAGCATCTCCTATGGACATTTTTAATAATCTTGAACTCGTGTGTGTGTGTGTGTGTGTGTGTGTGTGTGCGCGCTCTCAGTCACAGCACCATTTCTGACTTTTTAGTAGTTAATTGGAACTACGAATCTCATGGACTTCCCTGTTGGGGCTGCCTCTCTCTCTCTCTCTCTCTCTCTCTCTCTCTTTTTTTTTTTTTTTTGCCAGTCCTGGGGCTTGAACTCAGGGCCTGAGCACTGTCATTGGGCTTTCTCAAGGCTACAGCTCTACCACGTAAACCACAGCACCATTTCTGGCTTTTTCTATGTATATGTGGTACCGAAAATCGGACCTTGGTCTTCGTGCATGCTAGACAAGCACTCTACCACTGGGAGAAACTCCTGGCTCCTGGGCTGCCTTCCAACTATGATGCTCAAATCTTAGCCTCTTGAGCAGCTAGGAAGACAGGCATAAGCCTATATTTTCACTTCTCTCTCTTTTATTCTACACACTGCTGGCAGGTTAAATATTAACCTTCTTAATGATTATGCTACTTTCCTGCTCAATAATCTTTACAAGCTTCCATTGGCTAATTTACCAGGCTCTCCATACTAACTTACTGAGTGGAAGTTCTCTGAACAATATGATAAACCTACTAATATTTCCATAAAAACTTCTTGCAGGCAGATGCTTGTGGCTCACACGTCTAATCCTAGTTACTCAGGAGACTGACATATGAGGATCCTGGTTGGAAGCCAGCCTAGTGGGAAATGAATTTCAGAAAAAGCTGAAAATGGAACTGTGGCGCAAGTAGTAGAACATTCTCCTTTGAGCCAAAGAAACTCAGGAATAGTGCCCAGTTCTTAAGTTCAATCCCCAGGACCAGTAAAATAATAAATAAATAAATAAATGAAATCTTGCAGCTTTTATTTTGTATGTATGGAGAACTAAGGCAGACAGATTAAATTGCTGTCCCCAACACAAATTACTCTCCTTTTCTCTGTCGTTGGTTTCTGTTTCCCATGCTACTGTAATGACTACTACAGTGCCTTTTTTTCCCCACTGGGAGTCATGAAGCATCATATAGTGTCAATGAAGTGTAATGAACCTTCAGGAGAAATGTTACAGTGATTTGTTACTAAAGGAAAAAGTGTAGCCAGTGTCCAGTAGTTCACACCTGTAATCTTAACTCCTCAGAAAGCTGTGATTGAGGACTGGTGTTTGAAGCCAGCCCAGGACTAAAAATCATGAGACTCTTATTTCCAGTCAACCTCCAAGAAGTCTGAAGTGAAGCTGTGGCTTAAGTGGTAGAGTGCCCAGCCTTGAGTGTAAAGGACAGAACCAGGCCCTGAGTTCAAACCCTAGTACTGGCACAAAGAAAGGAAGAGTGTCAATATTTCCTGCTAATTTTTGTCAGGGGGCTTGAATTCTGGGCCTGGGCGCTGTTCCTGAACTTTTCTGCTCAAGGCTAGCACTCCCACTTGGAGCCACAGTGCCACTTCCAGTTTTCTGATGGCCAATTGGAGATAAGAGGCTCATGGATTTTCCTGCCCAGGATGGCTTTGAACTGCAATCCTCAGAACTCAGCCTTCTGAGTAGCTGGCATTACAGGCATGAACCACCAATACTCAGTGCTGATTTGGTTTTTTTGATTGAAGTAAATGTCTAAAGCTCCTCCTTGGCTTCAAAAGAGAAGTTAATCAACACTAAATATCAGGATTTGTGTACTACTGATATAAGGGTCAATTTTGTCCTGGTGGACAAAGGCTAAGAAGTAGCATATGCCTCACGAATCTCTAATTATTACCCAAGGGTTTTAAATATTAACATCTTACCAAAGTCCAAAAACATTGTAAATCTCAAAGCCAAGCTTTAAAGTCACCAGTTATCACAAATAAAGATCAGGATTCAAAACAGAAGTACTACAACTAAAATTAGGAACAATGACATGGCATTACTATAGCCACAACCTATAGCAAAAACCTTGGTTGAATAGAAAACCTATTTTTTTTTTCCAGTCGTGGGGCTTGAACTCAGGGCTTGACCACTGTCCTTGAGCTTTCTCAAGGCTAGAGCTCTACCACTTGAGCCACAGCATCACTTCCAGCTTTTCTATCTATATAGTACCGAGGAATTGAACCCAGGTCTTCATGCATGCTAGGCAAGCACTCTACCACTAGGCCAAACTCCTGGCCGGAAAACCTTTTTTTTTTTGCCAGTCCTGGGCTTGGGCTCATGGCCTGAGCACTGTCCTTGGACTTTCTCAAGACTTAGCACTCTACCACTTGAGCCTCAGCACCACTTCCAGCTTTTTTTCTATGTATGTGGTACCAAGGAATCGAACCCGGGTCTTCGTGCATGCTAGGCAAGCACTCTACCACTAGGCCAAACTCCCGGCCCCCGGGAAAACCTATTTTTGATATAATAAAACTGTAAACTTACACTTGAGCTTTGCTTTCTGAACAAAAGTCTCAAGCAATAAAAAGGAAATTATCAGCTCGGCTCCTCTGGCTCAACCCATAATCCCAGCTACCTAGGAGGCTGAGATCTGGAGGATGGCAGTTTGAGACCAACTTGGGTATAAAAAGTCCACAATTGGGCCGGGAGTTTGGCCTAGTCGTTAAAGTGCTTGCCTAGCATGCATGAAGACCCGAGTTCGATTCCTCGGTACCACATACATAGAAAAAAGCCAGAAGTGGTGCTGAGGCTCAAGTGGTAGAGCTCTAGCCTTGAGAAAGTCCAAGGACACTGCTCAGGCCCTGAGCTCAAGCCCAGGACTGGCAAAAAAAAAAAAAAAAGTCCACAATAGGGGCTGGGAGTGTCTCTGAGCTCAAGGATAGCACTCTACTACTTGAGCCACAGCACCACTTCCTGCTTTCTCTGTGTATGTAATACTGACGAATGGAGCCCAGGGCTTCATGCATGTTAGGCAAACACTCTGCCACTAAGTCACATTCCTAGCTCCAAATAATGGGTAAAATGGAAGCCCGTACTGTGGTTAATACCTGTAATCCTAGAAACTTAGGATGCTAACATCTGGAGGATTTTGATTCATCTGGAGGATTTTGATTCAAAACTAGATCAGGCCCCAAAGTCTGTGAGTTTATTTTCAATTAACCAACAAAAAAACTATGCTAAAGGCATGGTTCAAGTGGTAGTGTTATTTTAGCAATAGCTTGAGATCATGAGTTCAAAGCCATATAATATTAAATAATCACAAATAACAATTCATGATTCTAGCTTTTTTCTATGTATGTGGTACCAAGGAATCAAACCCAGGTCTTCATGCATGCTAGGCAAACACTCTACCACTAGGCTAAACTTCCAGGCCTACCACCTTATCTTTTTGGCTCAAGGTTAGCACTCTACAACTTGAGTCATGGCTCCACTTTCAGCTTTTTGGTGGATAATTGGAAATAAGAGTCTCACAGTCTTTCCTGCCTCAACTAGCTTTGAACTTCAATCCTCAGATCTCAGGCTCCCGAGTAGCTAGGATTACAGGCATGAGCCACCATCACCCATATGTTTTAAGTTTAATTTAATTATATCTATGGATCTTCTGATTTAGGCTTCTCTTAAAAAGATTAATTTTATTAATTTGTTTGTGGGGTACCAAGGAATCGAACTCAGGGCCTCATGCATGCTAGGCAAGCACTGTACCACTAAGCACATTTCTAGCCCTAGGCTTCTTAGTATAGTGAGAATGCTAAGAAGACCCTGTCTGTTCCAAGATTACATAGTCACTAATATGTTTTAGATTAAGATTTTTATTAGTATGTATTGATTATATAAGGACATTTCCAAACACACATATAATGTACCTCATCAACTTTACTCCTTTACCACTCTTCTTTATCCCTCCTCCCCCTTCTCAATTTCAATAGGATTCATTGTTCTATTTGAACATATGCATACAAGTGCTTTGACCATGTTCCCCCTCATTCATCCTCTCCATTCACACCCCTGTCTCCCACTGATACTAGCCCCTCAGAGAACCTGTTCTACTCCCCCGCCACTCATTTGTTTTAGTGTACATTACACCAACGGTTTCATAAGTGCATATATTATATTTTAATTAGAATTACTCCTTTTCTTTTTTGGGTCCCTCTACTCTCTATTGGACCACCAATACTTTTTCTTCATTTTGTTTCATTGTGTTTTGGGAGTACTGAATATTGAACTCAGGCCTTGAGCTTGTAGGTAGGTGTCTACCACTGGAGCCATGACCCAACCCCAGACTCTTTTCATCTTCTGCTATGTCTTGATGGAATCTCAGTGAGTTTTCTCACACAACTTGGTCCTTGTGTTCTTTGGTCAACCAACAGAGAATCAACTTTATCATCAATAGATATATTGTGCTGAAAACTGCAACTTTTTATTTTCAATATCATATGAGTTGGTGCTGTTAAGTAAAATTTCAGTTTAGAAATTAAATTAAGCACTGTATTTGCAGTTGCTGAATTAGGCTCTGATACTTTCAAAACACAACATTCTGTAGAAATATTAACAACTTCTGTAACTATCCTTTGTGTGTGTGTATGGGGGGGGAGTTGTGGGGCTTGAACTCAAAGGGGCCTGAACTTTTTTGCTCGAGGCTAGTGCTCTACTGCTTTGAGTTATAGCACATTCTGCTTTTCTGCTGATTAATTGGAGAAAAGAGTTGCACAGACTTACCTTCCAGGCTGGCTTTGAACTACAATCCACAGGTCTCAGCCTCCTGAGTAGGTAGGATTGCAGGCATGAATCACCAGTGCCCAGTTGGAGTAGCTGTTATCTTTTTGTGTATGTGTTGTTTTGTTTTTTTAGGATGATGAAAATATTCTGTGCTCTGTAATTAGCTCAGTGATAGAGCAAGTGGTTAGGATGAGAAAGCCTTGGGTTCCCTCCCCATAACCACAAAAGTAAGGGAAGGAGGAAAGGAGAGAGGGAGGGAGAAAGAAGGAAGAAAGGAAGACATGAGCCGCCAACAAGTAACTTAGAGATTACATTTGTACAAAAAATGTTCCAAAGAATACTGCAGTTTTTCCTTTTCTTCTTCTTGTTTTCTCTTCTCTCTTTTTTCTCCTTCTTTCTTTCCTTCTTTCTTCTTTTTACCTGCCCTGGGGTTTGAACTCATGGCTTAAGCACTATCCTTGAGCTTCTTTGTGCTCAAGGCTAGTACTCTACTGCTTGAGCCACACCTCCACTTTTGGCTTTTTCTGAGTAGTTTATTGGAGGTAAGAGTCTCACAGACTTTTCTGCCTGGCCTGGCTTTGAACCATGATCCTCAGATTTTAGCCTCCCCCTATTACAGGCCTGAGTACTGGCATCCAGGTTTTTTCCTTTCTTCTTCTCCTTCTTCTTCTCCTCCTCCTCCTCCTCCTCCTGCTCCTCCTCCTCTTCCTCCTTCTTCTTCTTCCTCTTGAACTCAGAGAGATGGGATGATGCAAAAACCCAGGGCCAGCCAAAGTCCCAAAGGACTTAAAATGTTCTTGAGAGTAATAATAAGTTCCTGTAGCAGTAGCCTAGGAAGCAGTCCTTAATAAAGCTCTCAACACATAGCTTTCATTGTATTGCAATAAAATGTAATTTGAGGGGCTGGGAATTTGGCCTAGTGGTAGAGTGCTTGCCTAGCATGCACAAAGACCCGGGTTTGATTCCTCGGTACCACATGCATAGAAAAAAGCTGGAAATGGTACTGAGGCTCAAGTGGTAGAGCTCTAGCCTTGAGAAAGTCCAAGGACAGGGCTCAGGCCCTGAGCTCAAGCCCAGGACTGGCAAAAAAAAAAAAAATATATATATATATATATATATATATATACATATATAAAATTTGAAAGCTGAAAAATATAAAGCAAGGCTAACCTTGAGCAGAAAAGCTAAATAATGCTTTGCAAATACAAAGACTTGAGTTACATGGAACTACATTTGAGTCTTACATTTTTCACTTATTAGTGAAATGGGAATTGTTTGTTTTGCTTTAGTGCTACTAGGGCTTAAAACTCAGGGGCTGGGTGGGTGCTGTCCTCCCATTTCTAGGTTGAGAGAAGAGGTTAGTAGCCCCAGGATAAAAGAAAGCAATCTCTTGTCCTTGCTTGCAGGACATCCAAACATGTAGAAGATGGCTAGATGGAGAAGCAACAGCTTTTCCACCCAGAAGGAGCTGGGGGACAGAAAAGTGCAAGTGAGACAGAAGAATGCAGGGAGAGAACTGTCTCAGCAACAAATTGCCTTAAGTGCTGATGCAAGGGGAGGCTGTAGTCCCACTTCCCATTTCAGAACTCTGGGGTGGGGGTGAAAAAGGGTGTCATCTTGTTCAGCTGCTGTACAGCCAGTCGCAGAGGAAGATCTTGAGGCTTGGCTTTCCCTGGGTTAAGATGCAGGCCCCAAAGCTTCCCTAACCTGATCAGTTCTGAAAATCAGAAGAAACTGAATCAGTGCAGAAAGTTCTCATGGGCATAGCTCCTAGAAACCTTGTTATGAGTACCTTCCATATCTACAAATCCATTAAGGACTCAGATAAAACTTGGAAAGCTCTTGAGTGATAGATGGGGTGAGTTTGATTGGGGTACATTCTCTGCATGTATGGAAATGTCATAACGAAGCCACCTCTTGTATTAATAATAAAAACAAAGTAAAGAGCCAGGGGTAGGTGGCTCATGCCTGTAACCCTAGCTATTCAGAAGGCCGAGATTTGAGGATTACCATTTGAAGCCAATCTAGGCAAGAAAGTCCTTAAGACTTTTTTTTTTTTTGCCAGTCCTGGAGCTTGAACTCAGGGCCTGGGCACTGTCCCTGAGCTTCTTTTTGCCCAAGGTTAGCACTCTACCACTTGAACCACAGTGCCACTTCTGGCTTTTTCTGTGTATGTGGTACTGAGGAACAGAGCCTGGGGCTTCATGGATGCTAGGCAAGCATTCTCCCACTAAGCCACATTCCCAGCCTCTGATCTTAAATTAACCACCAAAAAAGCCTGGAGTGTAATTTAGCTCAGGTACTAAAGTATAGCCTGGAGGAAAAAAGCTAAAAGGAGGGGCAGAGAGTTCGGTTTAATGGTAAGAGTGCTTGCCTAGCACACACAAAGACCGGGGTTTTAACTCCTGGGTCCCACACATAGAAAAAGCCAGAGGTGGTGCTGTGGCTCAAGCGGTAGAGCTCTAACCTTGAGAAAGCCCAAGGACAGTCAGTGCTCAGGCCCTATGTTCAAGCCCTGAGACTGCCAAAAAAAAAAAAAAAAAGCTAAAGACAGTGTCTGAACCTTGAGTTCAAACTCTAGTATTGACATATAAATAAATAAAATAAAGGGGCAAGAAAAGGACATATCTAAATAGATCTCAAAACAAATCATTTGTCCTGACCCTCCTCCTAGCTCCGTCCCTGACTAACTCCTGTAGCCCCTTCCTTTCTGCCATTTTGGTCTAGAGCTTTTCAGAAGCAGAGAAACTACCTATTGACATTTCTTTCTGCTTCTTTTATTTATTCATATTTTACAACCATTTTTGCAGTTACAACCTGACCTTGCTAGTTACACAATTTCATTTGCCTTGCAGTTTCGAAAAAGGAAAGTTAGGCAGAACATGTAGATTTGGGGGGGGGGGGCGCTCATGGGGCTTGAACTCAGCCTGGGCGCTATCCCTGAGTTCTTCAGCTCAAGGCTACCACTCTACCCTTGAGCCAAGCCCCACTTCTCATTTTCTAGAGGTTAATTGGAATAAGAGTCTCAGATTCTTTTGTGCCTAGGCTGGCTTTGAACCTTGATCCTCAGATCTCAGCCTCCTGAGTAGCTAGGATTACAGGTATGAGCCATGGCATGGGGCTTTTTTTTTTTTTTTTTTTTTTTTTTTTTTTTTTTTTTTGCTAGTGGGGCTTGAACTCTGGGCCTGGGCACTGTCCTTGGACATGTTTTGTTTAAGGCTAGCACTCTGCCACTTGAGCCACAGTACCACTTCATGTTTTTTCTGCAAATGTGATCATGAGGAATCAAACCCAGGGCTTCCTGCATGCTAGGCAAGCACTCTACCACTAGGCCACAACCCCACCCAGAATATGTAGATTTTGAAAAGCATATTGGTGGCATACACTAAATTCTAATTTTATCTTTTTGTCAGTTGTGGGGCTTGAACTCAGGGCCTGGTTGCTTAAATTATCCAAAATATTTCCCACTTTGCATTTAACCAAATGGAGGCTTTTTGTATATATGTGATATAGGAAGATTTGAAAAATCCTAGTGAAAACCACCATCCCCTGCCACAAAATCACAGGAAAGCCGACTACTACAGTAATGATTAAAAGCCTTGCTATGTAGTTCAGGCTGGATTTGAATTCACCTTTGTCTCCACATTCTAAACACTGAGATTACAGCGTGGAGATTACAAGTGTGGTGTTCTTGACAAAAGCAAGACATTTAGAAACTGGGAGAGAATGAGGCAAGGGGTGACACTGTCCAAAAAGAAATGTATTCTCTCCTTGACTACTTCACTTTAATCCCTCTGTACATTACCTCCATAGTAAGAATAAAGAATGTTAAAGGCATTTAGTCTGGTTGGTGGGAAGCAGAGCCTAATAGCCACCAAAAATGCTACTGAGGAAACAGGCCACATGTTCTCTAGTTCTCTCTGTTCCTAGCTGAGATACATTCTCCATTCTTACAGATGGTAGTGCCTGTGGGACTGTGCTCAATAGGAGAGGATCGAGCCATTCAATAAACCTCTGCAGTGGGCTCAGATAATAGCAGGTCTGGGGATCTGGTTGCCATCCCTGAGCTCTTTTGTTCAAGGCTAGTATTCTGCCACTTGAGCTATGTACTTCCCCAACTTTTTAGCTTTAATTAATTTTTTATATAGTCTCCCATTTTTTCCAGGGCTTTCCTGGATCATGGTCTTTCTATCTATGACCTTCTGCATAACTAACCCACTGTGCTTAGCATATTGGTTGAGATGGGGTTTGGTAATTTTTTTTTTTGTGGGTCATGGGGCTTGTACTCAGGCTGCTCCTCAGCTCTTCAGCTCAAGGCTACCACCCTACCCTTGAGCCAAGCCCCACTTCCCATTTTCTAGAGGTTAATTGTAGATCCAAGTCTCAGGTCCTTTTGTGCCCAGGCTGGCTTTGAACCTTGATCCTCAGATCTCAGCCTCCTGAGTAGCTAGAATTACAGGCATGAACCACCACTCCTGGCGGGGTTTGGTAATTCTTTATGTGGGCTGTCTTCAAACCACAATTCTTCCTATCCCTGCGTCTTTCATATCTGGGATTATAGGCATGCACTATCACACCTAGCTTCACAGTTTATTTTTGAGATGGGGGTCTCACTATGTAATTCAGTCAGACTGGCCTCAAATTCAGAATCCTCCTGCTTTCACTACTTTCTTGAGTGTTGGGATTATAAGCATGTACTACCAGGCTTTTTGCCTCTTTCTTACAAGGACCCTAGTAATAATACCCAAATAACCAAGAATCTTCCCATCCCCGAATCCTTAATTAATTGCAGCTAGAAACTCCTTTTTACAACCTAATATTCACTGATTACAGAGATTAGAATATGGACATCTTTGGGTGCCATTACTCAGCCTTATCACAGTGATGCTACTCACTACAACTCTCCTTATTTGCCATGTGAATTCTGAGAATCACAGCAGAAAGAGTGAGTGTAGAACAGAGCTCCTCTGTCAACCACACGGGGCTATAAAATGCAAAAGAAAGAATACCTGTCTCATGGTAAGCTCCCATAGTAGATTGACTCCTCAGATTTCACCCTCCTTCTCTCCTTTGCCATGGCTGAATTGTGGGCAGAGTATATTTCCTGGAACTTCAACTTTGAGCTTGACTATGTGGCTTATTTTGGTTATCAATGTAACTGGGAAACGATCTGAATCTACTTTTCCATGGCAGATTAAAAACAAAAACAAAAACAGGTTTACAAATAACAAGTTGGCCAGGTGCTGGGAGCACATGCCTATCGAATCAGGATGCTGAGATCTGAGGATCCCAGTTTGAATCTAGACAGAACAGTAAAGGCCATGAGGCTGTTATCTCTAATTAACCACCAAAAAGCTTGAAGTGAACTGGGGAAAGCAAAAGAAGGGGTGACGGGGGCCAGGAGTGTGGCCTAGTAGTAGAGTGCTTGCCTAGCATGCATGAATTCCTTGGTACCACATGTCTGAAGTGGTGCTGTGGCTCAAGTGGTAGAGAACTTGCCTTGAGAAAACCCAAGGACAGTGCCCAGGCCTTGAGTTCAAGCCCCCTGGATTGGCAAAAGAAAGAGAGAGGTGAGGGGGGAAGGAGGGAGAGAGGGTGGGGAGGGAGGGAGGAAGGAAGGGAAGAAGGAAGGAAGGAAAGAAGAAAGGAAGGAAGGAAGGAAAGAAAGAAGGAAGGAAGGAAAAAGAAAAAAGAAAAGCTCATTGATCTCATGTCAGGCTTTTATTAGGGCCAGTTTTTGTCCTATATTTTTCTGGTTATTATCACTTACTCTCAGTGTGAGATTTCACAAAGCCTAGGACTGGGAAGTGTAGCAAGTTCCTACCTAAGCCTGATGTGCATTTATTCAGGAAAGAAGAATGAAAAAATTCTGAAAATCCTAGCTACTCAAGAGGCCACTAGATCTCAGCCTGAGCCACCCAGTCAGAAAAGTCCATGACTTCATCTCCGTTTAACTAGCAAAAAAGTTGCAGTGACAGTGTGGCTAATGAGGCTGGCTGCTAGTCCAGCAAGTGCACTAAGAAAGCTCTACAGTCTAAGTTGAAAACTTGCTATCACTAAAATAACTTTAAAAAAAATGTTTCTGAAAAAGAATTTCACTGGAAATATTTTTTTTTAATCTATTAGGTGACTTCAATAGCACAGGACTGTATACCTAGGCCTCAAGCCACATACACCATCTCTATCATTGTCCTAAGCCCAGTCTAGCCGAACCAGTCCTAACTGACCCAAAACAATCCATCTTAGGGTGGCCTTCTACGTAGCAATGACTGCTAAGATAAACATTAAGATCTTACTTTACTTATTTTTATGTTGATATGGGACTTGAACTTGGGGCCTTGCACTCTCCCTTCCTTCAAGGCTGGTGTTCTACCACGTGAGCTACAGTTCCACTTCTGGCTTTTGGGTAGTTAAGTGGAGATGTGATTCTCACAAACTTTCCTGCCCGGGCTGACCTCCAACTCGTAGCTAAGATTATAGTCATGAGCCCCCAGCCTCCAACTGAACTGTCTTTTCTTTGACATCTGAGAGATATGTTATGGTACTGTTCACCACAGAATGGAATGAGTGTCTTTAAATTACTTTAAGCTGTTAAAATGAAAAAAGCTTCACTCTGCAAACCCATTTTGGTAATGTAAACTCAGGGCAGCCAGCCAGCAAGTTCCTGACAGGCAGCAGGATGTGGACTCAGCGTTCTGGTGCTCGCTCACTTATTGTCAGACTCATCACATTCCCTCACCCACCAGAGGAAGCAGAAGGTGTGGGTAGCACTTGCAGTCTTGGAGTTCTGCAATTCTAGGATGCACTAACAGCACTAGGGGAGAGCAGAGCATATTTCTGTGTTCACACAAACTAAGTCACATTCTGATTTTAAAATGTAGAAATGGGCTGGGAGGGGCTGGGAGTTTGGCCTAGTGGTAGAGTGCTTGCCTAGCATGCATGAAAACCCGGGTTTGATTCCTCAGTACCACATACTATCATACATAGAAAAAAAGCCAGAAGTGGTGCTGAGGCTCAAGTGGTAGTGGTAGAGTGCTAGCCTTGAGCGAAATAAAGTCCAAGGACAATGCTCAGACCCTGAGTTCAAGCCCAGGACTGGCAAAAGAAAAAAAAAAAGAAAGAAATGGGCTGGGAATGTGGCTTCGTGGTAGAGTGCTTGCGTAGTATGCGCATTCTTCAGTACCACATCAACGGAAAAAGCCAGTAGTGGGGCTGTGGCTCAAGGGGTAGAGTGTAGCTAGCCTTGAACAATAAAGAAGTTCAGAGACAGTGCCCAGCCCTTGAGTTCAAACCCCAGGACTGGCAAAAAATTGCCTTGTGTGCTGGTTTTTTTTTTTTTTTTTTTTTTGCCAGTTCTGGGCTTGGGCTCAGGGCCTGAGCACTGTCCTTGGACTTTCTCAAGGCTAGAGCTCTACCACTTGAGCCTTAGCACCACTTCCGGCTTTTTGTTATGTATGTGGTACCGAGGAATTGAACCCGGGTCTTCGTGCATGCTAGGTAAGCACTCTACCACTAGGCCAAACTCCTGCCCCATCTGGTTTGTTTTTTTCACTCAGAGTTAGTGTTGTAGCACTTGAGCCATACCTCTACTTCTCCTAATCACCTATGGGTCAACAGTTTCCACTGAAGCTCTTTATTTTGTCTTATACACAGTTGCACTGTATTCTGAAATGATTCAGTTTTCATCTTTCCGAGGATGATGTTATTACTGTCCAAGTTCATCTTTTTTTTTTTTTTTTTTTTTTGCCGTTCCTGGGGCCTGAACTCAGGGCTTGGGCACTATTCTTGAGTTTACTCAAGGCTCTACCACTTGAGCCACAGCACCACTTCCAGCTTTTACTGTGTATGTGGTACCAAGGGATTGAACCAAGGCCTTTGTGCATGCATGCTGGGCAAGCACTCTACCACTAGGCCACACTCCCAGCCCCCAATTTCATTTTTGAAAGGTCACCTTTGGCCGAGTCCCTTCACTGAAGGTCATTGCTGTAATGAAGGCTCCCTGGAGATGCTAATCTCAACCTTCACCCCTGTAGAACAAGAGTGGAGAAAGCCTGGTAATGCTATCCCCTGTGGTTCCCCAGCGCTGCGCACACTGGGTAAATAGTGTCTTTATTAGTCCTCTCTGAGTTACCCTTATTTGAGGGTGCCATCTGTTTCCTCCTGGGACTTTGACAGCTACATCCTGGTAAAAGCAATTTAGCAGGCTATCATTGGCCATAAACATCCAATTATAAATTGGCTGTTTTTCCATGTGTAATCTGAGCTGTTTGGGAGGCAAAGATTGAAAGGATGAGGCTCAACCCCTTCCCCCATCTCAACAGCAGCAACAAAAATCTACGAACGGTAGCACAAGCCTATCATCTCAATTACGTGAGCTCTGTCAATAGAAGGCTGGAGGCCCAGGATGGCTAGGGCATAAATGCAAACAAAACAAAACAAAAACCTTCAAAATAACAAGAACAGCAGGAGCCCGTGGTTCACACCTCAGTCAAGAGACTGAGATCTGAGAATCGAGGCTCAAAGCCAGCTCACACAGTGGAATCTAAGAGACTTTCTTTCTTTCTTTCTTTCTTTCTTTCTTCCTTCCTTCCTTTCTTTCTTTCTTTCTTTCTTTCTTTCTTTCTTTCTTTCTTTCTTTCTTTCTTTCTTTCTTTCTTTCTTTCTTTCTTTCTTTCTTTCTTTCTTTCCTGCCAATCCTAGGGCTTGAACTCAGGGCCTGGGCACTGTCCTTGGGCTTTTCTCAAAGCTAGTGCTCTGCGACTTGAGCCACAGTGCCACTTAAAGCTTTTTCTGTGTACCTGATACCTAGGAATCAAACCCAGGGCTTTGTGCATGCTAGGCAAGCACTCTACTACTAGGCCACACTCCCAGCCCTAAGAGATTCTCAACTTCCAATTAACCAGCAAAAAGCCATAAGTGGATGCATGGCTCAAATGGCAGAGTGCCAACTGTTAGTGAAAAAGCTAAATGAAGGCTGGCTTAGTGATAGAGTTGCTTGCCTGGCATACATGAAGCCCTGGGTTTGATTCCTCAGTACTACCAAGGACTGGAAAAAAAAAAAGAATGAGAGTATGAGACCTGAAGTTTGAGCTCTAGTATTGGAGAAATATATATATATATATAGTATATATATATAGTTAGTTAGTGATGGGACTTGAACTCTGGGCCTGAGTGCTGTCCCTGAGCTGGGCTTGATGCTAGACTCAAGTGGTAGAGTGTGAGGCCCTAATTCAAATCCTAATACTAACACACATGAAAAAAAATACTATCTAACCCAGAAACCAAGTTGATATTAAAATAAATTGCCCTCCCATACAGGCTATGCCGTCAGAAGAAGGTCATTCAACAGGGCAATTGCCCTGAGAAAGGCTTATAATAGTGTTGTATCAAAAATCAGAAGCCCTCAAAGCTGTTACCTACGTTTCTAGAGGGCAGCCAGCAGAGGGCACTCTAAGCCTGGTAGATTGCAGGAAATTCAACCACAAGTAGGGAGTCCATAACCTTCTCTAGTAAGGTTATGTGTAACAAAATGATTATAAAATGATTTGTGTGATTAAAGCTGAAGCTTATGAACTCCAAAATAGACATGTTAAAATTATACGAATAATTTAGAATTAATTCCAAAGCTGGGAGCTGGAAGCTCACGCTTGTAGTCCTAGCCACTCAGGCAACTATGATCTGAGAATCTTGGTTTGAAGCCAGCCTGGACAGAAAACTATGTGGGATTCTTATCTCCAATTAACCAGAAAAAGGCCAGCTGTGGAGATTTAGCTCAAGTAGTAGAGCAACAGCCTTGAGCATAAAAGATAAGCAAAGCCCAGCACTGGTGGCTCACGCCTGTAATCCTAGATACTCAGGAGACAGATCTGAGGATTCTGAATGAGTTTCAAAGCCAGGCCAGACAGGAAAGTCTGTGAGATTCTTATCTCCAACTAACCATACACACACTCACCTGGAAGTGGACTTCTGGCTCAAGTGGTAGAGCACTAGCCTTGCTCAAAAAAGCTTAGGGACAGCAACCAGGCTCTGAGTTCAAGCCAGAGGATAGGCACTAAATCAAAAAAAATACACTATTGGGCTGGGAGTTTGACCTAGTGGTAGAGTGCTTGCCTAGCATGCACAAAAGCCGGGGTTCGATTCCTCGGTACCACAATCATAGAAAAAAGCCGAAATTGGTGCTGAGGCTCAAGTGGTAGAGCTCTAGCCTTGAGAAAGTCCAAGGACAGTGCTCAAGCCCTGAACTCAAGCCTAAGACTGGCAAAAAAATAATACACTATTGTCATCATCATTATCATCTCTTCCTCCTCCTCTTCCTCCTCTCCTATTCCTCCTCCCCTCCTGTTCTTCCTTCTCCCTTCCTCCTTTTCCTCTTCCCCTTCTCCTCCTCTTCTTTCTCTTCCTCTTCCTCCTCCCTCTTTTCATTTTTGCCAGCCCTAGGGCTTGAACTCAGAGCCTGGGCTCTGTCTTTGAGCTTTATTTTGCTCAGGCTAGCACTCTATCACTTGAGCCACAGCACCACTTCCATCTTTTTTTGTTTATGAGGTATTGAGGAATCAAAACTGGGGCTTCATGCATGCTAGGCAAGCACTCTACCACTGAGCCACATTCCCAGACCAAATACACTATCTTGTAATGGAACCAAAATCTAGGACGCTGACAACATTAAATGCTGGCAAAGATGTGAAGCAGGTGGCAATCAATAAGTCATTTTGGCATGCATATATTTTGCTCAGAATAAATAACCGTCTCTATTGCTTTCTCTTCATACCTTCGCTTAAAAAATAAATATCATCTTACACATGATCAGCAGTTGTCCCTTGCAGTTTTCCCAGATGACTTGAAAATTGATGTCTTGACAAAAATGACTACCAAGGTATTTATAGCAGCTTTATCTGTAATTGCCAAAATGTGGATGAAGACAAGGTGTCCTTCATAGTCAAGTAAATAAATAATAATGGCCTGTGGTACACTTAGGCAAAAAGCACCAAAAAGAAATAAGACAACAAGTCATGAAAATATACAGAAGTGTCTCATGTATCCAACACAAAGTAAAAGAAGACTGTACAATTTTATGGAAAAAACAAAGCTTCGAGACAATAGACGAGATCCATAGTTGTCAGTAAAACCATTTTGTGTTATATTACCTAAAATGGTGGATATAGGGGCCAGGAGTTTATCCTAGTTGTAGTGTGCTTGCCTAGCATGTACGAAGACCTGGGTTCAATTCCTTAGTACCACATACATAGAAAAAAGCCAAAAGTGGTGCTGAGGCTCAAGTGGTAGAGCTCTAGCCTTGAGAAAAACCAAGGACAGTCTCAGGCCCTGAGCTCAAGCCCAGGACTGGAAAAAAATGGTGGATATATATCATTTTATATTCCTTGAAACCTGAAGAACAGAGGCTGAAGGTGTGGCCCAATTGGTAGAGTTGAGCCATGCCTCCAGCCCCTCCCTTTTTGCCTTTTTTTCTCAGTGGGAGCCAGAACAGGGGTTTGAACTCAGAGCCTTGCAGTCTCACCTGGCTTTTTCACTCAGGATGATGTTCTACCATTTGGGCCAGTCTTCTACTTCCAGCTTTTTGTTGGCTAATTGGAGTTATGAGTCTCATGAACTTTTTTGCCTGGACTGAATTTGAACTGTGATCCTCAGACCTCAGCCTTCTTAGTAGTTAGGATTACAGGTGTGAGCCACTGGCACTGGCTTTTAATATTTTTTTTTTTTGCCAGTCCTGTGCTTGAGATCAGGGCCTGAGCACTGTCCTTGGACTTTCTCAAGGCTAGAGCTCTACCACTTGAGCCTCAGCACCACTTCCGGCTTTTTTCTATGTATGTGGTACCAAGGAATCGAACCCGGGTCTTCATGCATGCTAGGCAAGCACTTTAACCACTAGGCCAAACTCCTGGCCTTAATATTTTTTTAATTAGTGTCCAGGCCCTGAGTTCATGTACCAGCACCAAAAAATTAAAAAAAAAATTAATTGGGGCCGGGAGTTTGGCCTAGTGGTAGAGTGCTTGCCTAGCATGCACGAAGACCTGGGTTCAATTCCTCGGTACCACATACATAGAAAAAGCTGGAAGTGGTGCTGAGGCTCAAGTGGTAGAGCTCTAGCCTTGAGAAAGTCCAAGGACAGTGCTCAGGCCCTGAGCCCAAGCCCAAGACTGGTAAAAAACAACAACAACAACAACAAAAACATTAATTGTACTTAAAACAATTTTGGAGCATAGTTGCAATATTCTTTCTCCTTCTCCTCCTTTTCTTCCTCCTCCTCCTTCTTCTTTTTCTTCTCCTTCTTCTTTTTTCTGTGGGTAATGGGGCTTGAACTCAGCCTGAGCATTGTCCCTGAGCTCTGTACCTCAAGGCTACGGCCCTGCCCCTGGACCTGGCTGCTGTCCCTGAGCTCTTAAGCTCAAGGCTAACTCCTACCCTTGAGCCAAGCCCCACTTCCCATTTTCTAGACGTTAATTGGAGATAAAAGTCTCAGGTCCTTTTGTGCCCGGGCTGGCTTTGAACATTGATCCTCAGATCTCAGCCTCCTGAGTAGTTAGGATTACAGGTGTGAGCCACATCACCCGGCTTTCTTCTTTTTGCCAGTCCTGGGGCTTGAACTCAGGGCCCATGTACTGTCCCTGAGTTTCCTTTGTTTAAGGCTAGCACTCTACCACTTGAGCCACAGTGCCATTTTCGTTTTTTAAAATCTGTTTATGTGGTACTGAGGAAAGGAACCCAAGGAATCATGGATGCTAGGCAAGCACTCTACCACTAAGTCATAGTCCATCCCTGCAATATTATTGTATCAATATTCTCCAATTACTCTGCTCATTCTTGGAATCAGTCATTTGATTATTCAAGGATCTCAAGAGATAACTCTCCCCCCAGATATCTGCATTTCATAATATTTAGCGCTAGCATGCACCAGCATTCTTTCCTGTATCCACATTTCTTGCTGGAACATAAATGGGGGTGGCCTTTAATGAGCCCTGTAAATAATGACATGTTCTGAGGCAGCCTGGCTACAGAGTATCACTGGATATTTTCCACCATTAATAACAATATGATAGGATGATTTTCCTTGCAAACATCTAGAAATAAGTAGAAGATCAGTAGGAATAAATAATCAATATGTGTTTTTGTTTGTTTTGTTTTGTTTTTTTGCCAGTCTTGGGCTTTACCTCAGGGCCTGAGCACTGTCCTTGGGTTTGTTTTTTGTTTTTCTCAAGGCCAGTGCTCTACCATTTGAACCACAGCATCACTTCTTTTTTTTTTTTTGCCAGTCCTGGGCTTGAGCTCAGGGCCTGAGCACTGTCCTTGGACTTTCTCAAGGCTAGAGCTCTACCACTTGAGCCTCAGCACCATTTCTGGCTTTTTTCTATGTATGTGGTACCGAGGAATTGAACCCGGGTCTTCGTGCATGCTAGGCAAGCACTCTACCACTAGGCCAAACTCCCGGCCCTACCGCATCACTTCTATGTATGTGGTATCAAGGAATTGAACTGGAGTCTTTGTGAATGCTAGGTAAGCACTCTACCACTAGGCCACAAACACTCTACCACTAGGCCAAACGCCCTGTCCCCAATATGTGCTTTTTTTTTTTTTTTGGTCAGTCAGTCCTGGGGCTTGAACTCAGGGCTTGAACACTGTTCTTGGGCTTTCGCAAGGCTAGAGCTCTACCTATTGAGCCACAGCACCACTTCTGACTTTTTCTATGTATATGATATGGAGAAATGGAACCCAGGTCTTCATGCATGCTAGGCAAGCACTCTGCCACTAGGCCAAACTCCCGGCCCAACATGTACTTTTGATGAAACAAAGTCTGTGGGGATGGGAAGAAAGTTAATATTTGCTGAAGGTCCTTCCTGGGTGTTGGGCATACACAGTCTCATTTCTTGTCCATGTCCTTGCTGCGGCTTAAGAACGTGCAGCTGGTGACTGGCTGGAGAAGCAGGAACAAAGCCAGGTGCCTCTGCTGGATGTACCTTCTTTGCCGTGCAGGCACATGGATTCATACCTGCTCCTCCACTTTCCTAGGCATTTTCTGGGACTATGCTCCAGAGTGCTATTCATTTTCCATGACTTCTGAGTTTTTATATTGTGCAATGTATCTGCTACCTTCTGTTCTTAGGAAACTGTACAAAATCACAGCAATAGGGGTTAACAAAGAACATTTCAAAAGTAAAAAACAGGAGGCTGGGACTGTGGCTTAGTAGTAGAGTGCTTGCCTAGCATACATGAAGCCTTGGGTTCGATTCCTCAATACCACATACACAGAAAAGGCTAGAAGTGACGCTGTGGCTCAAGTGGTAGAATGCCTGAGCAAAAGAAGCTCAGGCTCTGAGATTAAGTCCCAGGACTGGAAAGAAAGAAAGGAAGAAAGGAAGGAAGGAAGGAAGGAAGGAAGAAAGAAAGAAAGAAAGAAAGAAAGAAAGAAGGAAGGAAGGAAGGAAAGAGAGAGAGAGAGAGAGAAAGAAAGAAAGAGAGAGAGAGAAAGAAAGAAAGAGAGAAAGAAGTGGGGGGGTGGGGGGAAGGGAGGAAGATAGGAAGGGAAAGAAAGAAAAAAAGAAGAGAGATTACAGGAAGTGAAAGCAGACTGGATTTCTGCCCCCCTTCTTTTTTGCATGTCCTGGGGCTTGAATCTCCCACTTTTCTGGCTGGACTGACTTAGAACTGTGATACTCAGATCTCAGTTTCAGTACCTAGGAGTTCAAGTATGAGCATGGACACCCAGCTTCAGACTGGCCTTTTGTTCTCTAATGTGTGCGCAACAGGGCTTGAACTCAAGGCCTCAAGGCCTCACTTTTTTTTTTTTTTTTTTTTGCCAGTTCTTGTGCTTGAACTCAGGGCCTGAGCTCTGTTCTGAGGCTTTCTCTAGTACTTGAGCCAAAGCACCACTTCCAGCTTTTTCTGTGTATGTGGTACCGAGGAATTGAACCCGGGTCTTCATGCATACTAAGCACTCTTCCACTAGGCCAAACTCCTGGCCCGAAGGGCTCACATTTTTGCTTGGTTATTTTGCTCAAAGCTGGTGCTCCACCATTGAGCTATACCTCTACTGTGACCTTTCTGCTGGTTACTGGAAATTGGAGTTTCTCAGATTGTCTGCTCAGGCTGGTTTTTGTACTACAATCGTCAGACTTCAGTCTCAATGCACAGATGTGAACCACCAGCACCGACTTACTTTCTTACTATTGAAGGTTAAAAAAAAAAAGATTTAAGATTTATTCAACAGAAGGGGCAAAAGAACAAAGAGACATATAGCAGTCTATATTCTATTTTATGTTTCTGTATTTCTATAGATGTAGCAAATACAGTTTTGCCACAGATCTAGATAGATAAATAAATAGACAGACGGATGTATAGATAGATAGATAGTAATTTAAAGGTCCCTCTAGAGAGGAAAAAGGACCAAGCTTTCATTGTGTAGCTATTTGCTACTTGCCCTCACCCCACATACAGAAGCACAAACAAAAGCCTCTCATTGTTTCCTGTGACGGAACAGTGATGACTAAGTGGCTGAATAAATCACCCAGAGCTACCACAACTCCATTTCCAGTCACTTGACACCATGTAGGGAATACTATGTTGGAAATTCACAGCTGTTCCAGTCTCTGCCACCCCCACTGAGCAAGAAATCAGAGGGTTTGAGGCATAGGAATGTAGTCAGTTCTGCTCTAAATGATATAACATGTCTGAACTTTCTGAAATGTGCTTCACTCTCTCTTCCTTTTTCCCTAGCGAGATTGCACAGTAAATGGAAGGCAAAATGTTAAAAACGTTTTCGGGTTCCTTTCAATCAACAAGAGCCAGTTGAATCCATTCACTGTACCATAAACCCCTGTAAGGTCAGGAAACTGAAGTGTTATACGGTTTCTGAGCCGTGAATACCAGTGTAATAATCTCAACCTGATGATTCACTCTGCTGAGAAGAGTTCACAGCAGAGCAGCACAAACAGCTCGCCCTTCCCCTGCCTCCTCTGTTACTCCCGGTGCTGTGAAACAGAAAGCCGGCAGATTGTGAAGGCTCTATTTATCCTGACTATTCTGGCAGACATTCCTTCATTAGGTGGCAAAAGCACCCTAAATCTTTTTCCAGCCTTCAGCAATTGGCACCCTACTTTCTTTGCTCACATTGGCTGCCTGCAGATTGATTCATCAATGCCTCCTGGGTGGGGCAAATTGTACATATATGCACATATAAACAAATGCACACATACATCTGCACACACATGTAAATATACATATATAGATACAGAGAATTTATATGGATATGTATATACATAACATATATATATATATATATATATATATATGAAGAGACACACACACAGACAAAAGATATGTCAAGAAGCTGAGGGTCAAATTAGGCACTGGTGGCTCATGCCCTCTAGCAACTCAAGAGGCTGAGATCTTGAGGATTATGGTTTGAGGCTACTCTAGGTAGAAAGCTTCCATCTCCAAAATAACCAACAAGAAATAAGGCTGAAGTGTGGCTCAAATGGTTGAACACTAGCTGAAAAAAAATGCAGGCTCTGAGTTCAAATCCCAATATTACCAAAGCAACAACAAAAACAAACCCTAAGAGCCTATACAATAGCTTTTACTTGCATTTTACTTACTTTCCTGATTTTCACCCTGACGCTTTTAGAAATACAATTTGACTATCTAATACGTTTGTTCCCCAGCAATTTATCAATGTCATAATAAAAACCATTTTCTCTTTTTTTGGTGGTACTAGGATTTGAACTCAGGACCCCATGATTGCTAGGCAGATGTTCTACCACTTGAGTTACTCCTCCTACCTGGATTTGCATAAAATCAATTTAACAAGTTGAATGGATTTGCTGCAGTCATTTGTGACTATATTATGCCCATGTATTTCATATTTTTACTGAATTCTTTTGTCTCTTAAGACTTTTTTGTAATCACACCTCTGAAGGGTTTTTCACATTCATTGATAAGGTTGATTCTTACTTTGTTGTTATTGCCTATTTATTTGCACAGAACAGAAACTTATTTTATGTAACAAGAAGTAAGCAGTGGGGCAGTTTTGGAGTTAGTTCACTGGCTCGGTGTGATCAAGGACACAGATTCTTTCCACTTGTTCCTGGCCATCCCAAGCAAACTGGCTTTTGTCCTACAGCTTGTCTCTTCACGGTATCCTCAGCAATTTCTCTTCCTGATGATTATTCTTGAATACCCACTCCCCACCAACACCCCTGGTTCCAGCGTCTGCTCAGGTTCCCTGGCCTAAAGGAGTCTTGGGACTTTGTACCTCTCTCCTGGCCTGCATCCAGCTCCTACAGAAGGTTATCTGATCTGACTCCAGCTGGCATTACTCCCTCCCCTGCCCCGCCCCCCCAGGGTCCCTCTCCTGCCTCAGGTTCATTTATTCACATTCTAAATTAAAAGGGTTTTGCTTCTTCACCTAGACACTCCATTTGTTTAATCTCCCTTCAGGACTCTCCCTTCTCCTGGCTTTTCTGGGCCACCAGCTTCTTCTTCTCTGGCCTATAACAGGTCACTCTGCATATACTGTTAACATTAAGTATTCTATTTAAATGTTGTCTAAAGCTAAGAACTGAAAATGAGTGGAATTATAGCCCTACAAGCTTCTAACTTTTTAAATTTTACTTTAAATACACAATGAGGGTAGGGCATGGTAGCATATAATTGTAATCCCAGCTACCTGGGAAGCAGAGATCAGAAGGATCCAGGTTTGAGGTCAGCCTGGAAACAAAAAGTAAGAGCTCATCTCAACCAACAAACCAGGCCTGATGATGTTACCTTCAATGAATCTAAGTCAGGAAAAGACATGCTTAACAGCTAATTTCCAGGCTTATACACCAAATTTATTACCAGAAATTTAGGACTGACCTCAGTCCTTGTATCTGACGAGAAGAATTCAGACAAGAGGAGAACATAAGTAAAGATGATAGGAAAGTGCATTAGAAAAGAAGTACATTCTTGGGCTGGGAGCATGGCCTAGTGGTAAGAATGCTTGCCTAGCATGCATGAAGACCCAGTTTCTATATACCATATACATAGAAAAACTGGAACTGGTGCTGTGGCTCAAGTGGTAGAGTGCTAGCCTTGAGGAAAGCCCAAGGACAGTGCTCAGGCCCAGGACTGGCAAAAAGAAGAAGAGAAAAGAAGTGTATTCTTCTGGGTGGAAGAGCAAATGGGGGCACAGAAAGGGGGAGAAAGGGTGAACAAATGCAATCACACTATTCAATAGACACTATATGGAAAGTGATCTATGTAATTTGTGGGTTGGGAGGGAGAAAGTGGGGAAAATTAAGGAAGGGTGACATTGTCCCCACCCCAATAAAGAAATTACTCATTACTTATGAGATGGTAGCCACTCTGTATAACACCTTAAAATAACAAAAACAGGTCCCAGAGCGTAGCATGGTGGTAGAGTGCTCCCTAACGTGTATGGAGCTCTGGGTTCAATTCCTTGGTACCATATATGTAGAAAAGCCAGAAGTGGTGCTGTGGCTCAAGTGGTAGAGCACTAGCCTTGAGAAAGCCCAAAGACAGTGCTCAGGCCCTGAGTTCAGACCACAGGACTGATTAAAAAAAAAAATCAATGCCCTGTCATTATTTCCTTTGTGCTGTTGTTGTTTTGCCAGTCTGTTGTTTTGCGTGACTGCATGCGCGCATGTGCACGCATGCATCTGTGGGTGAGGGAGGAGGGTTTGAAGTTTATATTTAGAAATGTCGGAGGTATAACCATTCAGGAAAGCAGTTGAGGTCACAGTCTATTTAAAACTTCCATTAACGGTCTAATGGGTGGATGTGCTGGTGAGTGATGCTGCTTCCTGCAGACCAAGGCAGCTCGGTCTCCTCTCTGAACCATCCATCACCTCCCACAGCACTGCTCACAGCCCATGCAGGAGGTGGGTGATGGCTTCATATAGTCTCTCACTCATGCTTGTACAGGGCTTACTTGGCTCTGTCAGCTGGGCTGGGTTGTTAGGGGAGGTAGGAGATAACACATCATTTTTTTATGTGAGTGTGCCAGCACCAAGGCTTGAACTCAGGGCCTGAGAGCTGACCCTTAACTTTCTTGCTTAAGGAGATTGCTTGACCCCTTGTGCCAGAGCTCCAATTCCAGCTTTTTGCTGTTTACTTAGAAATAAGAGTTTCTCTAGATTTGTCTACCTAGGGTGGTTTTGAGCCATGAACTGCTTAGATTTCAGCCTCCTGAGCAGTTAGGATTACAGGCATGAGCCACACACATCATTTTAATCCATCTATACACCATCTCTATGGATCTGGTGAGGGAAGCATCATCTGTCCCACTTACATATAGGAACAGGAAGCGCCCAAGTGGTGTTTAGTCCCAAAGCTGGCCAATGGTAGGGCTGAGGCCTTTTCCCTAGAAAAATTCTAACAGTATTTGTGACATTGGCCCATAGTATACAACACTATCAAGTGGTTGCAGAACAAACTGACAATTTGCTCTGGGAAGGTTGAGCTCTGTATTTTGCCCCTTCTAGGTAGCTGTTTTCTCTGAGCCTTAAGGGAGAGTCAGTAATTGTTTGGCTCTCATGTTGTGAGGAGCAAGTCCTCAAACAGTTGGGCTGTTATTTAGGGCTCTTTATCACTGATTAAAGTTGGTGAGGGGCTGCAGAAGCAGCTGTGACTCAGGGAAGCAATCCATTGCTTTTGTTAAGCTAAGTAATGTTTTGTTTAAATGGTTTTTATTTTAGGATGTGACTCTGGAATTGTCTGCATTTCAGTTTTCCTGCTTTTGTTCCTGTAGTTCTGCATTATTATTATTTTTTTTTTCCTTCGGTTGTAGGACTTGGACTCTGGGCCTGGGCAGTGTCCCTGAGTTCTTCAGCTCAAGGCTACCTCCCTACCCCTTGAGTCACAGCACCACTTCTGCTTTCCTAGTGGTTAATTGGAGATAAGAGTCTCAGGGTCTTTAGTGCCCCGACTGTCTTTGAACCGCAATCCTCAGATCTCAGACTCCAAAGTAGTGTGAGTCTCTGCGCCTGGCTTTTTTTGTTTGTTCGTTTTCAAATTCCAGGCCTAATTTAATTTTTTTCTCTAATCTACTACTACATTTTTTACTAGAATAATGTAGAATACTTTTTTCCCAAAATCTTTTTTATTGTTACTATAATGGTGATACACATAGGTTACAGTCATCTAAGTCAGGTTAAAAGTATTGAGTACATTTCTCATTTCTTTTTAGATAATGTCACCCTTTCTCTCACTCTGTTGTTTTTAACATTTAAACCTTGCCTAAGTGGTCATTTTTTTTCCTTTTTGCCCTCTTAAGGGTTGAACTCAGGGTCTGGGCACTGTCCCTGGGCTTCTTTTGCTCAAGGCTAGCAGCACTATGCCACTTGTGCCTCAGGGCTACTTCCAGCTTTTTCTGTTTATGTGGTATTGAGGAACAGAATCCAAGGCTTCAGGCATGCTAGTCAAGCACTCTACCACTAAGCCATATTAAAATAAATAAAATATTTATCTGCTTTTATTTTTTGGTATTCATTTAGGAGAAAACCGAGAGGCAGAAAAGCACAAAGGAGCAGGCACCAGTGGCTCAAACTTATAATCCTAGCTACTCAAAAGACTGAGCTCTGAGGCTTGCCCAGAGTTCAGAGTACTGGAGGATTGACTGAAAGAAACATGGTTCTATGTAGCAGCAAGATCAGCTGGATCCTCACTGTTTGTGTCAGAGGAATCATACATATGTTTTAGACAAGAATTCATCTTCTAAAGCCAGGTACTGGTGGTTTATACCTGTAATACTACCTACTTAGGAAGGTGAGATTTGAGGATCCCAGTTTGAAGCTAGCCTGAGTAGGACAGTCCATGAGACTCCTATCTCCACTTAACTAGCAAAAAGATGAGGTGGATGTGTGGCTCACATGGTGGAACATCTGCCTCGAGAGGAGAAAAGTAAGCAAGAGCACTAGGCCCAGAGTTCAGGCCCTATACTTGCACAAAAAGTGCAGGGGAAAGAGGGTAGGATACAATAAAAAGAATAATAAAAAATAAAAATTAGAAAAAGTGTAGCTGGGTATGGTGGCTCATGCCTGTAATCCTAGCTGCTCAGAAGGCTGAGATCTGAGGATCAAGGTTCAGGAGAATCTCTGCATACAAAGTGACTGCCCTAGCTGTGATATCTGGAAAGAATGGTGGGCAGATCTAGAATTAAAAACTGCAAGCTAGAGACCAGCAGAGTGGCTCAAAATGGTAGAGGCACCTACTTGGCAAAGTGCAAGGCTGTGAATTTCAACCCCAGTACTGCCAAAAAATCCAGTTATGTCTAATAGTTTTTTGTAAACCTATGATTTTGCTGGAGTACAAAAGGCTTGAAAATCTAATGTTGAGATTGATGCTTCTAAGTAGATCAATAAATAGGGTCTTGTGCCCTGTCCAGAGGAAATCAAGCCCTTTCTGTTGGCATTTGGTTAGACTTCATGACTGGTGGGTCATGTTCAGTTTTTTCTCATGGACAGGCAGGAAGTGTGAGATATAAGAGAGCCTGCATAAGTATATGATATTTCTTTTGCTTGAGCACAGGCTAGTTTCGATATTGTACAAACGGAAATTCCTGCTACCTTAAAAAAAAAAAAGGTTGTTTTTATTTATTTATTTTGTCAGTTGTGGGGCCTGGGCACTGTCCTTGAGCTCTTCAGCTCAAGGCTACTGCCCTATTCCTTGAGCCACAGAGCAATTTCTGGTTTTCTGGTAGTTAACTGGAGATATGAGTCTCATGAACTTTAGTGCCCGGGCTGGCTTTGAACCAGGATCCTCAGATCTCAGTCTCTTGAGTAGATAGGATTACAGGTGTGAGCCACCATGCCTGTCTTCCTCCTAATTATTATATTAGTAAATCTACTAGAAATTGGACCCTACAATCCCATTTCAGTAGGAATCTGAAGAGGAAAGATTATGTTAGTCTAGGAGTTCAAAGACAGCCTGAGTAACAAAGCAAGAGAAAGCTGAAATCTAGTATAGGATGTGCTTTTTAGCTGCAAGTGGTGCACATTGTGAAATCTTCCAGCTGCCTCTGGGATAAAGGTCCTACTGAATACTTAGAATCTCTGTCACATCTCACTGGCCTTGAGTTTTATGTGTCCCCAGAGGGAAACTATATGCCTGGGACTCAGGGACCTGTCTGGCTCATACTAAGAGCTCAACAAATAACAGAACTGAACAATAACAGAAATGGCTTCTCTTGGCTCTTGCTCATATTGTCCACATTTTATTTGAATTTTCATTTATTCAGGGTCAGAGGTGAAGACTATTCTATAGATTGGAAGGATGCTTCAGGGAAGAAAAGAAGAATGTGGTTGGGTGTGGTTCAAAGCCAGCCCAGGCAGGATAGTCTGTGAGACTCTGATTTCCAATTAAGCATACAAATACACACATGCAAAGGAGGGACGTATGGAGCTGTGGTTCAAGTGGTAGAGTGCTAGCCTTGAGCACAAAAGCTCAAAGAGAGCCCTGAAGCCCAGAGTTCAAGTCCCAGGATGGGCCGGAGGCAGGGAAGGCAAGGGAAGTGCCAAAATCAGCTCAATTAGAGAACGAAGAAAGTGAAAAGGGTTTACCAGGATTCCTTTTAATGCCCACACAAATCTTACAAAAGGTTTAATTTCTGCACAGTTCAATTCTGTACTGATTCTCCTTAAGGGAGAAGGAGAGGTGGAATCAATACCTAGTTTACCTACACTAATTCTTTTTTTTTTTTTTGGTTGTATTTAGACAGGTAGTCTGTTTCCAATCTGAAAAAAAAGTAACCCAAAGCACAGGTCCTATTGAGGAGCAGCCATTGATATATCATAGAAAAGAGGACAATGCTTTAACATACTCAAAAAACAGGTACAGTGAATAGTGTGAAAGACTGAGGCAGACTGGGAGTTTGGCCTACTGGTAGAATGCTTGCCTAGCATGCACAAAGACCCGGGTTCAATTCCACAGTATCACATACATAGAAAAAAGCTGGAGGTGGTGCTATGGCTCAAGTGGTAGAGCTCTAGCCTTAAGAAAAGTCCAAGGACAATGCTCAGGCCCCAAGTTCAAGCCCCACAACTGGCAGAAAAAAAAAAAAGACTGAGGCAGGAGGATCTCAAGTTCAAGACCAGCCTGGGTGCTCAGTGAGACCCTGTCTCAAAATAGAATAGGTGAGAGAGCTGGGGATGTAGTTCAATGATAAGTGTGCTTACCTGGCATGTTCCAAAGTCCTGACATTAAAAAAAAAAAAAAGGAAAAGGTGGATTTCCCTGTGAATTCCTTAGAGGCAAGAGAAATGGGTTATTCTAAAGTAAAACATAGGACCTCCTAGATTCTCCACAGATCACATGAACATTCACTGATTGTTTAATAATACTTATATTTGAATGTTAATGTTCATGGAAAGATTTTAAGTGTTGGAAGTTGAAATGAGGGGCTGAAAGAGGTGAAACATGAGCAATATCAGGAGATGTTTAGAAAAGGAAGTTATGGGAAATAATAGAAACTTTCTCTTGGCTTGTCCAGACCCAACAGAGTACTAACTTCTTTCTCTCCGTTGATAAGCTTCTCAAGAGCATATCTGAAGCTGGATGCCAGTGGCTCACACCTGTAATCCAAGCTACTCAGGAGGCTATGATCTGAGGACTGCTGTGGGAAACTAGCATCAAAGCTCAGGTACAGTGCCCAGGCCCTGAGTTTAAGCCCAAGGACTGGTACCAAAAAAAAGGGCTGGGAGTTTGGCTTAGTGATAGAGTGCTTGCCTAGCATGCATGAAAACCAGGGTTCCATTCCTTGGTACCACATACATAGAAAAAAGGTGGAAAAGGTGCTGTGGCTCAAGTGGTAGAGTTCTAACCTTGAGAAAGCCCAAGGACATTGTTCAGGCCTTGAGCTCAAGCACAGGGACTGGCAAAAACAAAAAACAAAAACAAAAACGAAAACGAGAGAGAGAGATTAGAAAAGCAGAGGTCTACTACAATAATCCACATGGAGGACAGAATTCACGCAGGAAAGGTTCTGCTTTGATCCTAGACCTGCAAAATTATTTAATGCAAGTGGTGATTTAAAAAAAAGCATCCTATCTGTTCTTAATACTAAGGAGCTACCCTCAGTGGAGAACAGGTCTGGTGGAATCTTCTTTCAACATTCTGTATTTGGAGAGAAACATTAATTTCTTTCACATTGTTTACTCTAAGACTCACTTCTAGAAATCTTTTCATGGTTGGATCCTTTTTCCCTGCCTCTCTTCGATGCTTACTTGGTTGCTTATCCTGGAGTACATACAAGTTTACGGGTCTATTTTGTCTCTCCAGCTGGGTTATAAAAGTGCCCTTGAGTAGCTGATTTCTCAGGAAGGCCAGAATGCTGTTCTACAAATAGACACTCAATAAATGCTTCTCAATGAGTATAAGGCTGCTCAGAAAAGTGAACTTAACATAAAAGCAAGATTAAATGTCAGTACAGGCCAGGAGTTTGGCCTAGTGGTACAGTACTTGCCTAACATGTACGAAGACCTGGGTTCAATTCATCTGCACCATATACACAGAAAAGCCAGAAGTGGTGCTGTGGCTCAAGTGATAGAGCTTCAGCTTCGAGGAAAAATCCCAAGAACATTGCCCAGGCCCTGAGTTCAAGCCCCAGAACTGGCCAAAAATGAAAACAAAAAGAGTATACTGCTGGATACCACAAGCTCACAACAGTAATCCTAGCTAGTTAAGGGGCTAAGATCTGAGTTTCAGGGTTTGGAGTAAGTTCTAGGCAGCAAAGTCTGTGAAACACATATCCACCAAATAGCTGGAATTGGAGCTGGTGCTCAAGTGGTATAGTGCTAGTCTTTAGAGGAAAAGCTAAAGGACATCACTTAAGATCTGAGTTCAAGTCACAATACTGGGGGGGTGGTATATGGCTATTTTCCCCTCTTTTATTAAGGCTAAGTCATATCATGTAGATTGGTCTCAAACTACTTACCACTGGGTGGCTTTGAATTTGAAATCTGCCTGCCTCAATCTCTCAAATGTGTATCCAATAGACCTATAACTTGCATGTGTGTATGTATGTGTGGTATCAGGGCTTTCCTTTGGCTTGCTCGTTGGCTGGCACACCTCTAGCTTTTGACCACTGCTTAATTGGAGATGGGGACTTCTGCACAGGCTGGTTTCAAATCTTGATCCTCCAAGAGTCAGTCTCCGGAACTACCGGGGTTTAGTAACTCACCAGGCTCAGACGGGTAACTTTTATGCCAATGATTTATTTCATGCTATCAAAACATGACTTTCATTGAAGATGTGATTTAGATGGACACAGTGGTGGCACTGTAACCCCAGCACTTGGGAGGCTGAGGTAGGATTCAGAGGTTGAAGCTAGCTAGCCTCAGTGATATAGTGAGAACTTGAGTTAAAAAAGTTAATGTTTTTCTTTCTAAACCAGTATGTTTAAATATCTTAAATAGCCAGGCTTGATGGCACATACCTGAAATCCCAGCATTTAGGAGGCTGAGATAGAATTCAGAGTTTGAGGCTAGTCTGGGCTAGATAGCAAGACCCTGTTGTCAAAACCCTCAGATGAGGGGTTGGTAAGGATGGGAGAGAATCATGAAAGGGGTGACATTGATAAAGATGTATTGGATTCATAAACTTTTGTGGAGTGGAAGCTCCTTTGTACAAGTACTTAAAGATATTTTTTTGGGGGGGGGTCATGGGGCTTGAACTTGGCCTGGGCTCTGTCCCTGAGTCATTTAGCTCAAGGCTACTGCCCAACCCTTGAGCCACAGCCCCACTTCCCATTTTCTAGAGGTTAATTGGAGATAACAGTCTCAGGTCCTTTTGTGCCTGGGCTGGCTTTGAACCTTGATCCTTAGATCTCAGCCTCTTGAGTAGCTAGGATTACAAGCTTGAGCCACCTCACCCAGCAAAGATAATGTTTTGAAAAGAAAAAACAAACAAATGTCAACAATCCTAACAGCCAAATTTTCTAAATAACAGTAACAACTTTTCTAAGTAACTTCCCCTTTGCATTTAATTGTAACATTAACTATATTCATCAAGTCTTGCCAATCCTACCTCTCAGAGATACCCCCCGCCCCCCCCCTACTGTCTTCACCCAGGTCTCCAATTTCTTCCTTCTATCCATACTCACCATGGTCACAAAACCACCACACTTTGCAATTAACAATGCTCCTCAGCACTCATGGCTTCATGTTTGCCCTTATTAGCATGGTGTCCAGGGCTGTCTCATACCCTTCTCTCCCGAAGTCTCCTCCCAATGCTTCCTGCTTGACTCAGCAGCTGTGACCAACTCTTCTTCATGCCTGACATGGCCATTCTTCTTCCAGAACAATCCTTTCCTAACTTTTGGGGAATTCTCATCAGACCTCACAGCCCAGCGCAAACACTTCTCTAAAGCCATCCTAAATTCCAAGTGAGTCACTCTCTTCTCTCACAGTAACAAAGCACTGTACCATAATTTGTTTGCCCTTTCTATGTGATAGTAAGGTGTTTGTTGAACTGACCAGTTTGATCTGCTGATGTGAGGAGCTTGGGAAGGGAGATGGGATGGTTCCTTGGTGATTCACAGTGGCCAGGATGATCAAGTTTCTCTACAGTAAACATAAATCTTTCCTAGCTTTAATCATGAGGAGTACCAGAGCCTCTTGGAAAAGTATACAAAATTCAAGCTGGTTAACTGAAAACCAATGAGACAATTAGCCAATATTTATTAAATGATATGCACCAGATTAGTAAATATTACTTTAAAAATCATATACAGAATGCTGTGGCTTAAGTATAAAACATATACCTTCTAGTTTTATTCGAAAGATAGGGACAAAGTAGATTAGAAGACAGTTTTTACCCTGTATATCAGGAATTGGCATTTACTAAACTTTACTGTTCAAGTAAGAGGAGAAAAGTAGAGCTTTGATATACTGGAAACTTATTTTGCAAAACAGTCATTTGGGGGAATAAAATTCATGCAAGGGGTCCTTATTCAGTCACACTGTAATAAAAGTAGGTTGAAAGCCAGACACCTGTGGCTCACACCTATAATCTGAGCTACACAGGAGGCTGAGATCTGAGTATCACAGTTCTTTCCCCTGCACACACACACACCCGCTTCTCCCCCCCCCCCCCCCCGCCCCGTCCTGGGGCATGAACTCAAGGCCTAGGCACTATCCCTAAGCTTCTTTTTGCTCAAGGCTAGTGCTCAGCCACTTGAGCCATAGCACCACTTCTGGCTTTTTCTGTTTATGTGGTACTGAGGGAGCGAACCCAGGGCTTCATGTATGCTAGGCAAGCAAGCACTGTATCACTAAGTCACATTCCCCAGCCTGAAATTCCATCTTTAAGAACACATACATGGGGCCGGGAGTTTGGCCTAGTGGTTGTCTAGCATGCATGAAGACCCGGGTTCAGGCCTAGTGGTTGTCTAGCATGCATGAAGACCCGGGTTCAATTCCTCGGTACCACATACATAGAAAAAAAGCCGGAAGTGGGGCTGAGCCTCAAGTGGTAGAGCTCTAGCCTTGAGAAAGTCCAAGGACAGTGCTCAGGCCCTGAGCTCAAGCCAAGGACTGGCAAAAAAAAAAAAAAAAAAAAAAAAGAACACATACATATGAGGAAACATAATGCTACATTGGAAATTTTTCGTTTCTGTTGAAAAAATAACTAGGTGAAAATGTATTCCAAATTTTTGTTTTACTAATAAACTATTAAACTGTGATTTACATGAAGTAAAATGAGCTGTCAAAGACCAAGAGTTATACACTGTTGAGTCTTGGGTGAAGTATAATCAAGGCTGAAAGAATGAATGAAGTGGTAGAACATTGAAGTGTGAGGTCTTGAGTTCAATCCTCAGTATTGGAATAAAGAAAAACTAAGCCAAGTTCTCAGTGGTTTATGCCTGTATTCCTAGCTACTCAGGAGTTGAGATTTGAGGATCATAGCTCAAATCATGCCCCAACAAGAATCTGTAAGATTTTTTTTTTGGCTAGGATCTATCAACTTTTTTTTTTTTTTGCCAGTCCAGGGCTTGAGCTCAGGGCCTGAGCACTGTCCTTGGACTTTCTCAAGGCTAGTACTCTACCACTTGAGCCTCAGCACCTCTTCCAGCTTTTTTCTATGTATGTGGTACTGAGGAATCAAACCCGGGTCTTTGTGCATGCTAGGCAAGCACCCTACCACTAGGCCAAACTCCTGGCCCTGGTACTTTATATTTTTAAAGATCACTGTGTTATTAGTTTATCTTGTTTCAATAATCTTAAAAATGGATTGAGAATATTCCTTCACTCAGTAATAGAATATCCTTCATGCTCTTTCAATGATACAGGCATAATCAAAAGAAAGTTATTTCTTTAAATACTGGTATTTTAGAAGGCTCACTGGATGTAGTAGTCTCTTTTTGAGACTTGGCTACTTTATGTCTTATTAAAACATAAAACCAAACTCCAGAAGCTACAGCAAAGTCCTCTAGTCAAAAGGAGTAAGGTTTATCCAGGCTCATGCCTGTAACCCTAGCTACTCAGGAGGCTGAGATCTGAGGATCCTGATTCAAAGTCCAGGCACTAAAGACACTAAAGACCGTGAAATTCTTATCTCAAATTAACTATCAGAAAACCAGAAAGTGGTGTTGTGGCTCAAGAGGTAGAGCGGTAGCCTTGAGCTGAAGAGTTCAGGGACAACGCCCAGGCTCAGAGTTCAAGCCCCATGGAAAAAAAAAAAAGACAGACTAAGGTTCATGTGCTCAGGTGTTGTGCATCAACCTTTCATCACATCTATTCATTTCTTATACCAGTTGTGATAAAATCTCTAAGTCTACATGAGATGAAAAGCAACAACTGGAAGTAGAGCTGTGGCCCTTGGACCAAAAAGCTCAGAAACAGTGCACACATGCGTGTGTGTGCGCGCACACACACACACACATACACACACAGAAAAAGAAAAGCAACATCTGGTAGAAACTATATTAGCAAATATATGCAAGTATTCATAAAATATATTTGACAATAAATCATAAAAGTCTAAGGAAAACTTATGCCAGTCTTGGGCTTTGTCCTGGGCTTTCTCAAGGCTAGAGCTCTACCACTTGAGTCACAGCACCACTTCTGGCTTTTTCTGTGTGTGTGGTACCTGGGTCTTTATGCATGCTAGGCAAGCACTCTACCACTAGGCCACACTCTCAGCCACCAAAAGCTGATCCTTTTTTTTTGCCAGTCCTGGATTTGAGCTCAGGGCCTGAGCACTGTCCTTGGACTTTCTCAAGGCTAGAGCTCTACCACTTGAGCCTCAGCACCACGAGGAATCGAACCCAGGTCTTCATGCATGCTAGGCAAGCACTTTAACCACTAGGCCAAACTCCCGGCCCCAAAAGCTGATCCTTTTGAGGTAATTATTCTTCTTTTCTTTTGGTTGGTCATGGGGCTTGAATTCTGGATCTGGGTGTTGTCTCTGAGCTCTTCAGCTTAAGGCTACCGCTCTACTCCATGAACCACAGTGCTATTTCTGGTTTTTTGGTAGTCAATAGAAGATAAAAAAAACCTCACAGACTTTCATGCCCAGGCTGACTTTGAACTGTAATCCTCAAATCTGTCTCCTGAGTGGCTAGGATTACAGGCGTGAGTCACTGGCACCTGGCTAGGTAATTACTGTTCTAGGAACTATCATTCCTGTACTTGAAGAGGCAGGATGATCAAGGGTTCAAGGCAAGCCCAGGCTACGTAGCAAGATACCGTGTCCAAAAACAAGCAAACTAAAACACATATTTTGTCAGAGCCCCCAAAGCTAAAATGCTAATAATTATATAGCTAAAATTAATAAATGACTTGAGTTCTCAATACCATTTATTCTACTGAAGTATTACAGTTGAAAGTCTATCCCTGATAAGGTGACCGCGTCTTCTGACTAGATTGGGTTAGTCCTTGCTAAAGCTAGTTGTCCTCACATAATTACTTTTCCATCTCAAATATTATCCTGGTTTGGACCACACATTTGAGAGTTGACTAGTGAGCACTTACTATGTGTGTGCCAGGGATATTCCAAGTGTTCATTTATCCTCAAGAACTTATGAGAGGACAATCTTTCTTTCTTTCTTTCTTTCTTTATTTATAACAGTCCTAGGGTTTGAACTCAGGGCCTGTGTACTGTCTTTGCGCTTTCTTCTTAAGGCTAGTACTCCACCACTTGAGCCACAGCACCAGTTCCACCTTTTCTGTGTATGTGGTACCCAGGAATCGAACCCACAACTTCGTGCATGCTAGGCAAGCAATCTACCACTAGGCCACACTCCTGGCCCAAGAAAGGACAATTATGCTCATTTAATAGATGGAATAATTCAGGGTCTCATAGGTTAATTTGCTTAAGATCAGAATACTCAGCTGTTGTGATGCCAAAGCCCTAGAAATATAGCCCTCTAGAGGCTAAGGCAAGAGGATGAGTTAAGAGGGAAGCCTGGGTTGCATAGCAGACACTCAAAGAAATAAACAGAGAAAGGTAGGAGAACACAGGGAGATACCCAAGATTCTGGAAAGTACTCATATAATCTTTGTGAAAAGTGCAGGGCAAATTACTATCTTTTAAAAAAAATGAGACACAGGGACCGGAAGTATGGCCTAGTGGTAGAGTGCTTGCCTAGCACGTATGAAGCCCTGGGTTTGATTCCCGGGAATCACATACACAGAAAAAGCCAGAAGTGGTTCTGTGGCTCAAGTGGCAGAGTGCCAATAAAAATAAATAAAGATATACAAAGCAGTATGCCAGTGACTCATGCCTGTCTGTAATCCTAGCAACTCAGGAGGCTGAGATCTGAGGATTGTGGTTCAAAGCCAGCCAGGACAGGAAATCCAGTGTATGAGACTCATCTCTAATTAACCACAAAAAGCTGGAAGAAAAGTTGTGGCTCAAGTGGCAGAATGCTAGCTTTGAACACAAAAGCTCAAGAACTGTGTCCAGGTCAAGTTAAAGTCCTAGGACTAACAAACAAAACAAAACAAAACAAGAACAGAAACAAGAAATACATTAACTCACTATGTCACAATGCAAAATCAAATAGTAAAAAGTGTCCTGGACTGGGATTAGCTTTGCTACTCAATAGCTTGGATGTCCTCAGATGTAAATATGGCTAGCTACTAAAAGAACTATTGAAGCCGGGCACTGGTGGCTAATGCCTGTAATCCTAGCTATTCAGGAGATCTGTGAGACTCTTATCTCCAATAAACTACTCAGAATAAGCTGGAAGTGGTGCTGTGGCTCAAGTAGTAAAGAGCTAGCCTTGAGCACAAAGAGACTCATGCACAGACTCATGGTCAAGTTCAAGCCCTAGAACTCGCCAAAAAAGAACGAGATCACTTAGAATTAGATCTGAATCCATGAAAAACTACATAAATTAAGAGTGTTAGTACTGAAATCACAGATTTTCAAAAATATGGATAAATATTTGAAAACATTAGCTTGCTTTTTTACTTTTATTTATGAATTAATTTTTTGCCAGTCCTGGGGCTTGAACTTAGGGCCTGAGCACTGTTCTTGGGTTTTCCTCAAGGCCAGTGCTCTACTACTTGAGCCACAGCACCACTTCTGGCTTTTATCAGTGTATGTGATACCAAGAAATCGAACCTAGAGCGTTGTGCATGCTAGGCAAGCACTCTACCATTAGGCCAAACTCCCGGCCCCTGCTTTCTTTTACTTTATTTCAAAATACTTGCGGGAAAAGACTAGTTATTTGACAATTCATGCATGAAAAAGACACTGAGAGTAAGTCATCATGTACAGCAACTCAGAAACCATATCCTGTTCACATTTGACAAACATAACAATTACAAAAGCAGAGGCTCAGTGATTTGTAATAAATCTTTGTGCTGGTCTTGAGGCTTACTAGGGCCTGGGCACTGCCCTGAACTATTTTGCTCAAGTCTAGCACTCTATCATTTAAGCCATAACTCCACTATTAAGTCTTTTGGTGGTAAACTGCAGATTAAGAGTCTCCTGGAGGGATGGGAATGTGGCTTAATGGTAGAGCACTTGCACGAAAACTTGGGTTTGATTCCTCAGTCCTACACAAACAGAAAAAGCCAGAAGTAGAGCTACTGCTCAAGTGGTAGAGAACTAGCCTTGAACAAAAAAAAAAGCTCAAGGACAGTGCCCAGGTCCTGAGTTCAAGCCCCAGGACTGGCAAAAAAAAAATTTTTCCTGGACTTTCCTGTCTGGGCTGGCTTTGATCCTTGATCCTCAAATCTCAGCCTCCTGAGTAGTTAGGATTACAGGTGAGAGCCATTAACAGCTAGCTAAACCCTATCACTTTTTGCGAACTTTAGGACTACACTCAGGACCTTGCACTTGCAGGGAAGTGCTCTTCAAATGAGCTAAATCCCCAACCCCTAAATATTATTTTTAATAGTTAATTTACCTACTTAACTACTAAGGATTAATGGTATGAAGATTACTCCACTTATATAGCCTTTTCCTGTTTTCACAAAGCATTTCCATAGCTTATGTTCAGCAATTATACACCATAGACAGATATTATCATTCCCATATTATGAAGTAATAAAAAACTGAAACTTAGAGATTAACTTGTCCAATTGCATTACGAAAGGGAACTGAAGTAGAGAAAGAATCTATATAGAAAGAACACAATTATTTTGGATATCCCAAAAAAGAGCAGAGCCTCAAATTTCTTGCTTGAGAGAAAAAGACCAACTACATAAACTAGTGTCTGAAAAGCAATACTTGGTGGAGCCTGTCTACACATCCCCTGGAGCTTTTATATTGATAGAAAAATGAATATTCACGTTTTCATCTCCAACTGCTAAAGTTGTAAGCAAAAATGGGTTCAGTTAGAGTAGAACAAGATTATCTTAAAGAGGCATACTTAATGGAACCCTCTCCACAGCTTATTACTGCTGAAATTATTCCTTAACAAGAAAATGCTTTTCAAAGAACATTCTCCCAAAGTCCATTTGCTAGATCTCAATTAGATACTACAAAGGACCTATATCAGAGAATCTCAAACCTAGCAAGAGGCTTTTTCTAAAAGCACATTAAAAACACAGTACTGGCCAAACTATTTTAGGTAATAATGGGAAATGACAGCTGATAGCCAGCTTAGAACAAATGCCAACTGTTCTCCTGTCTGAAAATGGTAAAACTAATTATTGTAGCATAAAAACAGTCTGTGAAACAAGCATATCAACCAAAATACAGATACTGGTGCCTTGTTGATCTGTAATATTAAGTTTCAATGTTCCAAAGTATAAGTAAACACACCTCAACAGTTTAAAATATTTTCATGTTTTATTTTTTTTAAACATTTGTGATTTTGCAAGCTAGCGGTAAAATATTGCCCTCAATATTTAGCACCTAATTAGCACCGTATGCTTTTTAAAGCTAACTGGAACATTGTTTCATTGTAAATGATTGTAAAATAAAGATGATCATTTCAAATGTCCAATCATGAATTAAATCACTATCTTTGGCTCTATGTAAGATGCATTTTTCAAAGATGAACTATAATAGTATCCGTTTGTCAATCTAGCTAGTCCAAGTATCATAAAGTAGTACTTAATCTCTGAAATTATTGTGTGGAAGTTGAGAAACCATTGATAAAGACAAAAGATATAACTGATTTTGAAACAGGCCTTTATATTTTTAGAAGAATGAGTAACTCAATGGACAATTCCCTTGGTGCAAGTATCAGTTACACATATGGTTCAGTGTATGCATTTTATAAAGCACTCTCATGCTTTGCTTATTAGAGTGGCCTTATCAAAATGCCCAGGACAACTCAGAGACAGCTGGAAGCCTGAAATAAAATTGCTCAATACAAAAAAGATCCCAAGTCATACATACACTTTTCAATAGAGGCCTAGACATTTAACTCTTCTTTTTAATGTTCTTATCTGAACAACTGTCCTAAAGTATAAGGGAAAAAAAAAATCTACTTTCACATATTTAGAAAAAACAAAATAAAGGACATTCTCACTTTCCATTTTCTGATAATAGAGTTCTTCAGAGCTATGGGGTTAAATTCTGAGCCACAATTGAAAGCTTACTAGCATGTCTGTTTTGCAAACCAGTAGAATCAAGTCCAGTTTTGCCATTTGTGGATAACTATGACAAGATACAAAAGCATGTGTTTGCCATAAATAGCTCTGGCTAACAGCAAACGGTTCACACTGAGGAGATCAAAATCTCTATAAGGAGAGCAATCTGGACCACAGCCAAATCCCACTAGGAATGGTTGAGAATTCAACACCAATTCCTTTTGAAAAATATATGAAGAGACAGTAGATGAACTATACATTCCTCAACATCAGAATTATTAAACTTTGAAGGACATTTTACAAATTAGTTCCATTATGACCAAATAAGCAATAAAACATTCTGTTTTTACAACTATTTAGAAATGTAAATGTGAATTTAAAAAAAGCCTATCTTAATTTACCTACAGAACAGAGATAGTAAAGAGTATATTTAAAAAAGTGTCAAAGTAAAAAAAAAAAAAGCCTCCAAATTAACACATAAGGAAATAATCATGTTTATAGAAATGTCACTCTAATGATTGTATTCCTCTATTAAGTGACTTCAGGATAGAATATTTTAATCCAAACAAATCCTGTAACTCTAGAAAACATCATGCATGAATGCTGTACAAAAAAATTCTCAAGTGACTAGTGCAGAAATTAATAGCTGTTTACCCTAAAAGTTGTTTCACAAAAATTCCAAGGAAAACAAGGCAACCTTCTGTAATATGCCACCATTTTTTTTTTATTGCCACGTGGCCATTTTTGTGAGGGTGAGGATCTGATCTCAAAACAATGTTCCATTTAAGGCTCTTTAATACAGAAATTGCCATCATGACTGATATTCAAAATATCCATAGTGTTGAAAGACTCATTTGGTAAACATAAAACCTTTATACTTAATTCAGTAGTGTACACTCAATGAAAAACAAAAGGCATTAATAACAGCTCTCAAGAAGCTATGCAGGTAACAGGAATGAACACTGAGGTACTAGGATAAATTGATGACACAGTTAATGAACTTAATTGGCATTCCTTTTAGGGGATTCAACTCAATACAAAAAAAGTGCTTTTAACGCATAGTGTTATATCTGTGCTGCCATGTCACAAAAATAGGCTGGCCAAGGCAGGCGAGGTGTATGAATGCTCCAGCGCCTTACAGAACTGCAATCAAGTGCAACTATAAATAATACTGAAAAAAGTTTACCATCTGACCAGTGGATAATACTTTCAAGGCAATTACTTTGCTTACCCTTTGCAGTACTCTAAGCTATTCACATTGACAATCACATTCACTGTTCTGCTTGCTGCTGCAAGGGATGCATAGAACCAGTTGTTTTGGCTAAAGTAAGTCAAAGGCATTCCTTGGGTTCTGCATAAAAGTGACTGTATTGGACAGTCTAATGGCAATCACTGACAGGCTGCTTAAATGAATGGTCTCTCCTTCATTCATTGTGTTGCAAGGGCCCAGTGGAAAGGGGGAAAAAACAAAACACAAAACCTAATACTATTCCAATGGACTGGGCTGGAGAAACGAAAGCCCCTTAAGATCCAGATGGCACTTGAGTATCATTTTATAATGGTTTTCCTTCAAGTGAAACTACTACATTGCCTCCCAATTTCTCTCCAAGTGTCGAACGGTCCTTAATATCATCCAAGCCATTTACTTGCCACTCATGTTTAATACCTAAAAAGAAAAAAAAAAATTCCATTACCTGCAGATAATTAGGAAGGGGTAATTTCTCAGCACGAAATACGCAATGGCTATACCTGTAAATTTCTTTTTAATGGCATCTTTAGAGCTGGCATAAATCATCTTGCTTTTTAATGGTGCACTTTCAGGAGCCCTATTGGAAAGAAAAAAAGGTTGAATCTCATTTATTTGAAAAAACAAAGGCCAAACCGACTATGATAATAATAATCCTTGCATTATTTCTTCTTTTGATTTTACACACCAGAATATAAATACTAGGTCTTCTTTCTTAGACTCTTTTGTTTCGTATGTGGCATCGTACAAAGCATATCGGCAATCATTCAGAGGTAGCAACTTCACAAAGGATGTGTAGGGGTCCTCTACAGTCTCACCAATGTCACCCACCAAGATCTGCTTGGCTTCCTCTACAATGATTTGTCTTTTGTCATCACTTAAACAGAAGAGAACAGCTTTCTTTCTTTTTTTGATCTCCTCTTGTGTGGAAGATTTCCTTACTTTCATATCATTAAAAACTTTGATGACTTCGTCATTCACTGTAACTCCAGATGCCTGGAAAAATCAACAACGAACAGGAATTGAGGACAAGGCCTTTGATTTTAACCAACATTCTTACTTGCCGCGAGACAATTAAAAACTGCACCAGGCCGATGCAAGGAGTCCAGACCCGCATGCCGCCACACTTTCAACTATTTGCCTATGGATGGATCCTAATTGAAACTGCCCATTCATCCTTCCTACAGGGGCGCGGAGAAAGACACCCACCGAAGGGCGGGTGGGGGGAGGGGAGGAGGGACGGACACAGCTTGTCCCATCCCTGGGATGTTTCCTATTTCACTGGGTGATGTCAGAGCTTCGGGAGCAGCAGGCACAAATGCCTTCTGTATTGTGTCAACTCTGCGGGGCCAAAAAATAAAATAATAAAAGAACGCTTTTGGATTTCGGTGAATGCTTCCACTTTTTCTTCTTCCCTCCTTCCTTTCGAGCCATCCTATCCATAGCTGCCTCCTCCTAGGGAAAGGGGATGAAGCGGAAACTCCAACCGCCCACGGCTACCACGCCGTCCCCCGTGCCGGGTCCCAGGCAGGTCAGTCACTTTCCAACTAACGGGCCGGGTGTGAAAGAGGGAGGGAGCGACACCCGACCAGACGGGCAACCACACGCGCCTTCCGCGGCGGGCGCCTTCCCGGGAGACGGCCGACCTCGCCGGCCCCGCCGGGCTGGAGGGCCGCCCACCTGGCCGCGGCGCCCCGAGCCGCCCGGCCTCGCCAGGCGGAGGGCGCGCGCCTCGGGGAGCCCCGGGAAGCGCCGGGCCAGGGCGGCGCGCGCCCCCCACGCCGCCCCCGCCCCTCCGGCGGGCCGCGACCCCCGCCTCCGCCCGCCCGCTCCCAGGAGCGCCAGGCCCGGGCCGCCGGCCCGGGAGCGCCCACCTCCGAGGCCCAAAGCAGGTTAAAATGGCGGCCTCGGCCCCCGGACCGGGCCGGGGGGCCGTGCGGGACCACGCGGCGGGCTGGAGTCTCCGCGCCTGACCGTCTCCCGGCCGACACGCGGTCGCCTTACCATAGTGCCCGCGGCTGTGACTGCGGCGGCTCGGGCTGGGGCTCGGGCTGGGCGGCACGGGGAGGTGGAGGAGGAGGAGGAGGAGGAGGAGGAGGAGCGGGAGGGCGCGCAGGCGGCAGGCGGCGAGTGCGGGGCACGCCGGGAGCTGCGGCCGGGGGAGGCGGCGGAGGCTCGGGCGGGTGGCGGGCGGCGGGAGGGGCGGTCACGTGGACACGCCCGGTCCCGGCGCTCCGGCCCGCGTCCTCGGCCTGACCCCGAGCGCACACCCCCAGGCCCGGGGCACCGGGGAACGCGGGCGGGAGCCCGGGGTGCGGCCTGGCGGCCTCCTGCGCGCCAACCCGGCCCCCCGAGGGGCCCTGCCCGCCCGGGTGCCCCTCTCCCGCATTCACCTGTGCCCGGTGTTCACCAGCGCTTCCCGGGCCTCCGAGCTTGCGGGAATTCTCTAGATTTCTCCTTCCTCTGTGAAGAGAAAGTGATTTTAGAGACTCAGCCGAGCAGACCTGGAGTGATACCAGAAAAGAGTGTGTGTGTGTGTGCTTCAGATGACGGCGGCGTGGGGCGGCGCGGGGCGGCGCGGGGCGGCGCGGGGGCCGCTCCGAGCAGCGTTCCCCAGGAATACCCTCTCTGTTTCAGACTTCCTCGGAAATAGGTTGCCAGTTGTCACGGCTGACATCAAACGAGCGACCCAGGAGCAGAGCGTCCTCTCTCGGCTTGGCAATCCCTGGCTCTTCTAGTAAAGCCGGTACTCCTGAGCCAAAACGGCTCATTTCCCTTTTTATAAAGTATCTCATTCGTCATAGAAAAGTTGTCACTTTATACCTGTAGTAAATTCTTCATGAAGACTGAACGCCTGGTGGCTCACTCCCGTTATCCTAGCTACTCAGACTGAGATCTCAGCTTGAAGGCAGCCCAGACATCGTCAGTTAACCAAGAAAAGGCCCAGAGGTAGAGCTATGGCGTGGTCAAACCCTAAGTCTTGAGTGAAAAAAGCTAAGGGACATTACCCTGACGCTGCAGTCAAGCCCCAGTACTGGTACACACACACACACACACACACACACACACACAAGGATTTAACACTTTGTTGCTGGACACATGCCCGTGATCCTAGGTACAGTACTCAGAAAACTGAGATCCAGAAGATGACAGTCGAAAGACAAGCCCCACAGGAAAGTTTGTCAGACTCTGCCTGCACAATGATCAACAAATAACCAGGCATGGGCTGGGAGTTTGGCCTATTGGTATTGTGGTGAATGACAAGACCTGGGTTCATTCCTCCGTACCACATACATAGAAAAAAGCCAGAAGTGGTGCTGTGGCTCAGGAGGTAAAGCTCTAGCTTTGAGAAAGCCTAAGGACAGTGTTCAAGCCCTGAGTTTAAGCCCAGGACTGGCAACAACAACCAAAAAAAAAAAAAAAAAAAAAAAAAGGGAAAGAAAAAACAGGCATACTCTATGATTTTGTAATGCATAATGCAAGTATTGCAGATTAAATGCTGTTTGTGCCTGTCATTTACAGTGAAAGACCATTTCTGCCTCACTTGAAAATGGTAGAATCACTTTAAAACTCTGCTCCACAGTCGCATATATTTTGTGAAAATAATCTGCACTAAAAATTTAGAATTGTTATTGTCCCAAACTGGGAACATAATAGATAAATCCTGGTACATTCAGAAGCAGACTAAACCGGAAGTGTTTGAAGAAGAACTTTCCCTGGTTTGGTAAACTTTGGTGTTATTCCTGATTTGCCCTGTTTCTTAGCCTTTCCAGATCTCAAGTTCTTCCTCTTTACAACAAGCTGTCACACAATTCAGATGCTTTCTACCTTTAGATTTCAGTTTTTGAGTTTAGGAGTATTCAGTAGAAAATGGTATGTATAGATGGTCTCAGAATTAAATCTAATGAATGGCATAATGAGAAATTATGTCTTATTTTATATGACAAATTCTTGTATTTAAATTGTATACATGGGCTGGGGTTGTGGCTTAGTGGTAGAGTGCTTGCCTAGCATGCATGAAGCCCCAGTTTCCATTCCTCAGTATCACCTAAACAGAAAAAAAAAAAAAAAAAAAGAAGTGGTGGCCCTGTGGCTCAAGTGGTAGAGTGCTAGCCTTGAATAGCTCAGGGACAGTGCCCAGACCCTGAGTTCAAGCCCAAAGACCTGCAATAAAATAAAATAAAATTGTGTACAGGGGTTGGGGATTTAGCTCAGTGGAAGAGCAGTTGCCTGGCGAATGCAAGGACCTGAGTTCAGTCTTCAGCTTTGGAGGAAAAATAATTGTACATAGAGCCAGGTGCTAATGGCTCACTCCTGTAGTCTTAGCTACTCAGGAGGCTTGAGATCTGAGGATCATGGTTCAAAGCCAGCCTGGGGAAGGAAGTCCATGAGACTCTTATCTCCAATTAAGCCTCAGAAAATCAAAAGTGGCATTATGGCTCAAACTGGTAGAGCCTTGAGCAAAGCAAAAGAAATGAGGGACAGTGAAGACCTGAGTTCAGGCCCCACAATGGACAAAAAAATAGTATACATATGTGTGTGTGTGTGTGTATATACACATATATACATATATACATATGTGCATATGCATGTTCTGGTAGTAATTGAACTCGACATGGGCCTTTTTTTTTTTTTTTGCCAGTCCTGGGCCTTGAACTCAGGGTCTGAGCACTGTTCTTGGGCTTTCTCAAAGTTAGAGCTCTACCACTTGAGCACTTGAGCCACAGCACCACTTCTGGTTTTTTCTATATATGTGGTACCAAGGAATCTAACCCAGGTCTACGTGCATGCTAGGCAAGCACTCTACCACTAGGCCAAACTCTCAGGACCATGGTAGGTAATACTTATAAAATAGAGGTCTGTTTATTTATTTATTTATTTTTGGTGTTGGGGCTTAAACTCAGGGCATGCATAACTTTGTTTTTCCCCTACCACTTGAGACACAGTTCTACTTTTGGCTTTTTTGGGTAGCTAATTGGAGATCAGAGTTCCACAAACTTTTCTGCCTGGCTGGCTTCAAATTGCAATCCTTAGATCTTGCCCTCCTAAGTAGCTAGGTTGAACCATGGGCACCCAGACACAGATCCAGTTTTATATTCATTATTGTGCTCTTTTCTTTCCTTCTTTCCTTTCTTTTTCTTTCTTTCTTTTTTTTTTTTTTTTTTTTTTTTGCCAGTCCTGGGCTTGAGCTCAGGGCCTGAGCACTGTCCTTGGACTTTCTCAAGGCTAGAGCTCTACCACTTGAGCCTCAGCACCACTTCTGGCTTTTTTCTATGTATGTGGTACCGAGGAATCGAACCCCAGTCTTTGTGCATGCTAGGCAAGCACTCAACCACTAGGCCAAACTCCCAGCCCCCTTTCTTTCCTTTCCTTTCCTTTCCCTTTCTTTCCTTTCCTTTCCTTTCCTTTCCTTTCCTTTCCTTTCCCTTTCTTTCTTTCCTTCCTTCCTTCCTTCCTTCCTTCCTTCCTTCCTTCCTTCCTTCCTTCCTTCCTTCCTTCCTTCCTTCCTGTCTGTCTGTCTTTCTTTCTCTCTCTCTCTTTCTTTCTTTCTTTCTTACAGGTGAGGATTGTTTATTGAGGAACAATAAGGGTCACAGACCTTCCCATGGAATTGGAGGTTGCCCTAGGGACTGGCTTTGGAGGTAGGATTATATAGGATTTAACAAAGAAGTAAAAACTTTCTTTTCTTTTCTTTCTTTCCTTTTTTTTTTTTTTTTTACCAGTCCTAGGGCTTGAACTCAGGCCCTAGGCACTGTCCTTCAGCACTTTTGCTCAAGACTAGCACTCTGCCACTTGAACCACGGCACCACTTCCAGCTTTTTCTGTGTATGTGGTACTGAGGAAGCAAACCTCAAGGCTTTATGCATGCCATACAAGCACTCTACCACTAGGCCACACTTCTGGGCCTCTTCCTTCAATTTTTAGGATTCTTTCCCTGAAGTTATTTTTGCCTTTGTACCTATTTTGTTGCATAATAACTTGTTTATATATTCTACCACCCTACTACTGTAAGTATTCCAGTCCTATTCATCTTTGAATTTCTGGAATCAGCCCCTGAAGAGTGTGAGAACTTCCTTGTCACCTTATGAGTACAGTTCTGAGATCCTCAGGGTCAACAGGTCAACATCTCTTTACTCCTGAGAGTTGTGATCAGAATTGGGCTCTACTAGGTAAAGAGGCTAATCATCACTGTGGATTTTGATCCCTCTATAACCAAGGGACCTGCATGCCAAGATACCACATCTACTAATGTCTTAAGCATATTACCACAAACTTAATGACTTAAAACAATTCAGGCCAGATGCAGTGGCTCATGCCTGTAATCCTAGCTACTCAGGAAGCTGAGATCTGAGGAGGATCAAGGTTCAAAGCCAGTTTGGGCATGAAAGGACCTGAGACTCTTATCTCCACTTAACCACTAGAAAATGGGAAGTGGGGCTTGGCTCAAGGGTAGGTTGGTAGCCTTGAGCTGAAGAGCTCAGGGACAGTGCCCAGGGTAAGTTCAAGCCTCATGTCACACACACACACACATGCACACATGCATGCACACACGCACACGCACACAAAGTCAAATTGATTCTCTTGCAGTTCTGGAGATCAGAAGTCAGAAATAAATCCCCCTGGGGGTTCAATGAAGGCGTTCCTAAGGCTTCATGTCTTTTGGAGCTGTATGGGAAAATATTTCTTTGCTGTTTCCAGCTTCTAGAGGCTCCCCCAACTATTTCATCACTCCAACTTCTGCTTCTAGCAATACATCCCTCTGTCTTGGTCTCTCTCCTGCATTTATAAGGAGCATCATGATTGCTGTGGACCTTACCTGCTAGTTGAGAACAATCTGCCTTCCCCAGAACTGAAGATGGAATCACACCTGCCAAATCTCTTTTACTATGGAAGGGCACATTTTCACAGATTCAAGGGTCACAGATTTGGGAAACCATTGTCCTGTGTACCACAGTATATCTACTCTTTTGAGCAGTTTCAAACTTAAGAAAATAATCGACAGGTAAGATAGAACAGACCCAAAGAACCCAGTACTAGACCACAAGTCTCAGTTGAAATTATCCATTCACTATGCCACACATGCGTGGCAGCAAAGATTAAGTGAGTAAGGATTAAGTGATCGGTATTTAAAGAGTAACCTTGGAGGGGCCGGGAGTTTGGCCTAGTGGTAGAGTGCTTGCCTAGCATGCATAAAGACCCGGGTTCGATTCCTCGGTACCACATACATACAAAAAAGCCGGAAGTGGTGCTGAGGCTCAAGTGGTAGAGCTCTAGCCTTGAGAAAGTCCAAGGACAGTGCTCAGGCCCTGAGCTCAAGCCCAGGACTGGCAAAAAAAAAAAAAAAAAAAGAGTAACCTTGGAAAGGAATGTCAGTTCTCTACTGGTGGTGGTACAGTCTCAGGTTACAGCTGAACTTCCTTAAGGCTATTCGGTCAGCTGTGAAAAGGGTATATTACTTGCTATCTTTCAGATTATGGGGAGGGGGGAGTGGTGCTGTGGCTCAAGTGGTAGAGAGATAGCCTTGAGCTGAAGAGCTCAGGGACAGTGCCCAGGCTGAGTTCAAGCCCCATGATTGACAAAAACAAACAAACAAACAAAACACACGCGCGCACACACACACACACACACACACACACACACACACACACTGTGTATTTATTTATTTAAAATTACTATTTTTTTTGTCAGTCCTGGGGCTTGAACTCAGGGCCTGAGCACTGTCCTTGGCTTTCCTCAAGGCCATCACTCTACCACTTGAGCCACAGTACCACTTCTGGCTTTTTTTTTTTTTTTTTGCCAGTCCTGGGCTTGGGCTCAGGGCCTGAGCACTGTCCTTGGACTTTCTCAAGGCTAGAGCTCTACCACTTGAGCCTCAGCACCACTTCCGGCTTTTTGCTATGTATGTGGGGTACCGAGGGATTGAACCCCCGTCTTTGTGCATGCTAGGCAAGCATTCTACCACTAGGCCAAACTCCAGGCCCCCCATTTCTGGCTTTTTTCAATGTATACAGTACTGAGGAATCGAACCCAGAGTGTTGTGCTTGCTAGGCAAGCACTCTACCACTAGGCCAAACTCCCAGCCCCTCTAGTTTTATTTTTTTTTTTTTGCCAGTCCTGGGCTTGAGCTCAAGGCCTGAGCAGTATCCTTGGACTTTCTCATGGCTAGAGCTTTACCACTTGAGCCTCAGCACCATTTCTGGCTTTTTTCTATGTATGTGGTACCGAGGAATCGAACCCCGGTCTTCGTGCATGCTAGGCAAGCACTCTACCACTAGGCCAAACTCCCAGCCCTAGTTTTATATTATATTATACTGTTTGTTTTTGTGCCAGTACTGTGCTTGAACTCAGAGCCTTACGTTCTTACGTTTTTCACTCAAACCTTGTGTTCTACCACTTGAACCATGTGTCTAAATCTGACTTTTTTTTTGCCAATCCTGGGACTTGAACTCAGGGCCTGGGCATTGTCCTTGAGCATTCTCAATGGTAGCACTTTATTACTTGAGCCACAGCACTACTTCTGGCATTTTCTGTGTATGTGGTACCAAGGAATTGAACCCAGGGCTTCATGGATGCTAGGCAAGCACTCTATCACTAGGCCATGCTCCTGGCCCTACCTCTGATTTTTTGCTGGTGAATTTGAACCAAGAGTTTCTCAGATGTATGGGCTTGGGCTGGGTATGACTCTTGATCCTCAGATCTCAGCTTCCTGAGTAGCTAGGATTACAGCGGTGTGCCATTGGCACCCTGCTTACTCTAATTTCATGTGATCAGTCTTTTCAGGTTTTGCGTATAAGAGAGCATCAGTACTTATGAAAGTGCTGATTTGACAACCTCACACATGCCAGACGTGCAGCCATCACAGTCGTCATTGATTCTGAAGGCTCACCTAAAATTTATGCAAGATTGTTTAGAAAATGGATAAGTGAATACCCACTAATGTATATTCTCCTAAGCAATAATCCAGGTGTGGGTTCAGTGCATAGAAAAGTTGGAAACTCATTTTTAGGACCTATAAAAATCTGGAATGTGATAGATTACATGCATAATATTCTGTTTGGACTCTACTGTCTGTCGAGAGCCATCATACTCTCACCTCCCACAGCTACTTTTTGACAAAACCAAGTTACACCCACCACCAGGACATCCACTGCCTCTAAATGCCCTTTCCACTTACATGCACCCTTCACTCTCACAAATCCTTCCTAACCCATGCCCACTAAAAGACAGGAGGGGGCAGCCACACACTCCACATCCAGATTTTAATTTAGACCTAAAAAATCAACACAGTGAGAGGCAAGGGTGGCAGTCTGATCTCCATGACTCACTCCGACCACAGAGCTCACTGCACTTGCCCATCTCGTCACTGGAATTTTCTAATTTAGGATCGTGACCTCACAGTAGAGGAACTTAGCAGCCTGTCACACAAGATAAAATGAAGTAGCAGCAACAGTGAAAACTGTAAAGCAGTGAACGGGGTTCAAAATAGTCTGTGGTTATAGGCATTAGCTTTAGTGGTAAAACTACATCCCCACTTACTGCTTTAACAACTCACGAGCTTATCAGCACTATTGAATCTATACTTCGGTGATAGTTTGACTCATTAATAGTAGGTTACCTATATAAATAATATAGAAACAGTCTTACTCAACACTAGTGATTCATGATTGTAATCCTAGCTACTCAGGGGGCTGAGATTTGAGAATGCTGGTTCTAAGCCAGTCCAGGCAGGAAAGGTTGCGAGACTTTATCTTCAATATACACTGATGTTCAGTGTATATCTTGGATTCAAGAAGTCCCTTAATTATACATATGGTGTCCTTTGAAGCACAAAGTTGTTGTTTTTGGTCAATCCTGGAGCTCGAACTCAGGGCCTGGGCACTGTTCCTGAGCTTCTTTTATTTTGGGGGGAGGGGTCATGGGACTTGAACTGGGCTTGGGTGCTGTTCCTGGGCTCTACAGCTCAAGGCTACTGACCTACCCTGGAGCCAAGCTCCACTTCCTGTTTCCTAGAGGCTATTTGGAGGTAAGAGTCTCAGGTCCTTTTGTGCCTGGGCTGGCTTTGACCCTTGCTCCTCAGATCTCAGCCTTCTGAGTAGCTAGGATTGCAGGCATGAGCCACTACGACTGGATCCTTGAGTTTCTTTTGCTCAAGGCCAGCACTCTACCACTTGAGCTATAGTGCTACTTCTGGCTTCTTCTGTTTATGTGGCACTGAGAACTAAAACTCAAGCCTTCATGCATGCTAGGCAAGCATTCTACCACTAAGCCACATCCTCAACCTCAATTATTTCACTTTTTTTTCTGGGGAGGGGAGGGCTTGAACTCTGGGCTTGGGTGCTGTCCCTGAGTTCTTTAGCTCAAGGCTACGGCCCTACCCCTTGAGCCACAGCCCCACTTCTTGTTTGCTAGTGATTAATTGGATGTAAAAGTCTTCACATTCTTTAGTGCCGGGGCTGGCTTTGAACAGTAATCCTCAGATCTCAGCTGCCTGAGTAGCAAGGATTACAGGCGTGAGCCACCACACCTGGGTCAATTCTTTCACTTTAAATTTTTTTTTTAGTTTGGATTTTAAAATATTTTACTTTATGGTTATTATAAAGGTGATGCATAGGCAGATTACAGTTACTTAAGTGAAGCAATGATTGTATTTCTTTTTGGACAATGTCACCTCTTCTTTTGCTCTGTTTTTCCCTCCCATCTCCACCCATAAATTGTGTAGTTTACTTTCAACAGTATCCAGTAAGCACCACTGCTGCACTTGTTTACCTTTTTTCCATTATTAAGGATTTTTTGTATTGTATAGTTTAATTATATATATCATATATTATCTATAAAGGGGATTTCATTGTGGTATTTCCATGTATGCATATATGGTACTCTGGTCAATTTACCATGCCCTCTCCTTAAAACAATTTATTATTTTATTATTCTAATTTCATACATGTTTATAAAGTACTTTGACTATATTCACACTTCAAATTCATTTATTTAAATGGCAGATACGTTAACAATCAAAATTCTAACACGTTATTTTTAGATTCAAGTTCGTTTTAGTTGCCTACCAATGGATTGAACTGCTGGTAAGGAAGGGATTTTAAAGGAAGGGCTAAGAAGTAGATAAATGAGGATCATAGTAGTCCAAGAAATTTTTTTGCACTTATGAAAATAGAAGAATGAAACTTCTTGAGATGGTTTTAAGAAGGGGTAGTGGGGTGTTGTATGGGGAGGAATGATAGCAAGAATGAGATTGACTAGGAGATGTTGTTTGCATATGTGGAAATATCACAGTGAAATCTCCTTTGTGTAGATATATGCTAATTTTAAAAGTTAGTACCTCTGCCATGTCCCCCACCAAAAAAAGGAAGAAATGAATCTGTTTTTCTGTTTTTTTTTTTTTGCCAGTCTGGGGCTTGAGCTCAGGGCCTGAGCACTGTCCTTGGGCTTTCCTCAAGGCTAGTGTTCTACCCTGAGCCCCTGCACCACTTCTGGCTTTTTCTATGCATGTGGTACTGAGGAATCGAACCTGGGTCTTGGTGCATACTAGGCAGGCACTCTACCACTAGGCCAAACTCCCGGCCATCTCTCTTGTATTTTCTGCATGGATTACTGTGTGTCTGAAGGGTAACTTTTTCTTTTCTTTTTGCTGGTCCTGGGTCTCAAACTCAGGACCTGGGCACTGTCTCTAAGCCTTTAATTATTCAAGACTAGTGCTCTACCACTTGAGCCACAGCTCCATCTCCAGCTTTTATGTGGTTAATTGGAGATAAGAGTCTCATGTACTTTCCTGTGTGGGCTAGGTTCAAACTGTGATTCCCAGATCTCAGCTTCCTGAGTAGTGAGGATTACAGGTATGAGCCACTGGTGCCCAGTTTGAAGAGTAATGTGTGTGTGTGTGTGTGTGTGTGTGTGATGGGGCTTGAAGCCAGGGCCTGGGCATTATCTCTGAGAACTTTTCCTTAAGGCTAGTGCTCTACCACTTTGGGCCCCAGCTCTTCTGTCAGTTTTCTGGTGGTTAATTGGAGATAAGAATCTCATGGGCTTTCTTGCTGGGGCTGCCTTTGAATTGCAGTCCTCAAATCTCTGCCTCCTGAATGGCTATGATTGCAGGCATGACCACCTGAGTATTCAAGAGTAATTCCTTAATCTGTGAGTAGAAACAAGTTTTAAAGAAGTGTAAATGGTGGCACATACTTGCGATTTCAGCAGTTGGGAGACTAAGGCAAGAGGGATCCAACTATTTAAGGCCAGTGTGGGGGTACATCCCTAGATCCTTACTATGTATGTTTGAGACAAGATAACCCTATATTTTTTGTTTTGTTGCAAAAAGTCTGGAGTTTAGCCATTTGCTGGTGGCTAAGACCTGAGGATTGCGGTGCAAAGCCAACCACGATAGTAAAGTTTGTGAGACTCTAATCTCTAATCTCCAACAAACTATCAAAAAAAAAAAAAAAAAAAGAAAAGAAAAAAAGAAAGAAAGAAAAAGAAAAAGCCAGAAGTGGAGCCATGGTTCAAATGGTAGAGAATTAGCCTTGAGCACAAAAGCTCAGGAACCGTGCCCAGGCCTCGAGTGCAAGCCCCAGGACTAGCACACACAAAAAGTGTGGAGTTTCTACTATGTGCTACAAAGTGATTGTGAGATGGTGAGCTAAATACATCAGGGTCTCTGGTACATACAAGGGACGGAGAGAAGGCCTCTTCAAGGCAGTCCTCCAAAGGCAGCCACATTCAGACATTCTCTATTTGTAGGAGAATAAGATCATGTAAGTAGACGGTAGTGGACAATGAGTAGAACAACAGAGAGCTAGAGTTTAAGATTAAGTATCATAATAATAAAATATAATATAAATAATATAAAGTATAATGTAATGCTTGATGAACCATGTCCCAAACTGCTCTGGGGCTCCCTGGGGGCCCTAGTAAACTCAGTAGGACCTCTTTGATATGTTTGTTATTACACAGGGAATATACGGATGTCAGTTTCAGTAATGAGTACATTTCTTTTTAGAAAATGTCACTTTTTTTTTTTTTTTGGTGTGGGTCATGGGGCTTAACTCTGGGCCTGGGTGCTGTCCCTGAACTCTTCAGCTCAAGGCTACTGCCCTTACCTTGAGTAAAGCCCCACTTCTTATTTTCTAGTGATTAACTGGAGATAAGACACTCAGGTTCTTTTGGGCCCAAGGCTGGCTTTGAACCTTGATTCTTAGATCTCAGCCTCCTAAGCAGCTAGGATAACTGATGTTAGACACCATGGCTGGCAATGTCTCTTTCCTTAGCTCAGCTTCTTGGAAATTTTTATATTTTAGATTTTAAGGGAAGCACAGCGACATCTGTTGGATACCACAGAAACTACTATTGAGTTCTTCAGTTTTTTTTGTTTTTTTGCCAGTCCTGGGGCTTGAACTAAGGGACTGGGCACTGACCTTGGGGTTTCTCAAGGCTAGAGCTCTACCATTTAAGCCACAGGGCCACTTATGGCTTTTTTTTTCATATATTTTTATTGTAATTAATAGAAGGGTTACATGATATTTGCCAGATAGAAGGTGCATTAATTCACATACATTGATACCCTTCCACCTGTCTTGGTCCCCATTTCCCTCCCCCCCACCCCCACCCTGCTTATGGCTTTTTTTCTTTTTTTTTTGGTGGGTCAAGGGGCTTGAACTCTGGGCCTGGGCACTGTCCCTGAGCTCTTTAGCTCAAGGCTACCACCCTACCATTTGAGCCACAGCCCCACTTCCCCTTTTTCTAGTGATTAATTGGAGATGAGTCTTTCATTTTTTTTTTTTTTTGCCAGTCCTGGCTTGAACTCAGAGCCAGAGCAGTGTCCTTAGACTTTCTCAAGGCTAGAGCTCTACCACTTGAGCCACAGCACCACTTCCAGCTTTTTTTCTATGTATGTGGAAATGAGGAACCGAACCTGGGTCTTTGTGCATGGTAGGCAAGCTCTTTACCACTAGGCCAAACTCCTGCCCTGGTTCTCTTTTTTAAAAAACAATTCTTTCTTGAATATGAGGCAAAATTAAAAACAAACAAAAAACCTGAGGTGAGTGCAAATGATGATAGTCAAAGTAGTTTTAATTAGAATAAATTCAAGAGTTTTAGTGTACAACATAATGACTAAAGTTAATAATATATTCTCAGACCTGAAGTGTGGCCCAGTAGCATATATGAAACCCTGGGTTTGATTCCTTGGTACCACATACACAGAAAAAGCCAGAAGTGGTGCTGTGGCTCAAGTGGCAGAGTACTAGCTTTGAGCAAAAAATGTCCAAGGACAGTGCCCATGTCCTGAGTTCAAACCCCAGGACTGGATATATATATATATATATATATATATATATATATATATACACTCAAAAATCATTATTAGATTTGTGTTAATTAGCACAATTTAGTCATTCTAGAATGTTATGCATATTTCAAAATACACATGTATATGTATATATACACACATATGCATATATATATGTATATATATATATGAAAGTTTAAAAAGCAGTGCCAGTAATAAAGATTCTGCCTTTGAAATTTCAAAACAATGTGTACATTCAAAAGGACTAAGAGCCCGTTCTGAATTTGGGTGGAGGAGTAGCAGATGTTTTTAGGTATTCTTGGAAAGAGTTCAAACTAAGAGTCTTTGATCTGATAGAAACATATGAATTCTGATCATGCTTTATTTACCAGATGTTGCCAAGCTGTTCATAGTGACTCCTGCATCAATTCAGACCTTTTAGTTATGATTCTGTTTGTGGATTTCCAATTTTTTTTTATTCTTGATTTGTCCATTTTCTTCCAAAAAGATTGGTGGAATGTTTCTTTTTTTTTCTTCTGGAAGTTCCAGGATTTGAATTTAGGACCTTGGATTTACTTATTTGGCTGTGCTCTACTATTAGAGCCCTCCTACCAGCCCAGCATTCTTCTATTGGAGCCTCAGCTCCATTCTGACTATGTAGTGGAAAATTGGAGATAGGAGCTTTATACTTTCCTGCCTGGGCTGGGTTTGAACTGTGATCCTCAGGATTACAAGTGTGATCCATCAGCACCTAGCTAAAAAATAGGATTTTTATAGTGGGATTCCATTCTGCTAAGGAAAGCAATCTAAAACAAATTATATGCCAGGCTTCTCTTAAATATTTGTTTTATATTTTTTTGACATCAAAATTTATTAACTTTATAACTAGAAGCAACAAAATTTTATTTCATGAAAGAAAACCTTTAGTAAGACAAGATCAAAGGCCTATCTAAATATTAGTGCTCAGGGGGCAGAAGCAGGGGGATTGAATTAACTTAAATCACAAGCTTCATTTTATAGAAATATGTGCATCCACACTGTATTTTCTCATATTTACTTGGTAAAAAGTGTTGCCTTGCTCCTAAGTTTCTACCAAGTAATGAAAAAAATAATGTAGTCATTTTCGCATCAATAAATTACTTGAATAATAGTGATCCTGTTTTTTTTCTAATTTGAAGGTTTGATTTAATACTTTTACTTTCCCATCACAATTTCTTGAGCTGAATAAACCTTAACTATAATCTTTAGTGAAACTAACTTAAGCAATCTGCAGGTTTTGAGATAAAACAGTACACTCACATGTAGCTGGGCACAGGTGGCTCACACTTGTAATCTTAGCTGCTCAAGAGGCTGAGGCCTGAGGACCAGGGCTGAAAGGCATCCCATGCAGAAAAGTCTATGAGATTCTTATCTCCAGTAAACTAGTTAGAAAAATGCAGGAAGTAAGCTGGGCATGGTGGCTCACACCTGTAATCCTACTCAGGAGCCTGAGATTTGAGGATCAAGGTTCAAAGCTAGCCCGGGCACAAAAGGACCTGAGACTCTTATCTCCAATTAACCTCTAGAAAATGGGAAGTGTGGCTTGGCTCAAGGGTATGGTGGTAGTCTTGAGCTAAGCAGCTCAGGAACAGAGCTCAGAGTTCAAGCACCATGACCCCCCCAAAAAAAAACATGTGGAAAGTGGTGCTTTGGCTCAAGTTATGTAGTGTTATCCTTGAGCACTGAAGAGGCTCAGGGAGAGTGTCCAGGCCCTGAGTTTAAACCCCAGGATTGGCCCTCCCCACAAACCAATTAATCTATCCATATATATATATAGACATGGACATATAACTATATATAACTATATATGTAGATATATGTGTGTATATATATAATATATAATATATATATATATATATATGCATGTGAGCAAGTGACCATATATATCCCCTTCTCTTCAGAAAGCCAGTTTTAACGTGAATAAATGAGAGAAGATTATATTGGAAGTACTGCCCATTAAAGTTTATCGCAGGTATTATATTTCTGCTTTTATATTTTTTTCTTTTCTTTTACTCAGGGCCTGAGCACTGTTCTTGGGGCTTTCTCAGGCCTAGCACTCTATCACTTGAGCCACAGCACCACTTCCAGCTTTTTCTATTTATGTGATATTGAGGACTGGTGGGTTTTTGTACATGGTAGTAAGCACTCTATCATTAATTATGTCAAAGTCCTGATCCCTCTTTTGCTTTCCTTCCTTCCTCCCTTCCTCTCTCCCTCCCTCCCTACCTCCCTCCCTTCCTTCCTTCCCTTTCTTGTCGATTGAGGGGCTTGAATTCTGGACCTGGGTGTTGTCCCTGAGCTCTTCAGCTCAAAGCTACCACCCTACCCCTTGAGCCACAGTGCCACTTCTGTTTTTCTAGTCGTTAATTGGAGATGAGTCTCACGGACTTTAGTGCCGGGTTGGCTTTGAACTGCAATCCTCAGATTTCAGCCTCCTGAGTAGCTAGGATTACAGGCGTGGGTCACTGAGCCTGCCTCTTTTTTTTTTTTTGTACCTCCCCATTTTTAACTTTGTAAACAACAACAACAACAAACAATATTATTAAGACTTCAAATGTAAATAAATTTCTGCTTATGTCTTTAGTCTTCTTCTTTTTTTTTTTTTTGCTGGCCATGGAACTTTATTTCAGGGCCTAGGCACTCCCCCTGAGCTTTTTTGCCCAAAGTTAGTGCATTACCGCTTTGAGCCACAGTGCCACTTCTGGTCTCCTGGTGGCTAATTAGATAAAAGTCTCATAGACTTTCTTGCCTGGCTTTGAATCATGATCCTCAAATCCTCAAGCCTCTGAGTAACTAAGATTGTAAGTGTGAGCCTCCAGTGTCTGGCTCCTTAAGTGTTTTTGTGGATACTTTTTTTTTTTTAATGACAAATGGTTTGAATTCTTAAGTTTACTCTGCAGTTGGTACTCTACCACATGAAACATGGCTCGTCAAGTACTGTTTTGTTGGCTAATTGGAGTCCACAGTCCCTCAGATTATTCTGCCCCATTGGCTTTGAACAGCAGTATTCCAGGCTTTTAGAATAACACTTATTGGGGATTAGAGTACAGTCTGTAAGATGCACCCAGCTGACTTTATGTAGAACAAATAGTAAGTTTATGATTTTAGACTGAATATTTCTATGGTAGAGTGCTAGCCTCTAGTGAAAAAGCTAAGGGATACCACCTAGACCCTGAGTTCAAGCCTCAGGATACACCCCCCCCCCAAAACTGTCTCCTAACAAATTTGGTTATTGGTATAGTAAATAAGATCAAATTTGCAATTAGACATATGAAAATATTAATGCAGAACCCAGAAAATTGATCATCTAAAATTATCTGAATGCTGGCTCATGCCAGCATTCCTGGCTACTTAGTAGGCTGAAATTTGAAGCCACCTTGGGTCTCAATAAGAGTCTCAAGTCCATGAGACTCTTATTCCCAATTAACCACCAAAAGCTGGATGTAGAGCTGTGCCTAAAGGGGTCAGAGCACAAACCAGCCTTGAGAGAAAAAGCTAAGGGATAGGGCCTCAGTACTCATACTTTCTCTTTCTCTTTGTTACACACAAAACTATACAGAAAGAAAGGAATCGAAGTATCGCTACCTTCCAAATTAATCTAAATTAATAAATTAGAATACATTAACTCTTAGGACTGTAGATAAGAAAGCCCTTGAGGACATATACACCTTTTTGGATAAAAAATAAAGCATCTTCAGGCCTCTGCACCTCTTTCCTAAGAAATTGCTCCCGTGCAAACACACACTTTTGGATGTTTTCCACAGTACTTCTTCACTAGCTGCATAGATTCCAAGCCTTCCTCCTGTTAGTGAGACTCTGCAACAACACCCTGGGTGTGGGAAGACACCTGGAGACTAGGATTTGGGTCTATCATACGTAGAAGTAGAAAATTTGATGGGTAAAAATTCCAGAAATGCCAAATACTTGAAAAAAAAAAGCATTTTTATTTGTACACTTAAAAAGTTGTACATAAAAACTCTTTAATACAGTTCTATAAAACTGCCAGGGGAAAGGGAAGGTGATACCTTTTTTTTATTGATCATTAAGAAAGTTATCCAGATAAACAAAACACAGTAAAATGTTTTTAAAAAATTAAAGAACATTTTCCAAGTATAAATTTATAAATATAAAACAAATTCACAAATTACTCTGAATGCTAAATAAATATCTAGTTAATAAACTCCGACTTAATATCTTTAGCCAGCACTGGTACAGCACTTCAAGGATATAAAATTGGGCTCATTCATGTCTAGTGTTGAAACAATGTGTCCTTCCCGATTCTTAAGACACAGAAACATATTTCTAAACTGTATGTGCTCTAGCAGACTTGTCTGTAGAGACAAATCCCTTTAATACTACAACTTCTAAAAAATTATCAGTGTCAAAATAAATCATAGCTGCAAAAATATTTTCCAAGTATCTGGACACATGAATGATCTCAAAATGTACAAAAGCCTCTGTTAACCAGTACTATTATCCAATACATCTATCAAACTCATTAGATACTGAACAAAACTGTAGCAAAGGAAGTCTTTCCTACATTCTCCTGAGTGCTTAATATCAAAGTTGAGAATATAGTGCAGGCCACATCTCAATGTGGTCAATCAGTTGTTACTGCATTATGCATAAATGTTTGCTTTAGAGCATGATTTAAGGTTTCATTTTCATGAACAATCTGTTTTTCAACAAAGGCATCATACATTCTTTAGGAGGGCAAAATTAGATCCGTGACTTTTTGGCAGCTGGCGGTATGCTAACTTGGTCCACATTGCTCGGTGCCACATGGAGTCCAAGCTTTTGAGCTTGAACATGAAAAAATGCTTGAAGCCTAGTTCCAGCTTTTGCTTCACTTGTGTTACGAGGGTTGTACTCAAAGCAGTTTGAAAACATTAACTCAATATCATCAATAAACTCAGCTAGAGAGAAAAAGAGCAAACAACATTAGAATGAAGAAGCAGACCTATCAAAGCAGAATTGATTCTTATAATTGTTTAAATACATTCAAAAATTCTTACTAAAAGTATATAATTACATATTATGTACTTTTTAAAACTATTTTTTATTGTAATTAATAAAAGGGTTACATGATATTTGCCAGATAGAAGGTGCATTAATTCACATACATTGATACCCTTTCACATGTCTTGGTCCATATTATGTAATTTTAAGAAAATCCTTCCTTCCTTCCTCCCTCCCTCTCCCCACCCCACCTGCCTCAGATTGTCTGTCAAGCTAGTTTAAAATGGATATCTTCAGATCTCAGCCTCCTGAATAACTAATATTACAGGTATTAGCCACCAGCTCCCAGCTAAAAACACTGTTTTGTTAAGACCGGATTCTACAGAGTATCTAACTTATGCAACCAACCGTAAACCATCTCTCATCCCTGGATTTTATGGATTCTGGGAATTCCTTCTAAACTAACATACATCAGTCTCTACACTTCCTAAACAACAACAACAAAGAATCCAAAAGAAAATAAATTACTTACATGCTAACTTATATTCACATTTGTTCACTTTTTCTCGAATTATATTTAAGGCAATAGGCTTTTTAATGATGTCATAGTAGTCTGGAACCTGTGAAATAATTCCAGTTATATCTCATCATACAAAATGTTTATTGGAAATACAAGGTTAAAGATTTTATACTTGAAAAGCAACTTAAGATTAACTTTTGAATGCTATTATTCAATAAGTAACACAGTATGTTTTCAGTCATTATAATGCTATAAAATACTGGGTGTGGTTATTCATGCCTTTAATCCCAGAACTCAGGAGGTTGATGTAGTCAGTGCTACATGGTTTTGCTATGTAGAGACATTTCTAGATTTATGTATCTCAAAAAATGTATGAATATGCATTTTTTTTGCCAGTCCCGGGCCTTGAACTCAGGGTCTGGGCATTGTCCTTGGGCTTTCCCAAGGCTAGAGCTCTACCACTTGAGCCACAGCACCATTTCTGGCTGTTTTTTCTATGTATGTGGTACAGAGGAATCGAACCCTGGTCTTCATGCAAGCTAGGCAAGTACTCTACCACTAGGCCAAACTCCTGGCCCCATATACATTTTTTAAAATGTACATTATACAACCTATAAACATTTACAAGATTTTTCTTTTTTATTTTTGGTCAGTCATAGAGTATGAACTTAGGGCCTGGGCACTGTTCCTGAGCTTTTTTGCTCAAGGCTAGTGCTCTTAACACTTTGAACCACAATGCCACTTCTGGTGTTAATGGAGATAAGAGTCTCATAGACTTTCCTGCCTGGGCTAGTTTTGAACTGTGATCATCACATCTCAGCCTCTTCAGTAGCTATGAGCCACAAGTACCTGGCTATTAGAAATATCTTTTTTGGTGGGCCAGGAGTTTGGCCTGGTGGTAGAGTGCTTGCTTAGCATGCACAAAGACCCAAGTTCGATTCCTTGGTACCACATAAATAGAAGAAAAAAAGCTAGAAGTGGTGCTGAGGCTCAAGTGGTAGAGCTCTAGCCTTGAGAAAGTCCAAGGACAGTGCCCAGGACTGGCAAAAAAAAAAAAAAAATTTTGGTGGGTAATAGGGCTTGAACTCAGCCTGGGTGTTGTTCCTAAGCTCTTCAGATCAAGGCTAACCGGCCTACCCTTGAGCCAAGCCCCTACCTACCCCTGAGCCAAGCCCCAGTTTCTGTTTTTTAGAGGTTAATTGGAATTAAGAGTCTCAGGTCCTTTTTGTGCTGGGGCTGGCTTGAACCTTGATTCTCAGATCTCAGCCTCCTGAGTAGTTAGGATTACAAGCATGAGCCACTGTCCCCAGCTCAGAAGTATCTTTTTAACAAGCCCTCCAAATGATTCTGATGTTCACTGAAATTTGAGAATCACTGCTGAACATAAGAGAAATATCACTAATGGTATTAAGTTGAATTAACTATGTATATATTGTCATTACATGAAACAATCCAAAGGCATCATTATAAAGCATCAATCACAAGATTAGATGGGACTGCAGAGACAATGCTATCTAACTATAGTTTTTTTCAGTATAAAGATCAACCTTCTAAGTGTGTACTTTTTAAAAACAATGCATAACAGGAACTTTGACAATTTCAAAGTTGTTGAAGACTAAATCATGGAAATCAGGCTAATATACACAAACATATTTTTGTAAGGTCTTGCTGTAGTATTACCTGGATTTTAGAAACGAGTTTCAAAAAAGGCCAGCTGTCATCATGTCGTACCAATTCTACAACAAGCTGTTCGAAAGCAGACAATTCATGAACTCCTCCTTGTCTGCCAGAACTCCTTCGATTCAATGGCATAGAAGAGGATTCTGAGCAAATGAAGACATGTTAGGCAACAGCAAAGCAAAATACTGATCATACAAGCTTCTCTGGGTTTGCGAATACAAACCAAATTCTAACAGAAAATAGATCTGTGAGAGCTATGATCGTGGGGGTTATAATTCCCTTTTTGATCTTAATAATTTTCATTCAAAATAAAAAAAATTCATTTGAAACAAACATTCATTGGAAATTTATCATAAAAGAATGTAATAAAGAAAAAAATCTACAGTACTAAGCCTGTGGATTATGTTTCCCCATTCTATAAAAATATTTCAACTATAATAAAATGAAACTAAGTAATTCTCTAATATTTCCTATAAGATATTCTTAAGAACCTCTGCAGGGTCTAGAAACCAACCCTTTCTGTAAATTATCTTGATTTTTTTTTTTTTTTTGCCAGTCCTGGGGCTTGAACTCAGGGTACTGTCCCTGAGTTCCTTTTGCTTAAGGCTAGCACTCTACCACTTGAGCCACAGTGCTTCATGCATGCTAGGCAAACACTCTACCACATTCCCAGCCCCTTGAATATTTTTGAATTAACAACTCAAGTGTAGATGGGTACAGGTGGCTCATGCCTGTAATCTGCTATAGCTACTGTGCTCAGTAGCAAAATTCTTGCCCACTAGATTCAATGCTCTGGATTTGATTCACAGTATCATAAAAACGGAAGCAAGAACAAAACAAAACAAAACAAACCTATCTACACAGAAGGTTGAGATCTGAGATCATGGTTCAAAGCCAGCCTGTGCAGAGAAGAAAATCTGTGAGACTCTTATCTTCAGTTAATCACCAAAAAAGCTGTAAGTAGAGCTATAGCTCAAGTTGTAGATGCTAGTCTGAGCCAAAAGCTCAAGGAAAGTGCCCAGGATCTGAGTTCAAGTCTCAAGTCACAAAACAAAAAATCCTTATGTGTAACATTTTTCCACAGAGCTTGGAGTTTAGAATTGGTAAGGGTATAGGATAGGAAAAGATGAATTAAGTCTTCCTGGTCAAAATTAACTAGTATTTCTCACCCCCTGAAGCCATAAAAATCTGGTAACGTAAGTAAGAATCTGGGTCATTTTTTACCAGTAAATTCCTTAATCCTATCCCCATCGTGTGTCCAATAATTCAGTAACATGCCATCCATCATTCTTTGCAAAAATAGTAGCATTTAAAAAATGGCTTTTTGTCTGGACACCAGTGGCTCATGCCAGTAATTCTAGCTACTCAAGATTCTTGAGCTGAGAATCCTGGTTCAAAAATTGATGTGGCACTATTGCTCAAAGTTGTAGAGCACTAGCCTTGAGAGAGAGAAAGAGAAAAAAAATCTCAGACAGTATCCACACCTAGAATTTAAGCCATGACAGACCAAAACAAATAAACACCACAAACAAAAAAAAAACAACAAAAAAACCCCTAATTTTTTGAAATATTAAAGTTTTTGTCTTATTAGCATAAAAAAGAGAAATTATCAAAGAATGCAGAATGAATAAGGCTGGGAATGTGGCTTAGGGGTAGAGTGCTTGCCTAGCATGCATGATGCTCTGGGTTCAATTCCTCAGTACCATATAAACAGAAAAAAACGGAAGTGGTGCTGTGGCTCAAGTGGTAGAGTGCTAGTCTTGAGCAAAAGCAGCTCAGGGACAGTGATCAGGTACTGAGCTCAAGCCCCCAGGACTGGCAAAAACAAAAACAAAAATGGCTGAATTAAAGAATAACATATAGCTGAGCGGTGCTGGGCACTGATGGCTCACGCCTATAATTCTAGCCACTCAGTAGGCTGAGATCTGAGAATCCCAGTTCAAAGCCAACACTGGCTGGAAAGTCAGTAAGAGTCTTATTTCCACTTAACCACTGGAAGTGGAGTGCTGTGGCTCACAGCCTTGAGCAAAGGGGACGGTGCCCAGGCCCTTGAGCTGGAGCCCTATGACCCACAAAAAACTAAAAATTAAATTAAAATATATATGTACATGAATATATGTAGCTCTGTGATAAAGCTTGTTTTTATCATGTGTGTTAAATCCCGAGCCCCTAGGTTAGGTACAACACCCAGGCCCTGAGTTCAAGCCCCCATAGAATAAAACAAAACAAAACAGCAAAAAATAAATCTCTAGCACCAAAAAGAAAAAGGGAACCAATTTTTAATGTAGTTTCTGGGCATGGTGATTCTTATCTACCTACCTACCTACCTACCTACCTACCTACCTATCTTATATTTTTATAGGTCATGGGGCTTGAACTCTGCCTGACTCTTCAGCTAAAGGCTACAGTCCTACCCTTGAGTCAAGCCCCACTTCCCATTTTCTAGAAGTTAATTGGAGATAAGAGTCTCAGGTCCTTTTGTGCCCAGGCTAGCTTTGAAACTTGATCTTCAGATCTCAGCCTCCTGAGTAGCTAGGATATGGGTGCGAGCCACTGTGGCTGGCTTCATATCTGTATATTTTTTAAACTTTATTTATTTTGCCAAGTCCTGGGGCTTGATCTCAGGGCTTTGGCACTGTTCTTGGGCTTTCTCAAAGCTAGCACTCTACCACTTCAGCCACAGTACCAGCCTCTTCTATGTATGTGGTACTGAGGAATCTTACCTAGGGCTTTGTGAATGCTAAGCAAGTACTCTCCCACTAGGCTACACTCGAGACCCTCATAATCTGTATTCTTAACATAGAGAGGGAACAATTGAGACCAGCCTGGGTTATAGCAAAACTATGCCTCAGAAAACAAAGAAAGAAACACACAGACACAACTAGTGGTGCCTAGCATGCCCAAGGTCTTGAGTTTGATCTCCAGAACCAAAACAAAGTATTTTTCCCCGGTGGATACAGATTGCTGTAAGTAAAAAGCATTGCTGGATGCTGGTGACTCATGACAATCTTAGCTGCTCAGGAGGCTGAGATACAAGGGCTCTGAGCAAGACTCTAGGTCTAAATTAAGAAGAATATAATCGGAACGGTCTGGTTGAGACAGAAAAACAGTTGAACAAGCAATTGTGAAGTCCTGAATTAAAACTCCAGTACAGGAAAAATAAATAAAATAATAATACCCATAATTAAGTCAGGCATGGTGGCTCATGTCTGTAATAATCCCAGCTATTTGAGAAAGGCAGAAATTGGGAGAGAATGGTTTGTGGCCAGTGTAGGCAAAAAGTAACAATTAATAAAAGTTGGGCATTGTTCATCTGTACATTAAGCATCATCCAATTATGGTCTAAGCCACTAAAGGCAAAAATGCAAGACCCTATTTGAAAAATAAAGAAAAAAGGGCTAGGAGTATAAAGTAGTAGAGTGCTTACCTTATAAGCTTAAGTTCAAATCCTAGTATTACCAAAAATCAAGCAAACAAAAATACCACCAAACCATAATTAAAAAAAAAAACTTGTGGCTGGGCACCAGTGGCTCACGTGTTTAATTCTAGTTACTCATGAGGCTAAGATTTGAGGATTGTGGTTCAAAGCCAGCTGTGACACTCTTATCTCCAATAAACTACTCAAAAAAGCTAGAAGTGGCACAGGCACTGCAGTCAAGTGCTAGTGCATTAGCTTTGGACAAAAGTAGTGAAGGGACAGTGACCAGTCCCAGGACAGGCGAAAAAAACCCCAAAATTTGTGTCTGCATCCTTAAAATATTACTTCCCTCAATCCTACCCCCCTCCCCCTAAATCTAGTATTCAGAAAGGAATCTTTTTTTTTTTTTTTTTGGGTTGGTTGTGGGGCTCGAACTCTGGGCCTGGGCACTGTTCCTGAGCTCTTGAGCTCAAGGCTAGTGCTCTGCCATGTTGAGCTACAGCACCACTTCTAGTTTTCTGGTGGTTAATTGGAGATAACAGTCTCATGGACTTTCACGCTTTGGACCACGATCCTCAGATTTAGCCTCCTGAGTACCTAGGCCAGAAAGGAATCTTATCTAATAATGTAATGTAGATCGTTTAAGTGACAAATATGCATTCTGAAGGCAGAAAAGTGGGAAACAATGAAATGTGTAGTGTTGGAGGGAAACGGTTCTAAACACAATGCTTCCAAATTAATCAATTTAAGAAGAATTTAAATTAAACTTCACACCTGTAGATTGTCTTTTCCTGCCTCTTCTCTTGGATTCACTATCTTGGAGAGAAAGTCTGGAGTGATCACCTGACTTTGTGGTGATAACTCTGAAGTCAGGGAAGCTAGGACTGTTTTCTGGTGTATTATCGGCACTTTTCCTCACTCTGGTTTTTCGGCGAGGACTAAGTAATTCCACAAACACATCTGCCTGCAGTGTGCCATGGCTGTGGCGGGTAGAACGACTGGTAATTCTTAAAGATTTAGTTTCTGTAGGAGGAGCAGACTTGATCTTTCTCAAGTTTCTTCCAGTAGTTTTAGAATAAACAGTTGTTTTGGGGGTATTCTGCTGACTTCTTGAAGGGTATCTTCCAGGATCTTGTCGAAGGCCACGACTCGGGAAAGAAGAGCTAAGTCTTGTTCTTGTTTTAATTGGCAATCTAAGTTGTGGTCTTCCTCGTTTTGGTGGGCTACAAATATTATTGGAAAACAGTTACTGTACAGAGTAATGGTGAACACATGATTTCTTTTTTTGCCAGTGCTGGGTCTTGAACTCAGGGCCTGAGCACTGTCCCTGGGCTTTCTCAAAGCTAGAGCTCTACCACTAGAGCCACAGTACCACTTCCAGCTTTTTCTATGTATGCGGTAACCAAGGAATGGAATCCACGTCTTTGTGCATGCTAGGTAAGCACGCTACTACAAGGCCAAACTCCCAGCCCCATTTCTTTTTTTTTTTCTTCACTGTTTCTTATTGTATTATTTTGCTGGGGTAATGTGCATAGTAGCAGTTACATTCATCAAGTAGAGGGTACATTACTTCTTGAATATGGATACCCCTTTTCGTGTATTTCTCCCTATTTCCCTCAGCACACCCTCCCCCCATTTTTTGGGGGGGGCATTTCTGGCTTTTTCTATGTATGTGGTACCGAGGAATCAAACCTGGGTCTTCATGCATGCCTGGCAAGCACTTTACCACTAGGCCAAACTCCTGGCACCCGCCCCATTTCTTTTATTTAGCCAGTAAATTTTATAAATTAACTTCTTGTGTAACAGATTTATACTCAATGTTTTAAGTTTAGAAGTCAATATGTTTTCAGAGTGATCTAAAATATACTTCTATGTATTTGTTTGAAATGTAAGGGCAACAGGCAGTATTTTCTTGGCAATTCTACATCATCATCATGAAAACCAAGTCCTAAATTTTATAATAGAACAATCCTAAGGAAAACCAATAAATAGACCTAGTGAATCTTGAGTGATGAACTTAACTTATATTTTGTCTCACTTGGATACTTGTTTCTTTTTCTTGATCACAGGAGACTGAACCCAGATCCTCACTATAGTCCTTTTCCCCCCTTCCTCCCAAAGCAATACTGCGGTTTGAATTCTCAGGGTCTCGTGTTTGCTTGGTGGCCCATTTGAGCCATACCATCAGCCTAGTTTTTTTTTGTTGTTGTTATTGTTGTTGCTTTTGCTGGTTAATTGTAGAGTCAGGCTTCTCAAACTCAATCTCAGATCTCAGTTTCCTGAGTACTAGGATTATGGGCATGAGCCACAAGTGCCCAGCTGATCTTTTGCTTATGTTGCACAGGCATGCCTTGAACTAAACATTCTCTTGACTGCCCCTGGAGTAGCTGGGATCACAGGGCTGGCATACCCAGCTGTAAGTCTAACATTTTCTTTACTGTTGATATAAAGGAAACCCACAGTTTCAGTCAAGTGCTAATATTGAAGTGGGCCATGAACCTGTAGTTCTTGAATACCAAGCCAAGAGCCTTAATTACTTTCTAGATTTAAATTTTTTGCTGCCTTTAATAAAAAAGATTAAGCAATCTTGCAACCCGGTCTGCCTGTCCTCATACACAGACGTAGTAAACTGAAAATGTTTCTAAGAATTTTCCAAATTCTACCCTCATTTCCTTTCTAGTCTCCAGTACTGAAGACTGAATCTAGTGCCCTATTTGAAACTATTTTGACAAAAAACTAGTAAGTGCCAGGTGTGGTGGCTCACACCTGTAATCCTAGCTACTCAGGAGGATGAGATCTGAGGATCAAGGTTCAAAGCCAGCCCAGGCACAAAAGGACCTGAGACTCTTATCTCCAATTGACCTCCAGAAAACGGGAAGTGGGGCTTGGCTCAAGGGTAGGGTGATAGCCTTGAGCTGAAGAGCTCTGGGACAGTGCCCAGGCTAAGTTCAAGCCCCAGGATCTAAACAAACAAACAAAAATGCAGGAAGTGGTGCTTTGGCCCAAGTGATACAGTGTTAGCCTAATATGTAAAAAACTTAATATGTAACCAGCTGCCAGTGGCTCATGCCTATAATGCTAGCTATTCAGGAGGCTGATATCTGAGGATCAATGCTTGAAGCCAGCTTGGGAAGACAATTCCAAGAGACTACCTCCAATTAACGAGCAAAAAAACAGAATTGGAAGGATGTGGAAGGATGACTCACGTGGTAGAGTGCCATCTGTGAGTGAAGAAGATAAGCAAAAGAATGAGGCCTTGAGTTCAAGTCCCAGTACAGATACACACAAAAAACCAACAAAACAAACCAGCAATGAACCAAACACTAATATGCCAAACACCAAAATAGTCTCCCCTGCCCTTTTAAAACTTATTTACCTTTTTTTTTTTTTTGCGGATTCCCAACTAAGCTAGGGACTGAGACTGACTCAATAATGCCACCGCTGACTGTGCCAGGCTGCAGAACCCTCATGGTAGTAGAGAAGTTGTTACAGGGTGATGTGAAAGAGCACATATAAAAAGCAAGGGTAAGCTGGGCCCAGTGGCTCACGCCTATAATCCTAGCTACCCAGGAGGCTGAGATCTGAGGATCAATGTTCAAAGCCATCCTGGGCACAAAAGGACCTGAGACTCTTAGCTGCAATTAACCTCTAGAAAATGGGAAGTAGGGCTTGGCTGGAGGATAGGGTCAGTAGCCTTGAGCTGAAGAGCTCAGGGACAGCACCCAGGCTAAGATCAAGCCCCATGACCCCCCCCCCAAAAAAAAAGGCAAGGGTAATTTCAGACTCCTTTGTTACATACAAGTAATCGAAAACTTATGGTTCCCAACTACGATACAAGCATCTTAGTGGTCAGGAGACTGTGCAATGAAGACTGGCAGACTTGTTTGATTGTGTTGTAACTTACCTGAGCTCTTCCTCTTCCTGGGAATCATCTTCGTCTTGCTCTACCTCATAGTCTTCCTCCTCACTTTGATCCTCCTCCTCCTCATCTTCATCATCCTCACCTTCCACACTGTCCTCTACATCTTCATCACTTTCCAAGGATGGCCTCTGTCTAGAGGAGAGTCTTCTAGAACGCTGCTTTGGTCGACATTCTGGACAAAACCAATCTCCTTCGGGCACAGCCTGAGTAAGACACATAAATGATCACTACCCATCTATTGCTCAACATCTCAATATATTGCTTCACATCTGAAAAGTAGAAAAATAAAGAAATACCTTGAGTTTTGGTCGGACACAGTAGGTGTGATGACCCCGGTCACAGCCATCGCAAAGAACCATGTTTTCAGCGTCACCCTTCTTCCGGCATATCTTGCATCGTGCATTCAGTATGGATTTAGACCATATCACACTTCGATCCAAGGTAGACAAATGAAGGAAGACTTGAGACAGACTAGCAGAGGAAAGGAGAGAGTCTCTCCAGCGATCCAACACTGTTTTATAAGAGCGCCCACTGTCACTGGCATCTTAAATAAGAAGGAAAATGATTAAAGTTCCTAAGCAAACATAGGCATCTCCTATTAGGATGTTACAATAAATGGACCAGATTTTTTTTTTGGCCAGTCATGGGACTTGAACTCAGGGCCTGAGCACTGTCTTGGACTTTTTTCTCAGGGCTAGAGTTCTACCACTTGAGCCTCATCACCGCTTCCAGATTTTTTCTATGTATGTGGTATTGAGGAATCGAACCCGGGTCTTCGTGCATGCTAGGCAAGCACTCTACCACTAGGCCAAATTCCTGGCCCCAAATGGGCCAGATTTTTACATCTTTTCTACCTGGTAACAAAAACACCAGACTTGATATTGAAAATGAAAATCGCACTTAAAATATTTGCTTAGCCATATCTCATGACATAAAACCTATTAAGTCAAATGCTTGAGGATGGATTTCAATAGTTAAAAATTACTTAGATGGGCCAGGAGTTTGGCCTAGTGGTAGAGTGCTTGCCTAGCATGCACGAAGACCCGGGTTCAATTCCTTGGTACCACATACATAGAAAAAAGCCAGAAGTGGTGCTTTGACTCAAGTGGTAGAGCTCTAGCCTTGAGAAAGTCCAAGGACAGTGCTCAGGCCCTGAGCTTAAGCCCAGGACTGGCAAAAAAAAAAAAAAAAGAAAAAATTACTTAGATGATGTGTTCTTAATCTAGTTTTTGTATCAAATCTTGATCCAACTTAGACAACTAAATAAATATGACTACAATCAATCAAGCATATTCCTTCCTTGTTTTCAGAGAAAAGATTACTCCTAAAAAAATCACGTGTATAAACCTCATAAACATGAGTTGATGATGATATTCCCAAATTGGATGGGATATTGGATTAGTATATTCCTTATTGTGAGAAACCATGTGTGGGCTAGTGGTGGAATGCTCGCCTAGCATGCACAAAGCCCTGGATTCAATTTCTTGGTACCATGTACACAGAAAAAGCTCAAAGTGGTGCTGTGGCTCAAATGGTAGAGCACTAGTCTTGAGAAATCTTAAGGACAATGTCCAGCCTCTGAGTTCAGTCTCCAGAACTGGTAAAAAATAAAAAAACTGGTGAGAGAGGCCGGGAGCTTGGCCTAGTGGTAGAATGCTTGCCTAGTATGCACAAAGACCTGGGTTCAATTCCTTGGTACCACATACATAAAAAAAGCTGGAAGTGGGGCCAGGAGTTTGGCCTAGTGGTAGAGTGCTTGCCTAGCATGCACGAAGACCCGGGTTCGATTCCTCGGTACCACATACATAGAAAAAAGCCAGAAGTGGTGCTGAGGCTCAAGTGGTACAGCTCTAGCCTTGAGAAAGTCTAAGGACACTGCTCAGGCCCTGAGCTCAAGCCCAGAGCTGGCAAAAATAAGTATATAAATAAATGAATGGTGAATTGTCAGGTGCAGTGGTTCATACTTATAATCCCAGAATACTTGGGAGTTATAGATTAGGGGAAATGTTTGAGGCCATCCTGGACAAAATATTGAGACCCTTCCATCTCAACTAATAGCTGGCAATGATGGTACACATGTACCATTCCAGCTTTATGTGTAAATAGAGAATCATGGCCCAAGTTGACTTGGCAAAAACATGAGGCCTTATCTCAAAAGTAAAACAAAAAAGGCTGTATAAGCATGTAAAATTTACCTGCCTAGCAAGCATAAGGCCCCAATTTCAATCCAAGTACCACCAAAGGAAATACAAGGGAGAATTTTATGATAAGTCTATTTTATCCCAGAAATAGTGGTTAAATTCATCATCATTGGTATAACTACCAATTATAGTATCTTAAATCTCTAAGAAAAACTGCCCCCCCAGTCCTAGGGCTTCAACTCAGGACCTTGGATACTTTTTGCACAAGGCTAGCACTTGACACTTTAGTCACAGCATCACTTCCAGCTTTTCTTGTGTATGTGGTACTCAGGAATTGAACCCAGGGCTTTGTGCATGCTAAGTGAGCACTCTACAATGAGGCTATGCTACCGGCCCCAAGAAAACATTTTTAAAACTGAAGTAAAAACAATGTTAATACTCCCCAAAATAATTTTAAACATTAATATTACCATTCTTGTCCTCTGAGCTAAAAAAATGAAAATGATGTGGTGTCAACATGCAGTTAATCTACACTTATACCATCATGCCATTTTCATCTTAATCTTTAATACTGCTAATATCTTAATTTCTCCAAAATTCTCATCAACCCTGCATCTTGCTTGCTGCTCAGGTACTCTACTACCTGAACCATACCCCCAGCTCCTTTTTATCCTTTTTCAGATGGAGTCTCAAGTTTTTGCCCAGGGTGGGCCTTACAGATGACTATAACCTCTTGGACCACAGGTATGTACCCACCACACCTGGTTTGTTGGTTGAGATGGGGAGGGGGTGTTTCACTAACTTATTACTGAGGCTAGACTTGAACGCTGAACCTCTTGAGCTGCTCCTTCTGATTAGTTCTGAAGTATTTCCAGGCTTATTCCCAAAACATTATTCTTTTCTTTGTCTATGTCAGTACTGGGACTTGAACTCAGGATCTTGCTCATCTTCTGGCTCAAGGCTAGCATTCTACCATTTGAACATCACCTTGACTTCTGGATTTGCTGGCTAATTGGAAATAAAGAGTCTCTCATTTGTCTGCCCAGTCTGATTTTATCCAGTATCCTCAGATCTTAGTGTCTTGAGTAGCTAGAATTACAAGAATAAGCCATTGGCACCCAATTAAAACATCATTCTTAATTATGAATGACATACCCTATCATGTCAAAAGTCAGCAATGTGTATATGACTATATATAATTGGTTCTGTAATGTCATACTTCCTACTATGATGCCTCTTAAGCAGTAGCATTATGATTAATGAAAATGTAGGCTTTTAGTGTACTTTGAAGTGAGAGTACTGGTGTTTACATCAACTTGGGCTCAGGTTCTTTAATAGTAATATGTGGGACAGTGTTTATCTCAGGGTTTGTGGACTTACTGAAGAATAGAAAATAAGAGTGATATAGTAATATAGTGATATATATAAATCCTTACAGCTTTATGAGCTGTGTTCATACACATTTTATTCTTATAACTGCTTTGTTCAATGTAATATATGTTATATTTAGGCTCATGGTAGAACTATAAATTTACTTATTCATTATTTTATTTTATTTTTTGTGGGTCATGGAGCTTGAACTTGGCCTGGGCGCTGTCCCTGAGCTCTTCAGCTCAAGGCTACCGATCCTATCCTCCAGCCAAGTCCTATTTCCCATTTTCTAGAGGTTAATTGGAGATAAGAGTCTCCGGTCCTTTTGTGCCTGGGCTGGCTTTGAACCTTTATCCTCCTGATCTTAGCCTCCTGAATAGCTAGGAGCAGGCATGAGACACCACACCCGGTTACTATAAATTTATTATCATAATCAACTAGATGTACAAGGAGGCTTCATTTTGACATGATCATATACAATACCTAATGTGCCTGATCAGACTCACCCCTCTGAAACTTCCTCATTCCTTTTCCCAAACTAATCTCAGTTTCATTTTTATACATGAAATTACCAATTTTCAGAAATATGAGTAGGTCTAGAATAAATGAGATGGCATAAACTCTTCAATTAAAAAGGACATTTTGCATCATGACCCAAGATATTATAAGGACATCTGCTCAGCTATGTTTATCTCTGCACTATTCACAATAGCCAGGCAATGGAAACAATCCAGATGCCTTACTGCAGATGAATGGATACAGAAAATGTGGTATATATATACACAATGAAATTCTACATAGCCAACAGACAAGATAAAATAATGGCATTTGCAGGGAAATGGATGAATCTAGAGCGAATCATGTTGAGTGAGATAAGTCAAGACCTAAGGATCAAAAGGCACATGGTATCCTTAATATGCAGCTATTAAATCCAAAGAGTACAAGAGCGAGGATTCAGTAACTGCATACCCAAAGCTATGGACATGGTAATGGAAATATAAACATAACTATATAGACATAAAAACCTATGACTCTATAGACATAATGTTTTATTTCATAAAATAATATGTTTCTATGACATACAAACCCTTAGCCTAATTGTGATTAAGTTCTAAATACTAAGTCCCAGTGATTGTAAATAGAGATTCCCTCGAACACTTGTATGTTAAACTTGTCATTTAAAATATGATGTAAAAATCAACGTTAATAAATTCTTTAAAAAAAAAGTGAAAAAAAAAAAGGACATTTTGGCCCTGGTACCACTGGTTCATATCTATAATCCTAGTTACTCAGGAGGCAGAGATCTGAGGATCATGGTTTCAAAGCCAGGCTGAGCAGGAAACTCTATGAAACACTTATCTCCACTAAAACTACGAAAACAAGCTAGAAGTAGCATTGTGGCTCAAGTGGTAGAATGCTAACCCTGAGCACAAAAGCTCAGGGTCAGCACACAGGCTTAAAGTTCAAGCCTGAGGACTGGCGGGGTTAAAAAAAGAATGACATTTTATGGATATATATTCAAATTCCAAAATTGTTCAGATAATATTTTCTACTAAAATAGTTTTCACTACTTCAACTGTTTAAGAACTTTAGTTTATTCAAGTTGTTCTTTCAATGAAAAGGAAAATTGTTTTAAAAAATTATTTCTTGGCCAGGAGTTTGGCCTAGTGGTAGAGTGCTTGCCTACCCTGCACAAAGACCTGGGTTCGATTCCCTGGTACCACATACATAAAAAAAGTTAGAAGTGGTATGTGGCTCAAGTGGTAGAGCTCTGGCCTTTAGAAAAGTCCAAGGACAGTGCTTAGGCCCTGAGTTCAAGCCACATGACTGGCAAAAAAAAAATAAATAAAAAAATTTATTTCTTGCTTGGTGCTGGTGGCTCACACCTGTAATTCTAGCTACTCAGAAGGCTGAGATCTGAGGATCAAGGTTCAAAGCCAGCCTGTGCACAAAAAGGACCTGAGATTCTTATCTCCAGTTAACCTCTACAAAATGGGAAGTGGGGTTGGATCAAGGGTAGGGTGGTAGCCCTGAGCTGAAGAGTTCAGGGACAACGCCCAGTCTAGGGACAGGGTGGTAGCCTTGAGCTGAAGAGCCCAGGCCAAGTTCAAGCTCATCACACACCAAAAAAAACACAAAAAATTCTAATTTTCAAACATTTCCTTGTGGAAGAATTCCATCTTAAAGACTACATTTGAGCTCGGCACAGTGGCTCATGCCTGTAATCCTAGCTACTCAGGAGGTTGGTTGAGATCTGAGGATCAAGGTTCAAAACCCAGCCACCCAGTCCTGGCCCTAAATAGTCCATGACATTCTTATCTCCAATTAACCCCTAGAAAACTGGAAGAGGCACTGTGGCTCAAGGGCTATGGTAGTAGCCTTGAGCTGAAGACTTCAGGGACAGCGCCCAGAATTCAAGCTCCCCAAAAGATACACATACACATACACACACACACACACACACACACACACACACACACAAGCTCATGTATGCAAACACTCATACACACAAAAAAACTACATTTGAATCTCCTTGAAAATCTTGCAGGTATAGTTAATCTACTACTACAGTTTTATCTACTAGGATTGTCCCTCAATTGCCCTCAGCTACTAAAATTACAGGAACTCTTAGATAATATCTGGTATTCAGTAAGTATTTATTGAAGCAAAATGGGGCTCAAGATCCAGGATCTTCCCTAAGATCCCTTCAAATGCCTGCGATGAAAATGGGGGGTTATTAAAATACTTGGAAGTGCAAAAAATTATTACTTGCATTATATCAACAAGCTGCCTTGTTACATGACACTTCTCTTGTAAAATTACTTAAAAATAATTTTAAAAGGGGGCCTGGACCATAGCCTAGTGGTAGAGTGCGTGCCTAGCATTCATGAAGCCCTGGATTTGATTCCTTGGTACCACATACACAGAAAAGACTTAAATGGTGCTGTGGTTCCAGTGGCAGAGCACTAGCCTTGTGCTAGTGTCCAAGGACAGTGCCCAGGCCCTGAGTTCAAGCCCCAGCATGGGCAAAAACAAATAAATAAAAACTATGTAAAATTAAGAAAAAATACTTCTTTTAGAATCTCATTTTGAACACATATTTAATACAATGAATTACAAATAGAATATCCTAAAAAGACAATATGGAAGGAAGCAGGGGCATTTATGACATTAAAAGTGATTTGCATTTTGAAACCCCTAAAGACATAAAAGTTAGTTCCCCAGATTGGGCCTTTAGAAATGTATTCGTTTGTTGCCAGGCATGGTAGCGTATACCTATAATCCTAGCCACTAAAGACTGAGGTTGGGAGGATCCCAGCTTGTACCACCCTCATCTCAACAGAAAAAGTCGAGTATGGTGGCATGTACCTGTCCTATCAACTGTGAAGGGAAATGTGAATAGGAGTACCACAATTCAGGCTAGCGTAGGTGAACAATGGGACTCTTTCAAAAATAACCAAAGCAAAAAGAACAAGAGGTATAGCTCAAGTAGTACAATATCTGCCTAGCAAACTACAGGCTGTGAGTTCAAACCCCAGTACCACCTAAAAAAGGGGGCCTACTAGGCTGCCCAAAAATGATGCAGACAGCATTATTTCTATAATTTTAGTGATAGAGAGCATTTTCCTTTAACCATATTTATCTATATTTCCCTTAATACTTATTATTATATTCTGAGTTGTAGTTCTTATACAGTTCTTGGTTAGTAGCCCATATTTTAAAAATTATACTTCACATGGTGAAAGATTTAAGTTGCTAAAAATAAATACTCATGCATAATTTTGATTTGAGGTCTGCTAAGTCATAGGTTGGTAATCTTTCTTTAAATGAAGCTCTTCATAAAGGACACAATTGAAAGAAAAAAATCTAAAAACTATCGAGGTGGCTCACGCCTGTAATCCTAGCTACTCAGGAGGCTGAAATCTGAGGATTACAGTTCCAAGCCAGACTGTGCACAAAACGACCTGAGACTCTTATCTCTAACTTATAGAAAATGGAAGGTAGAGCTTGGCTCAAGGGTAGGGCAGTAGCCTTGAGCTGAAGAGCTCAGGGACAGTGTCCAGGCCAAGTTCAAGTTCCAAGACCCACAAAAAACAAAACAAAACAAAGACAACAAACCTAAAACCTTTTCCTAAAATGGATTTTTTTTTTTGCCAGTCCTGGGGGCTATTCCCTGAGCTTCTTAAGACTAGTCCTCTACCACTTGAGCAACAGCCATCACCTCAGGCCTTTTCTGTTTATGTACTGAGGAACTGAATCCAGGACTTCACGTATGCCTGGCAAGCACTCTACCACTAAGCCATATTTCCAGCTGGATTCATCTTTTAAAATGAAAACAATTTCAAGTTCTTTCTATTAGTTTATCAATTTTGTTATGTCAATTAATAAACTTCCTCCAAAAGGTAATTTCAAAATAATTTAAAATGTTAACATTTTAACATAAAAAGACACTTACCAAGTGGAGCTTTGAGAAAACGCCGCTCAATGCCCTGTTCTATTTGAAACAGGGCCATTGCCAGATAATGAACCACATTACTCACTGACTGTGGTGTGCTTGCATTAGTTGAGACGGTACTTGGAGTTTCTGTTTTTATCCCCAAAAGTCTACAATCAAAAGAGAAGGGCTTAACAGTACTGGAAAACACTATCAGGTAAAACTTGTGCCTATCATTCCTTCAAAAGCTTATTTACAACCTGCCTTAGAAATAGTTTCCTCAAACCAAGGGAACTGTTATAAGCTGATGAGGAACTGTATGAAGGAGAGAAGGCACAAAAGGGAAAGTGATGGGAAAGGTTTTAGAAGCAGTGGTGATGGACCTTCAACACTGTGCAGTTTACTTCTCTTCCTTAGCACCAGGTGAAAAATACATAATTACCTCTTAACTAGTTCATTAGTGTTTAGTCTTGCTCCCTCTGTATTAATATTCACAATGCAAACTTAAAGCTGCAAACCTATCTACCCAAAGCCTTTGCACACGACCTTTCTTGTAGTTTCCATTTTTGCCATATTCAGTGTTCAGCTGTGCAGCTGGCAAACTCTCCTTTAGTACTTTCAGTTTCTTCCAGGCTCCCTCCAAGATAAATAGGTCTAAGTACTCCTGTACATTCAGATCTACTTTCTTCCAGAATTTTTTAAAATTATTGTAAAGGTGATAAACAGGGGGTTACAGTTACATATGTAAGGTAATGAGAATAGTTCTTTTTGAAGTTAGCCTTCCCTCATTTTCTCCTACTTTCCCTTCGTCACTCAGCTTCCCCTAAGGTTCTTACAGAATTCTAACCCCATTTAACTCCATCACTCCTGTCTAGATGATAAATGGTGTAAGACTACATAAAATATACTATATACATATATATACACACACACACACACACACACACACATATATATATATATACACATACACTTTAATGAGTTCTCTTTGGATTGAATTAACATAAAAGGAAGTAGTAGACATCCCACGGTTTAGAAAATTATTATTTCATGGCGCTGTGGCTCAAGTGGTAGAACACTAGCCTTGAGCTGAAGAGCTCAGGGACAGTGCCCAAGTCCCATGACAAGAAAGAAAATGAAGATTTACAGAACTGTTTCTGTAGGGTTGGGGATCACACCTACAACCTCATGTATGCTAATATAGTGTTCTTTCAGTGAGCTACATATTCAGTCCACCTCACAAGTTTAAAACAAAAACTAGATGATAAATGGCTTAAGATTAGATAGCAACCAAAATAACTTGGAAAAAAGTAAAAGCTTTTTTTTGGGTATTGCTTTGTGTGCCAGAACAGGGGCTTAAATGTAAACTGGCAAGGAAAAGTTGAAGGTCACTTTATAAAATCCTTTGTGTACCTGTCTTTGACTATGGCCTTTGCTTGTTCATCAACGTCCACTTCATCTTCATCCCCATTCACAGTTTTCATGATTCCATTTTCCTTGCTCTCCTCACTTAGTAACTCATATCGACCACTTTCTAAGGCTGATCTCCAGATGTGCCGATCTGCAACCTGGAACAAAATCCAAATTTACTGACCTCAAAATTGGGATGTTGCTTCTAAAAGATTTAATATTTAGTTTACATGTAAGGTGAATACATGGCCATTCCTTAACAGATATGAATCAAAAAGGGATCCAGGGGCCGGGAGTTTTGGCCTAGTGGTAGAATGCTTGCCTAGCATGCACGAATACCCAGGTTCGATTCCTCGGTACCACATACATAGAAAAAAAGCTGGAGGCTCAAATGGTAGAGCTCTAGCCTTGAGAAAGTCCAAGGACAGTGCTCAGACCCTGAGCTCAAGCCCAGGACTGGCAAAAAAAAAAAAAAAGGATTTAAAAACAAGGTTACAAAGTAACTAAAATACAAATTCATTAATACCTTAATGTCTATTTTAAAAACTATGAATGAGTTTATGACTGACCACTTGGTAGTAGCAAAAGGGTGACAAACAATGACAAAGGCATAAATAAAATATATTATCAGTAGGGATGGTAGTACAAACCTGTAATCCTAGCATGTGAAAGGAGACAGAGAGGACTTCAAGTCCCAGGCCAGCCTTGCTAATGTAAAAGAACACATCTATTGCTGGGAGTTGGGAGCTGATGCTGGATATCTTAGCTACTCAGGAGGCTGAGATCTGGTACAAAGCCAGTCCTGCAGGAAAAGTCCATAATACTCTGTGTGTATGTGTGTGCTAGGCCTAGGGTTGTGAACTTACGGCCTGAGCACTGTTCTTGAGCTTTCTCAAGGCTACCGCTCTACACCTGGGCCACAGTACCATTCCTGGCTTTTTCTGTGTATGTGGTACTAAGGAATTGAACCCAAGGCTTCGTGCATGCTAGGCAAGCCCTCTACCACTAGGTCATACTCCCTTCTCTTATCTTCAATTAGCCACCAAAAAAACAGGAAATGGAGCTGTGACTCAAATGGCAGAGTGCCAGCCTTTACTGAGAAAGCCAAACAAAAGCATGAGTCACTCAATTCAAATCCTATACCAGCACACACAACAAAGAAACAACCGCTGCACGTTTGTGGCTCATGCCTTTAATCCTAGGTACTCAGAAAGCTGAGATCTGAGAATCAATTTCCAATTGACTACCAAAAAGCAGAAAGTAGTGTTTCAAACTGATAGAGCACTAGCCCTGAGCACAAAAGCTCAGGGGACAGTGTTTAAGCTTTGAGTTCAAGCCCCAGGACTGGAGAAAAACAAATGTTTATCAAGTATAAACTGCTTACAGATTTTAAAAAAGTAACCAAGAAACCAATTAACCCAGACTTGGCAGAAAACAAGAAGCTAATCAGGGAAGATGGTATCTTTAAACATTTCAATATCTACCTGTCTTATGTATCTGTAACCCCTCTGTATATCACCTTTGTAATAATAAAAAGTAAAGTAAAAATAAATGTCAACATCTGATTAAAACCTAATAAACTCTTTTTTGGTGCCTGTCCTGAGACTTTAACTCAAATCCCAAGTGCTATCTCTGCTGGTTTAAAAACTTTCTTTTGCTTAGCACTGACACTTTCTCACAGCTCCACTTTGGGAATTTTTTTTTTTGGTGCTTAATTGGAGATCAGAATTTCATGAACTTTCCTGTCTGGTCTGCCTTTGAATTGTGATCCTCAGATCTCAGCCTTCCATGCAGCTAGGATTACAGGTGTGGGTCACCAGCATCTGGCTTCATAAAACCTATTTCTAAAACATGAAAAACGTTAAGTATAGTCTTTAAAATTGTGTTTAAGAAAGTAGTTCATCATGCAGTTAATGCTTAAGATGTACATTCCTAGGAAAACATTTTGATAGAAAAGAGTAACACATTTTTCATAAAAATATGCCATTCCCTGATGTTTATTCAAAACTCAGGTTTTACATGTCAAATAAATATGACCAAAATATGGATGAAGCAAATTAAACTAAAATTGTGAATAGGTACAAACCTTGATTGCTCCTAATGTTCCTTGATAGATTCTGTCTTCAATATCCAAAAGAAAATCCCTCAATCTCAGTTCCAGTTGTCTTTCTGCAGACATTTGAGGTGGTTCATGTACATTGGAAGATCTTCCCCTAGTATATGCAGGTTTGTTATCCATCTGAGGTTTATCTGAAATAAGCAAATACCTCTGTTTTGGTTTTCTCATTAAAAAGAGTTACTTAAGCCATGCACTGGTGGTTCACAACTGTAATCCAACTCAGGAGGCTGAAATCTGAGGATCACGGTTCAACACCAGCCCAGGCACAAAAGCCCGTAAGACCTTTATCTCCAATTAGCTACCAGAAAACAGGAAATGGTGCTGTGGCTAAAGTGGTAGAGCACTAGCCTTGAGCTTAAGAGGTCCAGGACAGTGCCCAGGCCCAGAGTTCCAAACTCCATGACTGACCCCCCCCCCCAAAAAAAGAGAGTGGGCAAAGTATCTCAATAGTTATTCCAATAGGTGTATATTCAAATGGCCAATAATCACACAGAAAAAATGTGCACTACAATTGAATTATCTTAAGGAAAGACAGAAAAATGAAACTACAATGAGGATTTCATACCTTCTTTTTCCTTATCCTTAGGACAGCTAGAATGAAAGCAAGATAACTAAATCTTGGCAAGGAGGTGGAGAAACTAGTACCTTTGTACACTATGGTTGGAAAATGAAGTAGAATAGCTGCTTTGGGAAACAATCTAGCAGTTCTTTAGAGGATTAAGCAGTTTTTAACACATAATCCTCAGCATTACTCAAGACTAGAACTCTACCACTTCAGCCACAGCTCCACTTCCATGGACTGCCTGAGTTCCAAATCATGATTCTCAGATATGAAGCTTCCTGAATAGCTAAGATTAATATTTCATACACAAAGTTGCCTTAGAGAAGTTGGTGTGTGATGTATTAATATTGGTGGCTAACTTAATTGGATTGAGATACGCCTAGGGATTGCTCAGGGCAATGTCTCTGAGGTTTTTTTGTTTTTTTTTCCCCCAAGGCTACTCTGTTCTACCACTTGAGCCACAGCTTTACTTCTGGCCTCTTGGTGGTGAACTGTCTCATGGATTCATGGATTTTCCTGCTTGAGCTGGCTTCAAACTGTGATCCTCACATTTCAGCCTGCTGAGTAGCTAGGATTTCCAAGCATGAGCTACTGTCACCTAGCAAAGCACACTTCGGAGTGTATCTATGAGGGCATTTCCAGAGATGATGGTCAAACATAGTAGGAAAGAGAGGGAGAAAAAGCCATCTGAATGTGGGTGGCACTGGACTATAGATTGGGGACATCCCTGGAATAAAAGGGAAAAGAGAAGGCAGGCATCCTATCCTCTCTTTCTGCTTACTAACTATAATGAGGTGAACTACCCTGCTCTACCATGACCTGAGCACCACGATGGACTGAAACCTCTAAACTCATGAGCCAAAATAAATCCTGCCTCCTTTATTTGCTCAAGTATTGTGTCAAAATAATGAAAAAACTGAGTCTCACATACATTTTAAGTTTACTGACCAAGGAATAAGAAGATAAAAAGGAACACTGTCTTCTCATACTATATTTGGTTCCTCATAATCCAGACAGCATGGTGAAATTTAGAGATCTATCTATCTATCTATCTATCTATCTATCTTTCTTTCTTTCTTTCTTTCTTTCTTTCTTTCTTTCTTTCTTTCTTTCTCTTTCTGCCTTTCTTTTTTTATAATGTTGGTCGTACAGCTTGAACTCTGGGCCTGGGCGTTGTCCCTGAGCTTTTCAGCTCAAGGCTACCACCCTACCCCTTGAGCCACAGTGCCACTTCTGGTTTTCTAGTGGTTAACTGAAGAAAAGGGTCTCTTGTTCTTCAGTGCCTGAGCTGGCTTTGAACTGCAGTCCTCAAATCTCAGCCTTCTGAGTAGCTAGGATTACAGGTGTGAGCCACCTCGCCCGGCTTCAGATTAAATATATTTTTAACAGCTTGAAAATGTTTAACCTTGAATGACCAGAAATTATATAGAGAAAAAATTAATAGTTGTCATTGAACATTTACCTGAAAAATGAAATTTCTCTTCAGAAAAACCAGCTAGCTGTGCACATATTCTGCTTTTCTCTTGTAATAAGGTTTCTTTTAAGGCGCTTTCTCTATATCCTCTAGAATTAAGAGCTTCAATAAGTTGGTCCAGCTGATCACAAGAACTATAAAAGCACCAACGATTTGGCTTATGCACTGGTTTTGGCAGCTGTACAGAATCATCACATGGATCATGGTCAATGCTGGAGGTAGCTTCAGACGTCACAGACTCTTCACTTTTAGTAGATACCTGAGGATCTTGAGACTGTACATTATTCTGAAATGATGAAGGTCTAGGTAAGAGCATGTCTTCAGTGAGACCAGAATAATCTTCTTCAATAAACAAACCAGGAATAGAAGGGAAAATCCAGTATCGTCTATACATTCGGTCACGCCCCAAGGGGAAGATATTAGTACATGCAATGGCACTTTGGATTTTTTCTAAGAGCTCTTTCTCTTTTCGTTGGTGCTCCTGTTTCAAAGCTTCTTCTTCAGCAGCAGTAAAAGGCTCATCCACTACACAATTGATGTCTTCTTGCCTTGAACATTCTTTAAACTCATTTTGCCCCCTTTTTCCTGTATTGAAATAACATATATTATTATCATTCTATTTTATTTATTTCTTGGTGCTGGTCCTGGGTCTTCAATTCACAGCCTGGACACTGTCACTGAGATTTTTTGCTAAGGCAAATACACTACCACTTGAGTCACAGCTCCACTTCTGATTTTTTTTTTTTGGGTGGGGGTTTAGGTAAGAGTTAAGGGCTTTGAACCATCCTCAGATGGTTCCTCAGATCTCAGCTCCTGAGAAACTAGGATTACAGACATGAACCACTGATGCCCAACCATCATTCTTCTTTAAATTGTCTACAAAAATATGGGGTACAAAAGTTCCATAAGTTATGCATTATGGAATGAGTTGTATTTCCTCACACTCCAAATTCAGATTGGGACTCGAATCCCCAAAGTGACTAACTTGAAGATAGTACCTTTAAGAAGGGAATTAAGGTTAAATAAGATCATTAGAGTCTTAATTCAAGAGCACTGGTTCATTTGCAGATGTCTTGATCTATGAGATGCATAGAGAAAAAGCTCTCTGAAGACAGTGAGAAGGTACTATCTGCAGACAAACCAAGGAAGAGGCTTCATCAGATACCCAACTTGCTACTAGCGAATTTCTGTTGTTTATACTACCTGAGGATTATATTTCATTATTTCTGTAGTATTTCATGATGACAACCCAAGCAGGCCAATATACTATGTTAATTAAAAATGATGCACAAAAATCCAATGAAACAGGACAAAACTTGTAATTTCTATATTGAAGAGTACAATGGGCAGAATAAGGTTTTTTTGTTTTTTTTTTTTAAACATTTTCTAGTCTTTCTTTGACAGGAACTAACAAATATTTCTGCCAAGAACTAACCAGTAAATATCAAAAGCTTTGCAGGTCATTTAGTTTGGCATAGCTTCTCAGTTCTGCCATTGTGGCACAAAAGCAATAACAGATAAAATGTAAACCAAGTACGGTTGTGTTTAATAAAACTTATTTATGAGCTGGGTGCCCTGGCTCACGCCTATAATCCTAGCTACTCAGGAAGCTGAGATCTGAGGATAGCGGTTCAAAGCCAGCCTTGACACTAAAGACCTGGCTCTTATCTCCAATTAACTTCCAAAAAAGTAGAAGTGGGCTGTAGACTTGAGCTGAAGAGCTCAGGGGGACAATGCCCAGGCCCAGAGTCCAAATCCCAAGACCGACCCCCCACCTCTTCCCCCCCAAAAAAGGTAGAAATGGTGCTGTGGTTCAAGTGGTAGAACTCTAGCCTTGAGAAAGCTGAAAGACAGTGCTCAGGCCCTGAGTTCAAGCCCCAGGACTGGGGGAAAAAAAAAATCAAGTGTCTTTAGTTCATGTTATTTCATAAAGAATTTTTTTGGTTTTGCTATTTTCACCTAATGTACTTTTATTTTCTATTATTCTTATTCATCTGTTATTTCCTTAAGCTGGGCAACTGGTCCAACTTCCCCTCTTCACTTCTTAAATGAATGCCTACCTCAGTGAGTGTCTTCTTTCCCAATAAGCATGAGAAATTTCCTTTAAGTAGGCTTCTGATTCATTATATAGAAATATGTTTCAAAACTCTACCATACAAAGTCTGATTTGGATTTTGAAATCAACTTTGGCATGTAGGAGAAATCCAGTTGATTGAACATATTACAGAGTAAAAATTTCTACTTGGTTTTATATGCAAAACTCTTAAAAATCTTGGTAACTAAACTTGAAGTTATAAGAAAACTATCTACAAAAGAGATAAGCATATTGTCTCTTGTCCCTAAAGTAGACAGAAATGATATGTAAATAAAGACCTACTCACAAAAATACTAATTACTACCTGGGCTAGGCATGGGGGCACTAGGCACTGTCCATGAGCTTCTTTTTTGCTCAAGGCTAGTACTCTCACTTGAGCCACAGTGCCACTTCTGTACTTCTCTGTGTATGTGGTACGAAGGATTCAAAACCAGAGCTTCATGGATGCCAGGCAAGCACTCTACCACTAAGCCACATTCCTAGCTTCATAACACCATTTTACAATAGTTTTAATATTTTTGACAATTCATAATGAGCTATGAGATATACATTTAAAACATATCACATTCTGTAATCACAAATGAAGTTAATTTAAAATACATTTCAAAATGGCTAAAATGAAAAAGCCTGCCTATCAGGTCAGTTGTGATGGCTCATGTCCATAATCCTAGCTACTCAGAAGACAAGGCTCTGAGGATCACAGTTCATAGCCAGCCGGAATAGGAAATTCTGGAGTAGGAAAGACTATTAGTTCAATTAACAACCAAAAAGCCAAAAGTAGAGCTATGACTCAAGAAGCAGAGTGCTATCCTTGAGCTTTAAAATAGCTCTAAGTTCAAGTCTCAGAACCAGTGCAGGCATATGTGTACACATGTACACACACACACACACACGCATGCACTTAAGTGCATGTGCATACCCTTAATACATCTCATTATTACCCCTTCTGCTTCTTCTTTGTGAACCTGGTTCATCTTCATCTTCAGTGACCATATCTTGATCAAGTTCCTTTTGCTCTATCTCTTTGCTCTCAGTGCTAGTATCAAAATCTTCTCTTTCTTCCTCCCTATAGGATAAAAATCATAAATATGTAATTCATAGTAAATTTATGTAGTTTATAGTCTCACAGAGAAAATATGTGCATGAATATGTGTTTATTTGTATGTGTTCGCTTAGGCAGGATTGAGATCTTAGGGCTGGGCTTTCTGGTGGGCATTCTTCTATTTGATCTATGCCCATGACTACATAAATCATTGTAAAATCAAAATAGTAAGTAGTAAAACATGAGAAGCCAGAGGAATTAGAATGTATTTCAAAGAGGTCCAAATCTAGTGTCAGGGATCAAAAAAGACTGGCTTGAAGTGACATTTTAAATTGCAAGACTAAGGAGGTGGGGAAGCAGTGATTAGCAAGGAGGAGGAAGGTGCATGTTGCGCACAGTACTCATCCAGGCAAAGGCTAGGGTTTATAATCTTGAGGAAAATGTAAATGAAAAAGTAGTTATCCAATATACATAAACAAAACAGTCCAACCCCCTCAAAACAAAACAAAACAAAAAGGATAAAGTTAGGCCAGGAGTTTGGCCCAGTGGTAGAATGCATTGCCTAGCATGAAAACCTGGGTTCGACTTCTCAGTACCACATACATAAAAAAGCTGGAGATGGTGCTGTGACTCAAGTGGTAGAGTGTTAGTCTTGAGAAAAAAGCCTAAGGACAGTGCTCAGGCCTCGAGTTCAAGCCCCAGGACTAGCAAAAAAAAAAAAAAAAGGAGGAGGGGGGAAAGTTAAATTATGTTTAGCCTTGGAGAAATACGAAAAAAACCTGAAGAACTTAGAAATGAGGAATATAACTAACTAGAAAGCACACTGGTTTCTAACGTGCCGATTATCTGGGTGAGAAAACAGATGATTACAGACCGGGAAGAAATCACTAAATTGAGAGCTGGTGTCTCATGCACTTAAGCCACGAAGGGAGAAAAATTACTGCTCATGCAAGGAATATTACCGATTTCAAAAGTAACATATTTAAAGCTTTCTGTACAATTATCATTTATACTATCCTGTAAAAAAAAAGTGAGCTCCAGAACATCAAAATTAGCCAAAAATTTTAAAATAGTACATTATACATGAATATATATATATATATATAAATTTTATAGGCTGGATAAGTAACAATTGTGACTACAGAAAAGTATTTTTTTCTAAAATCCTGAAAATATCTAAGTTAAAGGTAACTGATTTTTATTCCTCAGAGAGAGAGAGAGAGAGAGAGAGAGTGTGTGAGTGTGTGAGAGTGTGTGTGTGTGTGTGTGTGTGTGCACGCTGGTGACTGAGCTTTTGTGCTTAAGGCTAGGACTCTACCACTTGAGCTACAACTCTTTTCCATTTCCAGCTTTTGGGTACTTAACTGTAATCTCACAGACTTTCCTGCCCAGGCTGCCTTCAAATTGTGATCCTCTGATCTCAGCCTCCTGAATAACCGGGATTACAGGAATGAGCCTCCAGTGATTTATATTCTTTTTTTTTTTCCAGTCCTGGGCTTGAGCTCAGGGCCTGAGCACTGTCCTTGGACTTTCTCAAGGCTAGAGCTCTACCACTTGAGCCTCAGCACCACTTCTGGCTTTTTTCTATGTATGTGGTACCGAGGAATCGAACCCGGGTCTTTGTGCATGCTAGGCAAGCACTCTACCACTAGGCCAAACTCCTGGCCCAGTGATTTATATTCCTAATATCAGGATGATATTAAGTTGTGTAATAAAAACCATACCCTATAGAGACATCTGCAGTTGAATTTTTATGCTCATCTTCCTTTAATTTTTCTTGTTTCTCTTTCATTTTTTGTTCTTGCTCCTTTAGTTTTTCTTCCTTTCTTCTACGTATTCTGAAAGAAAAAAATGAAAGGTAATAGAATGATGACCTAAGATACCTTTATTTTATTTTTGGTCAGTTGTGTGGCTTCAACTCTGGGCCTGGGTGCTGTCCCTGAGCTCTTCTGCTCAAGGCTACTGTTCTACCCCTGGAGCACAGTGCTACTTCTAAGACATCTTTATTTCTTGCTGTAGCCAAACATTATTACAAGAACTATGATGAGTCCATTCACAATATTTTTACTTCTTTGTGTTCTTGTGGTGTTAGACATCAAACTCAGGGCCTTGCACATAGTAGGCAACATAACCTCTTTGCAAAGCTGAATACCAGTGAGAGCCAGTGACATAGCACAAGGCAAACTAGAGCTTTAAATATATAGAAATAAATGGTTTTCAGTACATTTCTGAGTGTAATTCTCTTACCTAGCAGCTGCTTCCTCTCTTTCTTTTCGATGTTGTTCTGCTTTTAACTCACGAAACTCCTGTTTTGCCTGTCGTAATATGTCAACATAATCTTCAATGAAATCCCTAGTAGAAACTAGAGTCAGTAGCTTTCCACAGAGAGCATGAAGTATCTTCATTTTTTCTCCTGTTAAAAATGGTAAACAATATGTTTTCAATAAGAAAAAAGGAAACTGAAAAATTTTAACTTGAGGCTCAATGCAAATATATCTAAAAAGAACATACCAATAACATTTCTTTTGATAGAGGGTCTCTTTTTCACTATATAGCACAAGCTGGCCTAAGATTCACTGTGTTGGTCTTGAACTTATTATCCTCCCTCTAATTACCTCCAAGTTGTGGGATGACAGGTTCATGCTACCATGCCTGGCAGGAATTTACTTATTTTTGAGACAGAGCCTCAATATGTAGCCCAGGTGTCAAGATCCCGAAAGTTGGGCACTGGTGGCTCACACATATAATCCTAGCTACTCAGGAGACTGAGATCTGAGGATCATGGTCCAAAGCCAGCCCAGGCACGAAAATCCATCTGTGAGACTCTTATCTCCAATTAACCTCTAGGAAACTGGAAGTAGTGCTGTGACTCAAGTGGTAGAGCACTAGTCTGGGCTGAAGAGCTCAGGCACAGCACCCAAGCCTAGAGTTCAAGCCTCACAACTGACGGGGGGGAAAAACAGGCAAACTGGTGGCTCTCATCTACTAAGGAGGCAGAGACCCGGAGGATCATGGTATGAAGCCAGAAAGTCCACAAGAATCTCTAAAACAACCAGCAAAAAGATGGACTGGAGGAATGACTCAAATGGCAAGTGTTAAGCTATGAATAAGTAAGCTTAGCCAGAGTGCAAGGCAGAGTATAAGTACGCACAATTGTATGTGCACGCTGCTTTCTTCCTCCCCTCCCCTCCCCTAACCCTCTTTCTTCCTCCCTCTCTCACTGCATGTGTATGCCAGTCCTGGTTCTTGAACTCAGGGTCTGGGCACTGTTCCTTAGCTGTTTTGTTCAAGGCTACCTCCACTTCTGGCTTTTTGGTGATTTAGTGAAGATATTCTTACCAGGACTGGCTTTGAATCTCAGTCCTCAGATCTCAGCTTCCTGAGTAGCTAGGATTACAGGTATGAGCTACTGATGCCCAGCTTCATCTAAAGTTTCTTATCAGTCATTTAATTTTTGACCAACAGAACAGAAGTGGGCAGGTAATAAAAATTCCAACTTACAGCTGAAAGAGAATTATTCCTGTTATACCAGCTACTCAGGTAGCTAAGATCAAGAAAGTCAAGGTTCAAAGTCAGCCTAAGCAAAGAGTTATAAAGACCTCCTCCTTCTCCTATCTCAACCAATAAGTTTCGTTATACCTGTCATCCTAGTTAAATAGAAATAAGAGGATTGTGGTCCAGTCTAGTCCAGCCAGGTACAAATAATAGACCCCCATTAAAAAAAACAGAGCAAAGAAGCTGAAGATATGGCTCAAGTGGTAAAGTGCCCTCGTCAGTCTAAGAGCCTGAATTCATATCCCAATTCTGCATCTCCCTACCCCTAATCCAACTTGCAAAGTTTACCTGGTGTCAAATCATACACTGAAGTGCTTGACAATTTCTTCACTAGACTAGGATTACTTAAACGGAGCTCCATACAAGCATCATCAGTGGCATCAAATCCTCCTCGTTTCTGGTATCTGTACTTTGCATTTGCTGATGTTACATCAGCACCTGAAGCTAAGATGTGCAGTCTGAGGATTTCAGAAAGAGTGCAGCTATCAAGATCCAAGCTTTTCAAACTGCAGCCTATAGTTGTTAAAAACGAAATTGTCATTTAGAATATAAACAATACTTAGCAATACAAAATATACCTTTATAAATTAGAAATAAAAATCCAACAAAAAAACCCACACATACCCTGGTGTAACTGTGGCCATGCAGCTGCCAAAGATGCAACTGCAGACAGTGCAGATTTTGTGGGGTCTGCATCTTCATCCAAAGCCTCTGTTAAATCTTTAAGGAAATAAATACTTTATTCTAGTGCAAGTCAAAGCTTGGGAGGAATGCCCTTTTAAAAAACGATGTAAGAAAACAGCAAACAGCATAACATTCAGGAACCTCACAAGAACCAACACTAAGTAAAAGCATTATGCACATTCCACCTTGTCTCCATGTGCAACTATAAATCCTAAAACATGTAGTCCACCCTAACATTTTCCTTACACATAATGGAGAAACCAACAATATACTTAATCAATTAAAAAAAAAGAAAGAAAAAGAAAAATGGTGAAATGTGTTTTAGAATTAAAAACAAGTCCCCCTCAAGGGAAGAAAAAAAGAAAGAAAGGCTGAGTAATTTTGAGATACACTGCAACTATACAGGAAAGTAGTGTACTCAATGATAGCTACTTATCAACCAGCCATTGGAGGGGCAAGGAAAGAGATAGGCTCTTTGTGGGGAGGTGGTGCTTACAGGAGGTAGTTGGACTAACTAGGAGGGTAAGGATAAACATGGTCAAAATAGAGTTTGCATGTATGAAAGCAGAACATGAAATCTGTTTAAATTGTCTTAGGAAGAGTAGGGGAAAACAAGAGTGATTAAAAAACAAAAAGTCCCTCCCTCACTCATTAACTTTAAAAAGGTCTAATTTCAAAGATGGAATCTATAAAGATACCTCAAATATAAAAATCTCACAAATATTTTGAGATGAATCATAGCTTCATAAGCATCACAAAAGTAAGTCCGGAAAAAGCTGACAGAACTTTTAAAGCCAGTACTCCTGTCAATTAACAATTTATCTTTTGCATTAAAGCTTCCTTCCAAGCTTAGAAACAATGAAATTTCTCTGTATTTTCTAAATGAACTTCTTTGCCTCTGAAAACAATGCTTAACATACAAACAGGACTTAATAGCAAATCTACTAACACAAATTACTCCGAATAGTATAGACTTTAAAAAAGTTACAAGCTTCAAGCAGAACATAGTGGTTCACGTCTATACTCCTACCTACTTGGAAGGTTGGGACTGGGAGGACAGTGTGAGGCCAGCCCAAGCAAAAAGTAAGCAAAATCTCCCATTTTAGTCAAAAAAAAAAAAAAAAAAAAAAAAAGGTGGATACAATGGTTCACAACTGATATATCCTGGACTGGAAAAAGTGAGATCTCTTTGAAAAATAATGAAAGCATAAAGGGCTAGTGCATTGCTCAAGTGGTAGAGTGCCTGTTTAACAAGTACGAAACTTGAGTTCAAAACCTAGTACTGTACCACTAAATTTTTTTAATTATCGGCTTTGAAAAACTATGTTTATTTATAGTCTTTATAGTCCAGTGTACACAGCGTCAGATAATATGCCTTTCTGGTTTTAGCTCCGCTACTGCCTGGTCGTGTATGCTTTAAACAAATCATTCCATTTGGATTTCAGTTTTCTTAAAGGGCTAACTTAGACCAGCAGTGTGCCATTTTCAAACAAAATATTTCTTAGAAGTCTAATACAGAAGAGATAAAACAAGCCCTTGTTAAAATGGAGAGGGTAAAATTCTGCTCATTTAGCTTTGCAACTCTCCTGTAGTGACACCGAGGAATCTTTGAACAACTGGTAAGGTTTGTTGGATTAGTTTGAGAATCAGATGTCTGGTGGTCCTGTGTTCTTCAACCTTCTACCATGATTCCCTCACAAAGTTCACAAGAAAGGAAAAGGCAGCTCTATAAGCAGGTCTGATTATGATCACAGACTGTTTCATAACATTTTAAGTACTAAACAGAATACTCAGAAGATGTTGGCTGACTAATTTAGAACCTATGCTAAAGTCATGCCTACAGGCCTAATTTAGCACAACTGACAGATAATAAATTCTTCCTTAACATGGACATATCAGGCCTATAGCTTTCTGAATTTCCACTTGACATATGTAAAGCCAATAAACTTAAAATTATCAGGCACTCTAAAATGACAGTTAAGTTTATGTTAGTAAACAACTTTAAAAATGTGTTGGCTCTTTTTCTCAGTAGAAACCACTACATTTAATCTATTCTGTGTATAGAAAAATACATTTTCTTGAAATATGGTTATAATAGGAAATAAACTGCCAACAAAATGAGTTTCTGTGTTAAAGTAATATGCTAAAATATGTATTTTTTAACTAAATTATCTACCATATAAACTCTAAATATCACTTTGGGATTTTTCTTATTCTCTTATGTACTACCATAAACACAGCTGCACTTTAGTATGTTATGTGACATAGTGTCATCGTAACATAGAATTAGTTCCATATAATTTCAATACTGAACAATGGTACCCTAGGAAATATGGAGAGCTATTCTTTTTTTTTTTTTTTTGCCAGTCTTGAGCCTTGAGCTCAGGGCCTGAGAACTGTTCTTGGGCTTTCCTCAAGGGTCGAACTCTACCATATGAGCCTCAGCACCACTTCTGGCTTTTTTCTATGTATGTGGTACTGAGGAATCGAACCCGGGTCTTCGTGCATGCTAGGCAAGCACTCTACCACTAGGCCAAACTCCCGACCCTGGAGAGCTATTCTTATATATAAAGGAGTATGCTTTTTTGTTGTTGTTGTTAGTCCTGGGGCTTGAACACAGGGTCTGGGAACTGTCCTTGGGCTTTCTCAAGGCTAGCATTCTACCACTTGAGCTGCAGTACCACTTCTGGCTTTTTCTGTGTATGTGGGCCCTGTGAACCCAGGGCTTTGTGAATGCTAGGCGAGGAGTATGTTTTTTTTTTTTTTTTGCCAGTCTTGGGCTTCAGCTCAGTGCCTGAGCACTGTCCTTGGAATTTCTCAAGGCTAGAGCTCTACGACTTGAGCCACAGCACCACTTCCAGCTTTTTTCTATATATGTGGTACCGAGGAATCAAACCCAGGTTTTCATGCATGCTAGGCAAGCACTCTACCACTAGGCCAAACTCCTGGCCCCAGGAGTATGCTTTTGACTGTATACTTCATAGGGCTTTTTTTTTTGTCGGTCATGGGGCCTGAACACTGGGCATGGGCGCTATCCCTGAGCTCTTCATCTTAAGACTACCACTTGAGCCACAGTGCCACTTCCTTCACAGGGCTTTTAAATACATAGTGCTTGACTAAAGACAATAATTGGTATATTTAGTACAAAATATCTAAAGCTGCTAGTTAAAATTTGTAAGATTTAGTATAAAAATAGACTAAAGACCAAATTAGAATTTTTATTATTTTACTTTTTAGAATTCTCTAAAAAGTTAATTTTATTGACAATGCTAAGGAGACAAATATTCAAATTGTTCTCATATTCTGGGGTAATAGAATCATGAATCTTTAGATCAGATTCACTTCCTTATAGCTATATTTAGTTTCTTTACATATAAAAGAATGCTTTACATACAAAGGGATCTCCACTATAAAGGATTAAAAGAATGAGGACTAAATGAAATAACATGCAGTGTCATATCATTGCTAGTGATGTGATCTTGATAAATACCTTATCACAACTGAGTTCTCATCACTAATATGAAATTCACTGTTTTCTCCTATTTCTGAGACACTACAGGAAATCCTTAATAAGACCAGCTAAATAAGTTTAAAAAAAAACAAACCAAAAAACATTCTGCCCTACCTACCTTACTGACAATGAAACAACCATATAAAATGTGGTCAGTGAGAGATGGTTTAAAAAACCAAAGTACATTTTCCTAAACTTGCCAACACTTCAATAAATATTGTCAAGTAAAACTTAAAACCTTTTCATTAATGGCCAATATTTATCCAGAGATAGACCTTTTATTTATTTCTCTTGACAGCCCAGAATCGGAATAGAGCTATAAAAACTCCAGATCAAGCAATTCATGAATATAATTAATACGGCAAGGCACACACCAACAATTTTATGTTAAAAAAATACTAACAGATTTTCAAGCATGATTTGTTTCTCATCCATTTTTCTCCCCCTATCCAAACTTTTAAAACTGTTTTAAATCCTGAATTAAAAACAACTGTCTGTGTTAAGGTTGAAACATGATGAATAATCACTAAAAGAATATTTTCATAACTGAGTTAACAATGGGGGCCATATTGTGAAGATGCCTTCGTACAGTGGTAAGCACTGAATCTGGAGAATCTATTTTACTTGAATTCAGAGTATAAAATCAAAAGTTGCCCAACATCAAATATATACTCATTGATACCCTGTTGCTTCAGGGGCCAGGTACAGAGGCCAACAAATTGAAATGAATGCAGAAATGTCTCATCATCTTGTACCAATATCCTTAGATATCTCCCAAAAGGAAATACCATTTTGGTTTTTATTGCTGTCTTTTGTGTGTGAGAGTGTATATGTATGTTAGTACTGTGATTTAAGCTTAGGGATTTGTGTTTGCTAGGCAAGAACTCTACATTGAGCACTTTTGTGTTGATCCTCAGGCTTGAACTCAGGACCTGAGTGCTATTCCTGAGCTTTTTTGTTCAAGGTTAGCACTCTACCACTTGAGCCACTGTTCTACTTCTGGCTTTTTTGTGGTTAATTAGAGATAGTCTCTCAGACTTTCCTGCACAATCTGGCTTTGAACCATGATCCTGAGATTTCAACCTCCTGAGTAGCTAGGATTATAGACATAAGCTACTGTCACTTGGCTCTACCATATGTTTTATTGTGAATTTTTATGCAACACACCAAAGTACTATTTAATCTAGTTGCTGATCCTAAATTGCTTATGTAGCAAAATCCACAAAATATTATTCATCCAGGAAGCCAAATTACTCTTGAAATATAAATACTTAGCATTTCCTTTAAGGTAAATCCTAAATAAAACAGAAAATATAATTATTTTAAAAATTAAAGAAGGGTTTTTTCCAAGAAATGATTTTATATTAATATGCCATATACTGATTGTAGATATTTAAGAGCACAGAATTTAAGAGCAAAATTTCTAGTTCAAACTTATTTAAAAAAAAAATACTTTAAGCCAAGTGGCTCAAGCATATAATCCTAGCTTCTCAAGAGACTGAGATCTAAGAATTACAGTTCAAAGCCTGGGCAAGGAAGTCTGAGAAACTCTTACTTCCCAATTAACCGCCAAAAAAGCCAGAAGTAGAGCAGTGGAACAGTGAGTGGTTCAAGTGGTAGAACTAGTCTTGAGCAAAAAAAGCTCAGGGCACCCAGGACTGGCTAAAAAAAAAGGAAGAAATATTTTAAGTTTTTCTTTATGTGAGGTTGAAAAAAACTGAGGGTAATTTAGTAGAATCTCTTGAGATTATAGATATTAGCTACTGATATACGTAACGCTCCTAAGCCACCGGAACAATCTAAAGGGAATAAAAAATGAAATGTAAATGAAAAAAACCTGAAGCAATGAAAATAAGGTAGTTTTTATAGAATTGTCTTTAAGGATGTCAGAAAAAGAATGATTAAAAATCAAGTGGTAATATGTTGCTAGCATAATGTAAGAGCTGAAGGTAATCTGAACAAATTATATTTTCAAATTGTGTGTCCACGCTATTTTTCAAACAGTTGTCAAAAATGACTACAAACTACTATGGTCCAATCAGCAGTAATGTTGAACTCTGACCTTTGGTGTCAGCATCAGGTATTTGCTCTTTGGCTACTTCCTCTTCTTCTTCAGCCAACGCCTGGAAGATTGCAGTCAGGAAGAAAAAAAGCAATTCACATAGTGGGCCTTCACTGTCATTTCCTACAAGAGCTTCCTCTAACACTTCTGTGAATAAAATGTTTAAAATGAATTTAAAGTTCTGTTCATGACTAAAAAATAACTCCATATAACTCCATTGGAATCATAAACATAATAATAGCAGCCTGTGTAACTATCTTATTAAATATGAATTTACAAAAGCAGACCCAAACATTACCCAATCCAAAATTAAAATTAGTGATTAAGATACAATTAAAATTACAAGTCAGACATTGCATTGAAGGAAGAAAAAAAGTCTCAATAGACCAAATTGGTATTTTATCCATACTTAATTTAAAAATTAAGGCAGAAAAGATGAGGGGCGGAGGTCGGGAGAGGGAAATGGGGACCAAGACACAATGTATGTGAAGTAATGCACCGTCTTATCTGGTGAATATAATGTAACCCTTCTATTAATTACAATAAAAATATATGAAAAAAATTAAGGCAGAAATCTAGTAACATTTAAAAGTACAATTTTATTCTAATAAAATGCAGAAATCTGTTATTGTTATCTCACTGTTCTTGAGGGCTATGTGTAACAGTGTTTACAAAACAACACAGGAGAGGTAATTATTAGCTTTAGGTTTTTCTCCTTAATATTAGGCCCACATGTTAAATAACTTTTCTTTTTTTGGGGGGGGGGGGTTTGAACTTGAACTCTGGGCCTGGGCATTGTCCCTGGGCTCCTCAGCTCAAGGCTACTGCCCTACCCCTTGAGGCACAGCTCCATTTCTGTTTTTCTAGTGGTTAATTGGAGATCAGAGTCTCACGATCTTTAGTGCCTGAGCTGGCTCTGAACTAAAATCCTCAGATCTTAGCCTCCTATGTACAAGAATTACAAGCGCGAGCTATCACCCCCAGCCTGTTTTGTTATTTAGTTCATCTTACCTAGATTGGTATTGTTTAGATGTTCTTGAATTATAAATACTGATTTATACCTCATTTGGCTAATAAGAAACTAAAGAATTTGAAAACTTAAAGTTGTATTAAAATCCTATGAAATAATAAAACTGTAATTATGTGTTTGATAGTCCATACATGGAACTTATGTGCCAGTTCAAAGCCTAGTCTTTCAAAGAGCTGGAAGTTTCTGTATCCTACTTCTTGAAGCCCTCAAGTTGTCCTATAAAACTGCCGTAGTGTTTGTGAGGCCATGTGAAAAGGAATGAAGTATACCAATATCAGTCATCAGATATGCATGAAAAATCTACCTGGGACATCCAGCTAGATGAATCCAGTCCTAGCCACTGTCTGACTACAACCAGATGGGAAACTCCAAGAGAGAAGTGGACAGCTAAGTCCCATAAACCTACAGAGCTTTAGGATTCTACTTGTTTTGTTAAGCAACTAATTTTAGTGTGAGCTAGATAACTAGAGTACTTGCCTAGAGTTACTCCCTCAGGAAACTCATCTTGGAGATCAAAAAGTTCCCCAAATGCATTAAGAAACTCCAAAACCATTAGAGCATCACCAAAGATTTCAGGAGGTAGTCTAGTTTTCACTGGAGTTGGTTCTGGAAGTTCCTGCAAAATTAAACAATTTTCTTAACTATTTAAACCAAGTATAGGAAATTAAAAATGACATTCTTAGCTGGGTGCTGGTGGATCATGCTTATAATTCTAACTGCTCAGGAAGCTGAGTTTTGAAGATCATGGTTCAAAGCCAGACAGCCAGACAGGACAGGAAAATCTATGAGATTTTTTTTTTTTTGCCAGTCCTGGGGACTGAACTCAGGGCCCTGGGCACTGTCCTTGGACACTTTTTGCTCAAGGCTAGTGCTAGTGTCCTGCCACTTGAGCCACAGCACCACTTCCGGATTTTTCTGAATATGTGGTACCAAGGAATTGAACCCAGGGCTTCATGCATGCTAGGCGATCACTCTACCACTAGGCTACACTTCCAGCCCAAATCTATGAGATTCTTATCTACAAAACTACTCAGAAGGCTAGGAGTTTTGCCTCATGGTAGAGTGCTTGCCTAGCATGCATGAAGATTTGGATTTGATTCCTTGGTACTACCAGGACTGGCAAACAAAAAAAAAACAAAAACAAACAAACCCAGACAGCTAATTAGGAGATTTTTCATTTAAACACAAACAAACACACACACACACACACACACACACACACACACAGAAAAACTACTCAGAAAAGGCTAGAAGTAGAGTTGTGTCTCCGTCTGGATATACCTTATTCACTTAATATTGTATGAACCCAACTAACTTTCTCACTCATTCTTGTTAATTACAATCACCTTCCCAACTAATTCCAATTTTTCCTTTCTGAAATGAAGTAAGTAATTTCAGACTGATTTTGATTTTATTTCCTTCGTTAAAAGAATTTTGGGGGGGGCCGGGAGTTTGGCCTAGTGGTAGAGTGCTTGCCTAGTATGCACAAAGACCCGGGTTCGATTCCTCGGCACCACATACATACAAAAAAAAAAAAGCCAGAAGTGGTGCTCAAGTGGTAGAGCAGAGCTCTAGCCTTGAGAAAGTCCAAGGATAGTGCTCAGGCCCTGAGCTCAAGCCCAGGACTAGCAAAAAAAAAAAAAAAAAAAAAGAATTTTGGGGACTGGGAGTTTGGCCTAGTAGTAGAAGTGCTTGCCTAGCATGTATGAAGACCTGGGTTCAATTCCTTGGTATCACTTAAATAGAAAAAGCTGGAAGTGGTGCTACAGCCTAAGTGGTAGAGCTCCAGCCTTCAGAAAACCCAAGTGCTCAGGCTTTGAGTTCAAGTCCCAGGACTGGCTAAAAAAAAGAATTTTTTGTTGTTATTGCTCTGATAGTGAGCCTTTACTGTCCTGGTACTGGTCTCATACTCTTGCTTTGTCTTTTTGCTCTTGGCTGGCAATCTATCACTTGAGCCATGCCTCCACTCTGGAGGTATGGTCTGATGGTTAACTGGGGATAGTCTTGTGGACTTTTCTCCTAGCTTCAAACCTCCATCTTTCATGTCTCAGCCCAGAGCGTCTAAGATTATAAACCTGAACCATTAGCACCAGGCTAACATAGAAATCACTGTATGGCTCAGGCTGGCTTGAAATTCACTATCTTACTCTACTTATTGTAGATAAACTGTTTATGATGGCGCCTGTACTAAGTCAAATTAACTGTGCAGTTATCTTCACTGCAAATTTATGATATAGAACATTACCTACCATCTACTGATTTAAAAATGGTTTCTTATTAGCTAAAGCAGATGAGTTTGATTTAGATATTTTCAGAAATAGAATTTCCTGTGGTCAGGAGTGTGGCCTAATGTTAGAGTGCTTACTTAGCAGGCATGAAGCCCTGCTCTTTACCACATACACTGAAAAAGTCAGAAGTGGTGCTGTGGCTCAAGTGGTAGAATGTTAGCCTTGAGAAAGCTCAAGGACAATGCCCAGGCCTTGAGTTCAAGCCCCAGGACTGGCAAAAAAGGAAAATAAAGAATAGATTTTCCTAATCTACAACAAACCTAGATGCATGTCAGTTTAGAGTAATTATCGGGCTTGACAAGATTCACAAAAAGTGAACATTATTTCTGCAGAACAACATTATTGTCAAAGCTAGTTATAAAACATTATCTACCCTTGGGGGCCGGGAGTTCAGCCTAGTGGTTAAAGTGCTTGCCTAGCATGCATGAAGACCCGGGTTCGATTCCTCGGTACCACATACATAGAAAAAAAGCCGGAAGTGGTGCTGAGGCTCAAGTGGTAGAATGCTAGCCTTGAGAAAGTCCAAGGACAGTGCTCAGGCCCTGAGCTCAAGCCCAGGACTGGCAAAAAATAAATAAATAAATAAATAAACATTACCTACCCTTGGAGTTCTAAGAATGAATATTTTCATAACTATTTGCTCAATTAATATGAACAGACTTGTTACATAAAAAAACATTTCAGTTAGGTGTATTGGCAGTCGGGAAGGGAATTTGAGGCTAAGCTGGGTTGTCTCAAAACAAAAACAAACAGTGCCATTTCATCAGCAAAGCCACACAGGACATATACTGACACACATGTCAAACATTATACATGCTGTACCTTAAGGTCATCACATTCCATATCTTCTCTGGGTTTACTCCACTGTTTTAAGTATTCCATATATTTTCGCTTTTCTTCACGTAACTTCTCTCTTTCCTAAACAAAAAAAAGGCAAATAAAAATTTGAAAAGAAATTTATTAGGCAGCATCAACATGAGAAATCTGTTACAAAAGCAAATACTTGGGCTCCTCCTCAGGTCTACTAGAACAGAAACTCTGGGATTACTACCAAAAAAAATTGGTATTGGGCCGGGAGTTTGGCCTAGTGGTAGAGTGCTTGCCTAGCATGCATGAAGACCCGGGTTCGATTCCTTGGTACCACATTCATAGAAAAAAAAAAAAAAAGCCAGAAGTGGTGCTGAAGCTCCAGTGGTAGAGCTCTAGCCTTGAGAAAAATCCAAAAACAGTGCTCAGGCCCTGAGCTCAAGCCCAGGACTGGCAAAAAAAAAAAAAAAATTGGTATTTTAGTAATATCTTCTTTTCATTTTAATGCACTCAAGAGTTAAGAGGAAAGAAGGAAGAAAAGAAGGGGTGTAAAGAGAAGGTAAGGGGGAAGAGAACAAAGGAAAGGGGAAAGGGAAGGCTTGGAGGGGATTTTTGGTTGCTGTTGGGGGTGTATGTGTGTGCATATGCACCCGCTGGTCCTGGGGCTTGAACTCACTCAGAGTTTAGGTGCTGTCCTTGAGCTTTTGTGTTCAAGGCTAGCACTCTACCATTTTGAGCCACAACTCCATTTTCAGTTTTTTGGTAGTTAACTGGAAATATCTCATGGACTTTCCTGTCTGGGTTATTTTTGAACCTCCATTTCAGACCTTAGCCTCCTGACTAGAGAGGATTGTAGGTATGAGCCATCACATCCAGCTGTTGATCACCAGTGGATCTCATCTGTAATCCCAGACAGACAGGAGGCTGAGATCTGAAGATCACAGTTCAAAGCCAGCCCAAGCACTAAAGAATGTGAGATTCTTATCTCCAATTAACCACTAGAAAATGGGAAGTGAGACTGTGGGAATAGGGGTAGGGGGTGGTAGCCTTCAGCTGAAGAGCTCAGGGACAGCATCCAGGCCCAGAGTTCAAGCTCCATGACCCACGGGGGGGGGAGGGGGGGAGGACAATAATTCTGGGATTTACAAGTGTGCACCAACATACTCAGGTTGAAATCATATGATCTTACCTAACTTTGTAATTCTAAATAATGAAAATAATCACTCGTTTCACTTCAAACTTTTACTTTAAAAGATTTTTTAAAATTCTTTTCCCAGTCCTGGGCTTGAGCTCAGGGCCTGAGCACTGTTCTTGGACTTTCTCAAGGCTAGAGCTCTACCACTTGAGCCTCAGCATCAATTTCTGGCTTTTTTCTATGTATGTGGTACCAAGGAATGGAACCCGGGTCTTCGTGCATGCTAGGCAAGCACTCTACTAGGCCAAACTACCACCCCTAAAAGATATTTTATGTCGGGTGTAAAGAGATAAAGAATTATGCTAAATCTTAAACCAGCTATTAAACTTTCTCAAGTATGAACTATGATGATGATGTGCATTCACAAATGTGAATGAAAGCAGTAGAACAGTCTGAAAGCTGTGAGTATAAATACATAAAGTAGTATTACTATATGCATTCAATACCTTTTCTCTTTCTATTTTAAGTCTCTCCTTTTCTTCTTTTTTCTTTAGTCTCTCTTCTTCAATTATTTTCTTCAATTCTTCCCTCTTTTTCTCTTTATCTTCCTTTTCTTTTTTCTTTGCTTCTATGGCATCTGCTCTTTCTCTTTTTAATTTAGCTTTTTCAAAAGCTGTGGAGAAAGTCAAGCTTAAGACAATATACAGACACATAAAAATACTTGGAAATAAATATATATATATATATATATATATATATATATATATATATATATTTGCCAGTACTGGGGGCTTGAACCCAGGGCCTAGGCACTCTCCTTAGACACTTTTTGCTCAACACTAGCACTCTGCCACTGGAGCCACAGCACCAATTCTGTATATGTAGTATTGAAGAATGAACCCAGGGTTTTATGGATGCTAGGCAAGCTCCTAGCTCCTAGCTTGTTTTTTTTTTTGGCCAGTCCTGGGCTTGAGCTCAGGGCCTGAGTACTGTCCTTGGACTTTCTCAAGGCTAGAGCTCTACCACTTGAGCCTCAGCACCATTTCCAGCTTTTTTCTATATATGTGGTACCGAGGAATCGAACCCGGGTCTTCGTGCATGCCAGACAAGCTCTCTACCACTAAGCCAAACTACCAGCCCCTGGCTTGTTTTTTGATGTAATAAAAACTTACCTGAAATTTTAAAAACTAACAAAATTCTTGAAGCGAGCCAGCAGGCAACTTATTAAAATGTAAAAACAAGTTGGCTCAGTTTAAGAAAAGCTAATATAATACTAGGATAAATACTGTCTTAGAAAGCTCAGATTCTCACACTGAGGTCTGAAGACAATGCAGGAGAGGTTGGGGTATGGCTCAACTGGCAGAACCTAGCAAGTGTGTTCAAAACCCCAATATCAGAAAATATGAAAAGGAAAAAGCAAGCAAGTAAACAGCTGTAGCCCCCATCTAAACTTATTTAGAATGTGCATTTCAACGAAATCTATATTTGCATTTTAGTTTGTTTTAAAAGTCTGTATGAATCCAAAATTATCGTCGTAACAGTTTGGAAACTCTGAAAACTGTTTACTTCTTAATCTAGAATTAAAGTAGATTAACACTACAAACTATAGACCTCTGCAAAAATACTGTGGTACTGGGTACTGAATTCGGAGCTTTGTGCTGACTAGGTAGGCAAGCACTCTGCTATTTGAGCCAAATCCTGAAATACTGTTTTGAAAGAAGAGTAGGTCTCAAATTATTTAAAAAGATAAAGCCAAGAGCCAGTGGCTCATGCCTGTCTTCTAGTTATTCAGGAGGCTGGGATCTGATCTAAGGATTGTAGTCTTAAAGCCAGCCTGAGTACACACACATGCACAAACCCATACACATACATATACACACACATACACACATGCGCACACGCAAGAAAAGAAAGATAATTTAATTTGGAGGGAGAAACACACATAAACCAGACAATCTATCATTTGAGAAATATTCCCCAATTGGGCACAAGAAAATAATCTCTTATTCCTAAATTGTTGTTGAAAGAATATTAAAACTCACCTAGCGCCTTCATTTCTTCTTGTTTCAAAAGTCTGTCTCTTTCTTTAGTAGCTTTGTTCCTGTATCCTGCAATAGTCTGCTTATTATCAATGCTGTCTTCCTAAAAAACAAAGCAAGAAACTAGAAAGTTGTAAACCATACAATGTGCAATTGATGGCTGCTTTTTTTGTTTGTTTGGTTTTGGTTAATTATGGGGTTTGAACTCAAAAGCCTTGGAGCTGTCCCTGAGCTTTTTGCTGAAGGTTACTGCTTTACCACTTTGAGCAACAGCTCCACTTGTAATTTTCTGATGGTTAATTGTAGATAAGAGTCTCATGGCTTTTTCCTGCCTAGGCTGCTTTGAACCATGATCCTTAGATCTCAGCTTTATGAGTAGCTAAGATTATAGGGTGTTGGCCACCAGCACCCAGCTGGCTTGATTTTTTTATTTCCAATACTGGGGCTTGAACTCAGGGCCTGAGCATTGTCCTTGGGTTTTCTAAAGGCTAGTGGTCTTCCACTTGAGGCACAACACTTCCAGCTTTTTTCTATGTATGTGGTACTGAGGAAAGATTCATGCATGCTAGGAAAGCACTCTACCACTAGGCCAAACTCCCAGCCCCTTTGATTCTTATAGTAAGAATAAAAACAAAAAGATTAAAAACCCACATAAGTACCGGTAATATAGCTTAGTGGTAGAACATTTGTCTAACATGTACAATGCTCTGGCTTGATCCCTAGCACTAAAGAAAAATAAGTCCATACGTTCTTCATACTAAAATGAAGTTTTTGAGCTAGGCATAATGGTACAGGTCTAAATCCTGCTACTTGGGAGGCAGAAGCAGAAGGATTGCATTAGAGACCAGCTTAGGCAAAATCTAATGAAACTTTATCAAAGAAACAAAATGAAAGAGCTAAGGCATGGCTCCACTAATTCATTCTTGAAATTTCAGCCAGCACCATGAAGTGTTAGTGTGAAGTAAACTGTTTCTTCCTACAGACTACAGGTCAGAGGAACCAAATACAGTCCAGTCCTCCTTCTAAAGACTCTTTTAGTAACAACTAAAAGGTAGTTCTAGATCTGAGATCACGGTTTAAAGCTGGGCACAAAAGTTCTATGAGACTCTTATCTCCAGTTAACCACTAGAAAATCTGAAGTGGTGCTGTGGTTCAGTGGGTAGAATGGTAGCCTTGAACTGAAGAGCTCAGGGTCTGCACCCAGCCCCAAAGTTCAAGCCCTACAACCAAAGGAAAAAAAAAAAAAAAAAAAAAAGTTCTGACCTCTTCTACTTACCTGACTAATAGATAATCGTTTAGGAGGTCTCCCTCTCCGTCTATTAGTTGGACTAAAGATAAATGTAGGTGGATCATCAGGAAAGAAATAAGAAAAATCTTGTTCTGCTATTTTATATGTTGAAAGAGATGATGCCTTAATAGGGGAAAAAAGATAAAATAATAATACATCAGTAGACTATACACGAATATGCTCTAATACATCATATGAACCATTAAAGATCAGGCCAAAAATGGTAGAATTTCCTGTGCTACTGTATAGTGAAATTGTAGCTAGGCAGTATTTGCCTATATAACAGCAAAGGCATTGAACTAAGATTTTCCTTCCTTTGAAAGATAGTAGAAAGGTTCATATAGTAGTGTCTACCAAGCAAATTCAAGGTCCTGAGTTCAAATCCGATCCTTCTAAGCTTTCTGAGTGTTGTTATTATAGGCATGTTATTATAGGCCCATTATACTGGGACTTCAACCCTAGGCTTTTCAATTGTGTATTTTCTTTCAGAAGGAGAATAGTACAAAAATTTTAAAATACAAGCTGGACGTAGTGGCTCACACCTATAATCCTAGCTACTTAAGAGGCTAAGATCTAAGGATTCTGTTCAAAGCCAGGAGACTTTTTTTTTTTTTTTTTTTGCCAGTCCTGGGCTCGAGCTCAGGGCCTGAGCACTGTCCTTGGACTTTTTCAAGGCTAGAGCTCTACCACTTGAGCCTCAGCACCACTTCTGGCTTTTTTCTATGTATGTGGTACAGAGGAATCGAACCTGGGTCTTCATGCATGCTAGGCAAGCACTTTAACCACTAGGCCAAACTCCTGGCCCTCAAAGCCAGGAGACTCTTATCTCCAATTAATCACCAGAAAACCAGAAGTGGCACTATGGCTCAAGGGAGAGGGCAGTAGCCTTGAGCTGAAGAGCTCAAGGACAGCGCCCAGGCCCAGAGTTCAAGCCCCACAACCTACCAATAAAAAAAAATTAAAATACTAACAAATTAGAAATATTTTTTTACTGGGAATTTAATACTTTTTCATTGGTAGAACTCAGGGCCTCATGGTTGGCTGTGAGCTTTTGTGCTCTGATACTCTATCACTTGAGCCACAGCTTCACTTCTGACTTTTTAGTGATAAATTGAAGAAAAGAATCTCATAAACTATCCTCCCTAGGATGGCTTCAAATCATAATCCTCAGATCTCAGTCTCAGCCTTCTGAGCAACTAGTATTACTAGCATGAGCTAGAAGACATGTCTTAATTGCTAAAATTTAATTTATGTCGAGCATGATGGCTCATGCCTGTAATCCTACCTACTCAGGAGGCTGAGATCTGAGGATTGCTGTTCAAAGCCAGCCCAGGCACTAAAGTCCATGAGACTCTCATTTCCAATTAACCATTAAAAAATCGGAAGTGGTACTGTGGCTCAAGGGTAGGGTGGTAGCCTTGAGCTAAAGAGCCTAGGGACAGTGCCTAGGCCCAAAGTTGAAGCCCCATGACCCACAAAAATAATTAAATCAAATAAAAATAAAATCAGGTATGAATCATCTATAGCCCAGCCTTTTATTGGTTGAGACATTCTCATAAACATTTTGTCTAGGCTAGCCTTGAACAATAATCCTACCAATCTCAGCATCCTAAGTATGTAGGATTGCAGGTGTAAGCCACTGTGCCTAGTTGTTTTATTTTATAGACAAGAGTATTACTATGTAGCTTAGACTGGATCAAACATGCTATATAGATGAAACTAGCCTCAAACTCAACTCTTCTCTGGTCTCCCTAAGGCTGGGATTATAGGTATGTGCCACTACATTCTGCTTGTATACATTTTATATTATAGCCTAAAGGTACTTTTATATGGTACTTAAATGATTTTTTTTCATATAAACCCAAATTTCATAGTATGGAATTTTTTACTTTATGGAGTTATGTCTGTACTCAATAGATGTTTGGATTTTCTACTAGGGGTGCTCAATGTGCATATACACATTAGGTGTTTTTGGTTTTTTGTGCCAGTCTTTGGTCTTGCATTTAAAACTTGGGTGCTGTCCTTGAGCATTTTTACTCAATGCTAGTGTTCTACCATGTAAGCCACAGCTACAACTCCAGCTTGAGTAGTTGGTTCTCTACCACTTGAGTCATGCCTCCTCCACTCCAGCTTTTCTGCTGATTATCATGGAATCTTATGGACTATTCTGCTTAGGCTAGCTCTATACTATGATCCTCAAGACATCAGCCTCTATGTAGCTAGGAGCGACTAGACCTTGTTTGGTTTTTTTGGTTGGCTGTGGGACTTGAACTCTGGGCCTGGGCATTGTCCCTGAGCTCTTCAGCTCAAGGCTACTGCCCTACTTCTTGAGCCACAGTGCCATTTCCAGTTTTCTGGTGATTAACTGGAGATAAAGAGTCTCATGGACTTTTAGTGCTCAGGGGGGCTTTGACCTCAGCCTGGCTTTAAACACACAACTCAGAACTCAGCCTCCTAAGTACCTAGGCTTAGACCCTCCCTATTTTGAAATGTCACTTTTTACATAGAGTAGCTAATTTTGGTTCAGCCATGATATTCACTAGACACTATGTTAGAAATAAACTATACAAGCCTGGGCAGTGGCACATGCCTGTAATCTTAGCTACTTAGGAGGCTAAAATCTGAGGATAGTGGTTCAAAGCCAGCCTGAGCTCTATAGACCATGAGACTATTACCTCAAATTAATCATCAGAAAGCCTGAAGTGGTGCTGTGGCTCAAGGGAAAGGGTAGTAGCATTGAGCTGAAGAGCTCAGGGACGATGCCCAGGCCCAAGAGTAGGGTGTTAGCCTTGAGCTGTGGATTTCAGGGACAGCGCCCAAACCCAGAGTTCAAGTCCCAGAACCCATAAAAAAAATAATAATCTATACATTATTAGAGAAGTCAAGAGGGGGAAAAGCTGGGTGAATATGAAGGAGGGTTAACACTTCAAAAAGAATTGTAGGGGCCAGGAGTTTGGCCTAATGGCCTAGCATGCACAAAGACCAGGGTTCGATTCCTTGGTACCACATATATATAGAAATGGTGCTGTGGCTCAAGTGGCAGAGCTCTAGCCTTGAGAAAGTCCAAGGACAGTGCTCAGGCCCTGAGTTCAAGCCCCAGGGATGGAAAAAAAAAAGAATTGCACTCATCTGACTTATGTAACTATAACCTTCCATATAGTATTTTTACAATAAAATTTATTTTCTTTTCATATGTACATTTACATATAATAAAATGCACAAATCTTAAGCATCAGCTTATTTGTGATAAATGCCATCTTTTTTTTTTTTTGCCAGTCCTGGCCTTGAGCTCAGGGCCTGAACCCTGTCCTTGGACTTTCTCAAGGCTAGAGCTCTACCACTTGAGCCTCAGCACCACTTTTGGCTTTTTTCTATGCATGTGGTACCGAGAAATCGAACCTGGGTCTTCGTGCATGCTAGGCAAGCACTCTATCACTAGGCCAAACTCCCGGCCCCCAAATGCCATCTTTTTGATGGCATACAATTTGAACTCAGGGCCTTGCACTTGGCTAATATATATTTTTTCAGGCTGGCACTGAAATTTCACTCCTCCTGCTTCTCCCTCCAGAATGCTGAGATTAAAGGTGCATGCCACAACAACTAGTGCTCTACTGGTTTGAACCACCATTGCAGGTATAAACCATTAGCTCCAGGTTTCAATAGGAGAGGGAAGGAGGGGGGAGGGAAAGAGAGAGGGAGAGAGGATGAAGAGAGAAAGAGAGGGGGGGAAGGGGAGAGGGCGAAGGGGAGAGGAGGAAGGAAAGAGGAGGAGGGAGAGGGAAGGGGGGGAAAGAGAAGGGGAAGTGTCCTGGGTGCTGTTACTGAGCTTCTGGTGCTCAAAATCTAGTGCTCTACCACTTAAGCCTTGAGTCACAGTGTCATTTCTAGCTTTTTCTGAGTAGTTTATTGGAGGTTTGTAAAAGTCTCACAGATTTTCTTGCCTGGGCTGGCTTCGAATCTCAATCTCAAATCTCAGCATCCTGAGTAGCTAGGATTATAGGCGTGAGCCAACAGTAACTGGCTTCAATAAATTTTTTGAAAAGTACTCCAAGTTGGTTTTGGATAAAATAAAAGCTATAGTAAATCATCTTTAAAATAACATTACAATATAAAAACTACATAATACTAGCCATATTTTGCTTTTATTTCCTTCCAATAAATCAGTTCATTATTCTGAGTACCTTAATTTTAATGACTCCATCTTGTGCTTCACAGTGTTGTTTCAGAAAAAGCTTCAGTTTATCACGAGAAAACAGGTGTTTTCTTCTGCTAGGGGGAAGGGGGAGATGGTGATGTTAATATCAAATAATTAAACCCAAACTCCATAATACTTAAAACATAAATTTGAAGCACAGTGGCGGATATTTTGTTCTCTAATAGTATTTATGTAAAAATTATTAGGAACTTTACACAGTTTTTTTTTTGTGTTTTTTAGTTTTGTTTCATTTGCCAGTCCTAGTACTTGAACTCAGGGTCTGCGCACTGTCACTGAGCATTTTTTGCTCAAGGCTAGGACTCTACCACTAGAGCCACATTGTCACTTCCAGCTTTTTCTGTTGATATGGAATTGAACCCAGGGCTCTATGCCTGCTAGGTAACAACTCTACCAGTAAGCCACATTCCTAGCCCAACATGAAGGCTTTGTTTGTTTGTTTTTGCTGTTTGGTATTGCTTTTGTTTTGTTTTTGCCAGTCCTGAGGCTTGGTCTCAAGGCCTGGGCATTGTACCTGAGAGCTTTCTCAAGGGTAGCATTGCGCTATGCCACTTAAGCCACAGCACCACTTCCAGCTTTTTCTCTATATGTGGTATTCAGGAATCAAACTAGGCAAAAACTTTCCCAGTGCGCCAAACTCCCAGCACAACACAAAGGTTTTTATGGCAGAAGTTTTAAGAATCATTGGAGTAGAGTCAATATAAAAAAAGATTCCTTTATTCCAGACTGGGAGTTTTTGGCCTAGTGGTAGAGTGCTTGCCTAGCATGCACGGGTTCGATTCCTCAGTACTACATACATGGAAAAAAGCTGGAAGTGGTGTTGTGTCTCAAGTGGTAGAGCTTTAGCCTTGAGAATGCTCAAGAGCAGTGCTCAGGCCCTGAGTTCCAGCCCCAGGATTGGCAAAAAAAAAAAAAAAAAAAAAAAAAAATTCATGAATTAGGAACAATTTGGAACACTAAGCCAAACCTTTTAAAATCAGACCAAATATATAACTTATGATTATTTTGAAGTAAAATTATTTTGAAAATTAAATATAGTGACTAATACACCAAATAAACATTCAAGTGGATATTGCAAGCAAAACTGAATATAGGTCTTATGAAATTTTAAACCCTTTTGTATTTAGATCTCACAGTCAACAAATTACTTACTTCAAAATTAAAGAGAATTCTATGTTCTATTTTTTATTCTCCCTTGTCCTCAAATTAAAAAAAAAAAGCAGCAGCAATGGATCCCACAACAAATCAATACAATAACAAAATGAGTATTTCTAGTAAAATATAAATGTTTTAATTAAATCCAATATATTTCTTCCAACAAAAAGGCAAAAAAAGTGCATCTAAACAAAATAAAGTCTCAAAATCCATATTCTTTTCCTACAGTTTAAAGTTTCTTTGGTGTACTGTTCTACCCTAGGCACATATATTACCTAGTAAAGAGGAGATAATTACTTATTGACTGCTGAATAATTTATCTTTTAAGTCTGCATTGTTTCAGTTGGTAGTTACCAACTTTTTTTGCCGTTGTTGTTTTTGGTCCTGGTACTAGGGGGCTTGAAGTCAAAGTCTAGGTAATGCTACTTCACTTTTTTTTTTGTTTTTCTCCAGTCAGGTCACTGAGCTTGAACCCTGGGCACTGTCTCTGCACTCTTTTATCAAGGTTATCACTCTATCACTCATAGCCACAGTGCCACTTGTGGTTTTCTACTGGTTAACTGGAGTTAAGAGTCTCAACATGGGGCAGGGAGTTTGGCCTAGTGGTTAAAGTGCTTGCCTAGCATGCACGAAGACCTGGGTTCGATTCCTCGGTACCACATACATAGAAAAAAAAGCCAGAAGTGGTGCTGAGGCTCAAGTGGTAGAGCTCTAGCCTTGAGAAAGTCCAAGGACAGTGTTCAGGCCCTGAGCTCGAGCCCAGGACTGGCAAAAAAAAAAAAAAGAAAAAAAGAGTCTCAACATATTTTCCTAATGTGCTGGCTTCAAATGGGTTCTTCAGCTCTAAGCCTCTTGACTAGGTAGGATTGAAGGTGAGAGCTATCAGTGCCTGGATTTCCCTATAGCTTTTTTGCTCAAGTCTAGCGCTCTACCACTTACACCACACCTCCACTTAGGCTTCTTGCTGGTTAATTAGAGATAAAAGTCTCATTGACTTTCTTGACCAGGCTGGCTTTGAACCCCAATCCTCAGATCTCAGTCACTGAATAACTAGGACTATAGATGTAAATCTATCAGTGATTTTAGTTCTTTAAGACTACTCCTAGCTAGCAAAGGACTTAGAAAGCCCATTAAAATTTATTTTATCAGTCTGTGAACATACAGTCTTAACACTACCCATTTATTCAAAATCAAAGCTTCTTACTAAACATACATAAGTATTCTACTTTAGAGTACTATAGAGGAGAGTTTTTACCTGATCTGTGTTGCCTTAACAATGGCAGACTCATATGCTTCCTTTTTAGTGGGTTGTACCTTATACTTAAATAATAAGGGATCAATTGCATCTTTTTTCTTCCTAAAAAGATAAAGTACACAAAGTAGTTAGTAATTTGAAAGTATGAGATTCTTAGAAACTTACTTTTAAAAAACTATAATAGAATTTTAACTAGGATCTTTATAAGTTACAGGTAGTATGCTATTATATTACTCAAAATAGTAAATATAAATATTATATATATTATATATATATATTTGGGGGGGGGTCTGTCATGGAGCTTGACCTTTAGGCCTGGGTGCTGACCCTGAGCTCTTCAGCCTAAGGTTCATGCTTTACCACTTTGAGCCACAATACCACTTCCAGATTTCTGGTGGTTAATAGGAGATAAGACTCTCCCAGTCTTACAGGAAGAAATGCTCCACATCTCCGGCCATAAAAGAAATGCAAATCAAAACAACTTTAGATTCCACCTCACTCCAGTTAGAAAAGCCATTAACAAATCTAATAACTAATAAATACTGGCCGGGATGTGACCAGGAGGGATCCCTACTACACTGTTGGTGGGAGTGTAAGCTCGTTCAACCACTCTGGAAAGCAGTCCTCAAAAGACTAAAGTATGGCAATTCCCAAAAGACTAAACATAGAGCTCCCCTATGAGCCAGAAATCCCACTCCTTGGCATTTACCCTAATGCCCAGAAGCAAGGCCATACTAAAGCTACGAGCACAGCGATGTTCATTGCAGCATTATTTACCATAGTTAAGGTATGAAATCAACCCAGAGGACCCTCAGAAGATGAATGGATCAAAAGATGTGGTACCTAGCTGCGCAGTGGCTCATGCCTGTAATCCTAGTTACTCAGGAGGCTGAGATCTGAGGATCAAGGTTCAAAGCCAGCCCAGGCACAAAAGGACCTGAGACTTATCTCCAATTAACCTGTAGAAAATGGGAAGTGGGGCTTGGCTCAGAGGTAGGTTGGTAGCCTTGAGCTAAAGAGCTTAAGGATAACGTCCAGGCCCAGAGTTCAAGCTCCATGGCCCACAAAAAAAAAAAAAAAAAAAAGATGTGGTACTTATACACAATGGAATTCTATGCTGCCATCAGAAAGAATGACACCCCACTCTATTCATAATAAATGGAAAGAGGGCCGGGAGTTTAGCCTAGTGGTAGAGTGCTTGCCTAGCATGCCCAAAGACCTGGGTTTGATTCCTCGGTACCACATACATGGAAAAAAACCCAGAAGTGATGCTGAGGCACAAGAGGTAGAGCTCTAGCCTTGAGAAAGTCCAAGTACAGTGCCCAACCCTGAGCTCAAGCTCAGGACTGTCAGGGGAAAAAAAAAAAAAAGAAGAAAGAAAATGGAAAGACTTGGAAAAAAATCACTAAGTGAGGTAAGCCAGTCCCAAAAGAGCCTAGACTATCTTTTCCCTCATTTTGTAATTAGTACACAAGAGTATCACAACAGCTCAAAAGCTGTGTATATAAGGTCATACAGGATAAGACTAGATGAAATGAACTCTAAGTTAATGAAACAAGAGGTTTATCTTTATGATTGCTGTTCTTAATGTACTATGTGAAGTTATTTCTTTTCTCTTTTTCCCCCCCACTTATGGCTAATCTCATGAGGTTACTGTATCTGAATTTGTATACTGGTATTTTATTTTATTTTATTTTTATTTTTTGTGGGTTGTGAGGCTTGGAGTCAGCCTGGGCGTTGTTTCTGAGCTCTTCAGCTCAAGGCTACCATCCTGCCCTTGAGCCAAGCCCCACTTCCTATTTTCTAGAGGTTAATTGCAGATAAGAGTCTCAGGTCCTTTTGTGCCCGGGTTAGCTTTGAACATTGATCCTCAGATCTCAGTCTCCTGAGTAGCTAGAATTACAGGCATGAACCACTGTGCCCAGCCTGTATACTGGTATTCTGTGTATATATTTATTTGTTTATTTGAAATAAGGAAGGGAAGAGGTAAAACATGATTGGGAGGAGGAGAGGGAAAGGAGGACAAAAACATGAGAAGAGGTATCATGGTTCAGGACGTAATGTACCTACCATCTGACAAATGTAACTCTAACCCCTCTATACATTACCCCAACAATAAAATACAATTAAAAAAAAAAAAAGAGTCCCACAGTCTTAGTGCCTGGACTGGCTTTGAACAGTGATCCTCAGATCTCAGACTCCTGAGTAGCTAGGATTAAAGGCATGAGCCATCACACCCAGCTGCCTATTTATTTTTAAAGCCATCTCAAAATAGTCATTACTGTTATAATGACTGTAACTGTTATAACTATTTTGCAATGACTATTTTTGACATAGTAATTTACCTTTACTGCTTTCATCATATAAGAATAAATGTTAAGTACGAAATGAATTTTTAACAAAAGTAGGATGTACAAATATAACTAAATGAAGCTTAGTTAAAACAGCCCATTTTACGTTAAGTTTTAATTTTGAAAATTCTAACCTCTCTGGTTGAATCACATTATTTAAGTGGATAGTATACAATAATGTGACTTGAAAGGAAAGGAATAAAGGAAAACATTATTTCAATGGAATATCACTAATCTGACAAATAACTGAAATTTTTTTCAGATAGCAATGCCTTTATTCCTAGAAACCAATAACATAATTTAAGACATAAATTGGAGTTGTACATGATGTCTATTTCCTGTAATATAAGCTACTCAGAAAGCAGATTCTGGGAGGATTGTAGGCCAGCCTAGACACAAGTTAGCAAGACCCAATTTTACCAAAAACATTGTCTTAGGAAATGTGTTTGTAGTGGTGCAGTGTTCCCCCAGTGTCATCAACAAAACAATTAAAAACAAACAAAAACTTGAAAAAGATTGTGCCAATGCCATATGAAAACTGAATACATGACAGCATTTTCTCAGTTCAGAGTATGTAAAAAAACATCTTTAGATAGCTTATTTTAACAAAGACTTTATACAATGGAAATATTAGTTCATAGTTAACAGTCTCAGCTAGTAAAATAGATTCTAATAGAAGGTCTAACAAATATTCTGGAAATCTGGACAAATCTCGAAACTGATTTTTTTGGGGGGAGGGTGTCAGTCAGGGAACTTGAACTCTGGGCCTGGATGTTGTCCCTGACCTCTTCAGCTTAAGGCTTAAAAAAAAATCACTTACCCATTTTGGCAAGAGTTGTTTTGTGCTTCTGAATCATCACTATCACTGATGATAATAGTTTCCCCATCTATACTACTAACATGTCCATTAGCAAAACCATTTTGATGAGATGGAGGAAGAACTTCCAAAATCCTGCAGTGTAACCTAAAATGAAATAATTGCAAATGTAAATAATTTAGTATTTAACAACTAAACATTTCAGAACATTCTGATAATATCTAACAACTGAATATTAATTATTTCATATCAGATGGGTAATACGTCCATGTTGTAACAAGGTCTGAAGGAGGCACATCTTACCAGCAGCATGAAAACCAAATCATGCTTACAAACCACAAAGGAACTGGAGATAGCAAAGAAAGGGGTGACACTGTCCAAAATGAAATGTATTCTTTAACTTACTTATGTAATTGCAACTTCTCTGTACATCACCTTTATAATAAAAAGAACAAATACACAAAAGGGTCTGTTCTTTAGAGACTATGGCTAATTGCAAAGAAAATCTAACAGTTTAATTTAGCCAAAAACTGGATATATTTTAATATAAAACTACTATCAAGTTCAATTTACCAATATCCTTAGCAACTATACCCTTTATTATTTCCTTCCTTCTGCTCATTCTGAATTTTATTTGTTTGATCTTTAGGTTTAAAACTTGGGATCTTACTCCTTTACTGTAACCATTTCTATCTTATTCCTTTACTGTAACCATTTCTAGCCATAAATTCTTCTGTATTCCTGTATCTGCCGATTTTCAGTTTTTTTTTTTTCATTTATCTCTATTTTCTAATTTCCCTTGTGACTTTTTTTAATTCACTGGATGTTTATGAATATAAGCTCACAAATATGTGAGTTTTCCAGTTATCTTTTTCTGGACAGAGAAAATACTTTGTCTAATAATACAACCACTAATTTCAGGTGTCAACTTGATTGGATTAAGTGATCCTTGAGTTACATGTTTTCCTTCATATATGAATGGGAGACCTAAAATATAAGCATATATGTAAACATATATAGGATCTTATATATTATCAATCTTAAGTATGGTATAGGAATGAATGAAATACCATAATGAAATACTTGTGATTAATATAAGCCTTACCAAAAATAAATATTAGGAAGTTGAAACAGATCTAGTCTGGGGTATAAGTAACAGTAGGAAAGAGGTGGATGAACAGAGGGGAAAAGAAAAAATACCTTATATATATGCATGAATATGGAACAACAAAACTTACTGAGACTAGTTTGGGAAGGAGGCAAATAGAATGGGGAGAAGGAAAATGATGGGAGTGGCTACACCTGTAATCATAGCTATTCAGGCCGCTGAGATCTGAGGATCACAACCAACACAGGCAGAAAAGTCCCTGAGATTCTTATTCCAATTAATCACCAAAGGACTAGAAGTAAAGCTGTAGCTCAAGTGGTAGAGTGCTAGCCTTGAGCAAAAAGTTCAAATAGAGCCGGGAGTTTGGCCTAGTGGTAGAGTGCTTACCTAGCATGCATGAAGACCGAGGTTCAATTCCTTGGTACCACATACATAGCAAAAAGCCAGAAGTGGTGCTGAGGCTCAAGTGATAGAGCTCTAGCCTTGAGAAAGTCCAAGGATAGTGCTCAGGCCCTGAGCTCAAGCCCCATGACTGGCAAAAAAAAAAAAAAAAAAGTTCGAATAAAGCACCCATGGTGAGTTTAAGCCCAGGACTTATTACCACTCCCCACCCCCAAAATGAAACCCCTTTTTAGAACCAATTGATGCTATGAGAAAAAAAGAAGAGAAGCCAGGTGCAGTGGGTTACACCTATAATCCTAGCTACTCAGGAGGCTGAGATCAGAGGGATCAAGATTCAAAGACAGCATGAACACAAAGGGACCTTAGACTCTTTATCTCCAATTAACCTCTAGAAAATGGCGGAAGTGGGGCTTGGCTCAAGGGAAGGGTGGTAGCCTTGAGCCAAAAGCTCAGGGACAGCGCCCAGGCCAAGTTCAAGCCCTATGACCCCGCCCCCCCCCAAAAAAAAAGATGCCTTGATAGTTTGTAAAACGTTATTTCTGGGAGAATATATGTGAGAGTCAAGAGGACTTAGTGGAGAAGATTAGCCCTTAATGGGGACAGACACAATCCAGTTAACAATGCCATCCTACCCCAGTACAACAAGGCAGAGGAAAGTTGATTTCATTTTTTTCCTGGAGCTGGGATGCCCTTTTAAGAGATACCCCTATGGTAAGTTTTTTTTTGTTTAGGACATTAGGACTTGCAGCCACCTCTTCATTTCTCATACATTCAACCTCAAACTTAGAATTAATTGTACTATAAGCTTTTCAGGTTTTTAGGCCTTGGGCCTAAAATTTGTATTAGCCATGTTACTAAACAGCCTGTTATAAGACTTCTTAGCCTCCAATTGTGTAAGGCCCATTCTCTTAATAAATCTACTTTTCTCACATATTCACATACACACACACACACACAGACACACACACACACAACATGTACACATCTATTTTTCTTTTTTTATTTTTTTGCCAGTCCTTGGGCTTTAACTTAGGACCTGAGCACTGTCCTTAGACTTTCTCAAGGATACAGAGCTCTACCACTTCTAGCCTTTTCTATGTATGTGGTACTAAGGAATCGAACCTGGGTCTTTGTGCATGCTAGGCAAGCACTCTACCACTAGACCAAACTCCCCACCCTTATTTATAAACTTCTAAAGAAAAAAAAAGTGAGACCCTATCTCAAAAATGACCAGAGCAAATCTAGGCCCTGGTGGTTCATACCTATAATCCTAGCTAGTTAGGAGACGAAGATCTGAGGATCACAGTTCAAAGCCAACCTGGGCAGGAAAATAGGTGAGACTTTTATCTCCAATTAAACAGAAGGAGAAAAAAAAAAGCCGAATGTGAACTTGAGGGGCTCAGGTGGTAGTCCTAGAGAGTGGTAGAAGTTTGGAAAGCTCAGGGACAGCATCCAGGCCCTGAGTTCAAGCCTCAGTATTCGCACGCACACATCCACAAATGATCAGAGCAAAAAGGACTAGAGGAATAGCTCAAGCAGTAGAGCTTATATTTAACAAATAAGTTATAAGGTTCTGAGTTCAAGCCCCAGTATCACAAAAAAAAAGCATCTCTTCAGACATTCTTACTCAGTGAAATCTTTGTCTCTTTTCCATTTATTATCTATCAAGTGGTTCAAAAGTGTAGTTTATATGGCCTCTCTCCTTTACCACTAAATCCTAACAATCTGGGTCAGCTTATACAGGAACTAGTGTGGTGACAAGTTTAATTACTTAATTTGTCAACAAATCTAAGTTACTTGTGTGTGTGTGTGTGTGTGTGTGTGTGTGTGTATGCATGCTGTGTGTGTGCTGGTACTGGGAACTGAACACAGGACCTTACATAGTCACTTGTCTTTTTCTGCTCAAGGCTGATATGAATCACTTGGGCAAATAGCTTCACTTCCACCTTCATGCTGGTTAATTAGAAATTAAGATAAGTCTTAGCTGGGGCGAGGGAAATGGGGACAAAAACATAAGAAGGGGTATCAATGTATGAGAAGTAATGCACCTACTATCTGGCGAATATAACTGTAACCCTCTATCCATTACATATTTAAAAAAAAAAAAAAGGATAGGTCTTAAGGACTTTCTTCCCCAGAATGCTTCAAATACCAATCCTAAGAACTCAGCCTCTTGAGCAGCTAGGATCTGATATAAGCCATCAGCATCTTGAAACATCCTATGACATGAATAAGCTCTGAAAACACTATGTTCAGGGAAATAAGCCAAAAAGGATAACTATATTATTCTGATTATATAAAGTATCTAGAACAGGCAAATGCATAAAAACAGAAAGCAGAAAAAATGTTACAAGTGGCCAGGGGAAGGATAGCATTAAGTATTGTTGCCTAATGGATACAGTTTCTATTGGGATGATGAAGAATTATTTTTGGAAATAGCTGTGATGGTTATATAACACTGTGAATGTCATTGAACTGTATATCTAAAAAATGACTGAAACAAAAAAAATTAAATTTTTTTATTGTACAAAGGAAACTATTAGAACAGTAAGTCTGGAAAAAAAAGTCAATTGCCAAGCCTGTATTACCAAGCAAACAGAAATGTTATTCAAAAACAAAACAAAACAAAAAACTGCAGGATAACTTTCACCATTGACTCATAGAAATAAATAAGTTTCTAAAGAAGAAAAACTACAAAATGTTCTGTAAACCTCTTAGCTCATTATGTAGGTTTTCTATAAAAGGCCTCTGAGGCCAATACCAGTGGCTCATACCCATTACCCTAGTAACTCAGGATGCTTAGATCTAAGGATTGCATAAGGACAGGCAGCTAACTCCTGGAGACTATCCCCAACAGCAGAACACAAAACAAAACAACAACAAAACCCACCTGGAAACAGAGCCGAGGCTCAAGTGTTAAAGCACCAGCATTGAGTTAAAAAAAAAAAAAAACAAAAAACCTCAAGTGACAAGCCCCAGAACAGGCCCATTCAAAACAACAAAATATGGAAGGCCTCCAGCTGGGTACTGGTGGCTATAATCTTAGCTACTCAAGAGGCTGAGATCTGAGGATCCCAGTTCAGAGCCAGCCTAGGCACAAAAGTTGTTGAGATTCTTATCTCCAATTAACTACCAGAAAACCAGAAGTGGTAGAGCACTAGCCTTGAGCTGAAGAGTTCAGGGACAGCACCAAGGTCAAGAGTTCAAGCCCCTTGACTGACCCCCCCCTACCCTCCCCCCAAAAAAAGCCTGAATTACAGAAAATATGAAAAGTATAACAGGGACCTACATTTTTTTTTAGTTGGAACTGGTGTTAAAATTCAGGTTTCATGCTTGCTAGATACTCTACAACCAAGCTAAACCTAATACTTTTTATTTTTGTAAGGTTTATTTTTATTAATCTATTGTAGTGCTAGGGACTGAACCCAGGGGAACAAGCATGCCAGACAGGCATTCAACTGCTAAGCTAAATCTCCAGATGTTACACAGGTTATTTTTGCAATAGGGTCCTGCCTAAGTATGTGCCTAGACCACTATATATTCCATTTTTTTGTTTCCCATGGTAGATGGAAGAGGTGTTCTCCATCATGACAAGCTTCTTCAGCTAAGATGGTATTTCATGGTTTCCTCTGCCTAGGTAGGCCTGAAACCTAGACCCTCCCAAATCTCAGGTTATCAGGTAGCTAGGATAAGCACAGGTCACTGTGCCCAGCTACTGACTGAGAAAGGATCGCTTAAATGTTTTTATGTGGACTAGCCATAAACCTCAGTCTAATCTCAGACCCCTAAGTAGCTACTAGGATCTTAAGAATAAGCCATTGGTACCCAGATGAACTCATTTTTGAAGAGCCTAGATACCTGTCCAGTGATCATATTACCTAGGGTTCCTTGAGGTGATGAAGGAAGCTTTTCAGAAAACCTACAACCAGTAACAGTTTTTATCAGCAGAACCTAGGTAGATGCCTGTAAGTGATGATATAGGTAGGAGTCATAAGAAAAATAAACCTACTTGAGCTCAATTATAGTTGGTTTCGGGCCGAAAGTAATCTGACAGTTTATCTAAGAAACTAACTTTTTTGGGGGGTTGGGGGAGGTCCTGGGGCCTAAGCTCTGTCCCTGAGTGTCTCTGTGCTCAAGCTAAAGCTCTACTACCTGATCCACAGTATCACTTCTCCATTTTCTGTTTATGTGTTATTGAGGAATCAAACCCAGGGCTTCATGCACACTAGGCAAGAATACTACCACAAAGCCATACTCCCAGACTGAAATTAACTTATTTTAAAACAACAGAAAGAATTACAATTCCCTTACAGAGAAATCAGGGAGAAGAAAGTCAGTAGAATATTGACACATTGCCTAGAACATAATAAATATTTAATACATTAACTAGAGCATTATCAATGCAATATTAACTTTTTCCACACTCAAATCACAGGTAACATTCCTTGCTGAACTAATCAAGAATGTGTCTCAGCATATGGCAAAACTTCAAAAGGTCTAGTCAATATCTACAAACTTCCTAAGAAACTTAACCTATGAACTTCAAGTCCACGTACTACTATCTCCTTGCTTCATACCTCAGAATATTGAGATACAAAAAAAAGTTAAGAGATTCATGACCCAGCTAAAGGGTCTTTGAGAACATATACACTTAAAGTCTCTAGCCTGGGTGTGGTAGCACACACTTGTTTTCAAAAAGGAAAACACAGGAGAATCAAAGTCTAGGCTTGTCTAAACATAAACACAAGTCTGTATTTTAAAAAAAGGGGAAGTGGGGGGAGGAAAATGGGGACAAAAACATGAGAAGGGGTGGCAATGTTTGTGAAGTAATGCACCTTCTATGTGGTGAATATAATGTAACCCTTCTATTAATCACAATAAAAATATATTTTTTTTTAAAAATTAAGCCACGGTGGCTCATGCCTATAATCCTAGTGGCTCATGTCTATAACCTTAGCTACTCTAGAGGCTGAAATCTGAGGATCAAGATTCAAAGCCAGCCAGGGCTGGAAAACGGGAAATAGGGCTTGGCTCAAGGGTAGAGTGGTATCCCTGAGCTAAAGAGCTCAGGGACAGGACCCAGACCAAGTTCAAGCCCCATGACCCACAAATAAAAGAAAAGTAAAAGAGCTGGATGGAGGTGTGGTTCAAGTGGTAGAATGCCTGATTAGAATTTACAAGGTTCTGAGATTAAAACCCAAGCACCACCAAATGAAAAATATTTTCTATTATTTGAAGATATACTGGAGGTTGAGTCAAAAGATCATCCTGCCAGGCATCAGTGGCTCACGTCTGAAACCTAAGCTAATCAGGAAGCTGAGATCTGAAATCTGAGGATTGTAGTTCAAAGCTATTCCACCCCGGGCACAAAAGCCCATGAGATTCTTATTATCAATTGTAGCTTAAGTGGTAAAATGCTAGGCTTGAGCACAAAGCTCAGGGATAGTGCCCAGTCCCTGTGTTCAAGCCCAAGGATAAGCACAAAAAAAGAAAAAAAAAAGCTCATTGTTATTAGGATTCACATGTGTTAGATTAGTATACAACATATATGTGTGTGTCTGTGTGTATACATACATCTATATACATATATACAAACATGTATAGATATATACATATCCTTGTATCAGCTCTGCAAATGACACATTTCCCAAAAATAAATTCAGGGTCAGTTTTAAATCACTTGCTTTTAGCCATATGCCCAGTAATGGTACTGCCAAAGTTGTCTGAAGCCCATTGTCTAAATTTTCCACTAGGACAGTTGGTGTGAAACAGAAGAATTATACTGAGTATTTCTAAGCCCAAGCAGTAAAAGGTTTCTTAAAGAGCTAACAAAACCACATTGTAGTAGCACACAGAAATAAGAACACAGTCAATCATAAATCCATCATAGTGACATGCTTTACAGAATATCCTCCTATAGTCTGATAGTACATATGTCTATCCACAAAAAAGGTATCTTATTTGTATCTGAACTATAAAACATTCTAGAAATGAGATAGAAAATTTTTCAAAGGCATGTACAGTAGAAGGTAAACACTTAACAAAGAGAAACAGCAGAGGCCAGGGACTTCAGATAAAGAACTACCTTCCCCCTATCTGAGTCTCTTAAAATGGAATATGCTGAACTGCACACCTGCCCCCCTCTGTGCTCTGTGCTCATTAACCTTTGATTTCCTTGTAATACAGGTGTTCAAGAATATAAAAAATACTGCACTTAGATAATCACTTCAATATGAAAGAAGAAAGAAAATGCATCTGGTTAATTTGGATCTAAAAAACAAGATACATGATACTTCATTTTAAATGGGAGAATCAGACCACTCAAGTATATCTGCTATTTTAAACAAACTAGGAATTATGTTGAGTACTTGTCAGTGGAGTAGTTAAAAAAAATTACTGCTTTATAATGCCTCATTTTTAAATAAATTGATCAGGAAAGATTTAAAAAGTCTCACTTCTGAACTGCCCTAAATCCATAAAGATCTAATTTTTATTTTTATTGTTGAAGATACTATTTCTTGCCAGGTGTTAGTGACTCATGACTGTAATTCTAGCTACTCAGGAGGGTAAGACCTGAGGATCTAACCCAGACAAATGAGTCCAGAGAATGAATCCAATTAATCCACAAAAAGCCAAAAGTATAGGACAACAAAGAAATGTTCTAGCCAGGTACCAGTGGCTTGCACTTGTAATCTTAAGATAACGTTGGAGGCAGAGATCTGAGAATTGTAAATTGAAGCTAGCACAGGCAAGAAAGTCTATGGTGGCCCAAAGATGGAGCACTAGCAATGAGCACAAAAGCTCAAGTCAACATGCAGAATCTGAGTTCAAGCCCTGTTTCAAAAACAAATAAGCTGGGCGGTGGGTGGCTGGGCACTGTGGTTCACTTCCTGTAATACTAGCTACTCAGGAGGCTGAGATCTGAGGATCAAGGTTCAAAGACAGCCCAAGCACAAAAGACCATGAGATTCATCTCCAATTAACCTCTAGAAAATGGAAAGTGGGACTTGGCTCAAGGGTAGAATGGTAGCCTTGAGCTGAAGAGCTCAGGGACAAAGCCATAGCCCGGGGCTAGGGTGGTAATCTTGAGCTGAAGGGACAGCACCCAGGTCAAGTTCAAGCCCCATGACCCACAAAAAAAAAAAAAAAAAAAAATTGAGGTGGGAGAGGTGGCTCATATCTGTAATCCTATCTACTCAGGAGGTTGAGATTTAAGCATTGAGGTTCAAAGCTAGCCCAGGTACTAAACAATGTGAGACTATTTCCAATTAATCACTAGGCAAGTGGGGCTGTGGCTCCAGGGGTAAAGCAGTAGTCTTGATAGTCTTGAGCTGAACAGCTCAGGGACAGTACCCAGGCCCAGAGTTCAAGCTCCAGGACTGACCAAAAAAAAAACCCAAAACAAATGCCCACTATCATAGAGTCATCAAGAGCTAAAGAGTTTAATAAATGCATTCTCTGCTTTTTACTTTTCCCTCTCTTCTAATATTTTTCTCTAACTGGGGAAGTTCAAGCCCCATGATATTAAAAAAAGATACAGCAAGGAGCTGGAAATATGGTCTAGTGGTAGAGTACTTGACTAACACACATGAAGTCCAGGGTTCAATTCCTCAGTGCCACATAAACCAAAAAAAAGTTACTTTTTCACTTTATCAGTAATTCTCAAGTGGCACTGTGACTCAAGTACAGTGCTAGCCTTGAGCAAAAGAAACTCAGGGACAGTGTCTAGGCCCTGAGTTCAAGCCTCAAAACTGTCAAGAAAAAAAAGTATTGTGGAGCTTATTACACAGTGAAAAGAATGAAGGTGGCTTATATAGCAATGAATTGATCTCTTCATATATTTTAAGTAAAAAAGAGAATATTAATGGGCTGGGAGTTTGGCCTAGTGGTTAAAGTGCTTGCCTAGCATGCACAAAGACCCGGGTTTGATTCCTCGGTACCCCACATACACAGCAAAAAGCCAGAAGTGGTGCTGAGGCTCAAGTGGTAGAGCTCTAGCCTTGAGAAAGTCCAAGGACAGTGCTCAGGCCCTGAGCTCAAGCCCAGGACCGGCAAAAAAAAAGAGAATATTAACTTCTATTAAAAGATGATCCTGCTGGGTGACACTGGCTCATGCCTATAAACCAAGCTACTCAAAAGGCTAAGATCTGAGAAATGCAGTTTAATGCCAGGCCCATGCAGGAAAGTGCCTTGAGACTCTTATCTTCAATTAACCACCACAAAATCAGAAGTAAAGTTTTGGCTCAATGGTAGAGTACCAGCCATAAGCAAAAAAGCTCAGTGACAGGACCAGGAGTTTGGCCTAGTGGTAGAGTGCCTGCCTAGTGTGCAGGAAGACCAGGTTCTATTCCTTGGTACCATGTACATAGGAAAAGCCGGAAGTAGTGCTGTGGCTCAAGTGGCAGAGCTCTAGCCTTGAAGAAAGCCAATGGACAGCACTCAGGCCCTGAGTTCAAGCCCCAGGACTGAAAGGAGGAGGTAGGGGGAGATATGTTTATGTATATCTCTACAAATAAACACATGCATGAAACTTTTGGTGGCATGTAACAATTAGCTCTGTAAATATAAAATAAACAGCTAAATAGGGCTACCTATGGGTTGACAGTATAGCTAGAGAACAGTAACTAAGATTTAAGATTTCCTCAGGTCACCCATGTTTGAGATAGGGTCTCATGTAAAGTTCAGGCTGGACCTGAACTCAGGTGAATTCATGATTATCAAAAGGAAAAATAAAAAAGTACCTTACCTTGGGCTGGGAGTTTGGCCTAGTGGTAGAGTGCTTGCCTAGCATGCACAAAGGCCTGGTTTCAATTCCTCAGTACCACGTACACAGAAAAAAAGCTGGAAATGGTACAGTGGCTCAAGGATTAGAGCACTAGCCTTGAGAAAGTCCAAGGACAGTGCTCAAGCCCTGAGTTCACGCCCATGACTGGCAAAAAAAAAAAGTACTTTACCTTGTACCATTGTTCCTAATGACTTCCACAGTTTCTTCAACGAAGTAGCGATCCTTGACATATGCAAAAATATCATCACAAATTTCATGTAAGCGTGAGCGATGAGTAAGGTTGGTCAAGTATAAAATTGGAGTAATTAGTGGTTCTGGAAAACTCTGAAGATTCAGTCTTGCTTTTTTCTCTGATTCAAGTGCTTCCTGATAGGTCAATCCAGGTCTACCTGTCACAGCACAACTCCACACAAGGCTGTTACACAGAATGGTTCGTTCAAAGAAGTCACTGGTTAAAAAAAACAAAGACCCATTAGTCTATTATTTCACACATTTTACATTCAGAGCTGATACTTGATAAGCTTTCTTCTGTTCTTTTTTCCTATACACAAAGTTTAAACGTAGAACTAAATAAGGATTGACTTCTTGATTAGCTTACTAATAATACAAGTGTAAACAAAAGCAAATAGACATTTACTTTATGAAAGTTAAAGGCTCATCAACTGGAGGGAATGAATTTGACTCAAGTATACACATATATAAAAAAAAAAAATGGGGCCGGGAGTTTGGCCTAGTGGTTAAAGTGCTTGCCTAGCATGCATGAAGACCCGGGTTCGATTCCTCGGTACCACATACATAGAAAAAAGCCAGAAGTGTTGCTGAGGCTCAAGTGGTAGAGCTCTAGCCTTGAGAAAGTCCAAGGACAGAGCTCAGGCCCTGAGCTCAAGCCCAGGACTGGCAAAAAAAAAAAAAAAATTACAAGCCTGGTGCTGTGGTTCACATCTATAATGCTAGCTAGCTACTCAGAAGCTGAAATCTGAGGATTGCAGTTCAAAGCCATCCCAGGCACTAAAGTCCCTGAGACTTTTATCGCCAATTAATGACTAGAAAACTGGAAGTGGTGCTGTGGCTCAAGGGGTAAGGTGATTGCCCTAAGCTGAAGAGCTAAGAGACAGTGCCCAGGCCTGAGTGCAAGCCCTAGAACTGGCAAAAAATAAATCAATAAATAAGGCCAGGAGTGTGGGCTAGCAGTAGAGTGCTTGCCCTGCAAGAGCCCTAGATTCAATTTCTTGTACCACATACACAGGAAAAAAAAAAAAACAAAACAGAAGTGGTGTTGTGGTTCAAGTGGTAGAAGGCTACCCTTGAGAAAGCTCAAGGACAGTTCAGTGGCCAGGCCCTGAATTCAAGCCCCAGGACTAGGGGAAAAAAAGAAAGAAAAAAGAAAAAGAAAAACAAGTAAGTGATAGATAAAAGACATACCATGGGTATTGTTACAAGATAGTAAATAAATTTATCAACATAAAAGCATTTACCGCCGGAAGTTTGGCCTAGTGGTAGAGTGCTTGCCTAGCATGCACAAAGGCCCGGGTTAGATTCCCAGTACCACATACATACATACATACATACATACATACATACATACATACAAAAAAAAAAAAGCCGGAGTGGTGCTGAGGCTCAAGTGGTAGAGCTCAAGCTCTAGCCTTGAGAAAGTCCAAGGACAGTGCTCAGGCCCTGAGCTCAAGCCCAGGACTGGCAAAAAAAAAAAAAAAAAACCATTTACCATTTTGAATCTTCCAAATCAGGTGTATATTGCACATTTACTGTCCATCCTAATGAAGACTAGTGCTTAATGACCCATAGAACCAAATACCTTCTTCTGTACCAGACAGAGTAACTCTAACCACAGCAGCTAGAAGCATATAGAGTACATGAGGTATCTGATTCCATGGCAGGGGAACAATTAACATAAATTTGGGTGGATTCAATAGACACAATTTTGATTTAACAACATCTAAAAATACCAAAATGAGCAACAATCAAAGTGCCACAAATACCCATGCTTATGATGCCAGTTAGAAAAACAGGATGGTCAGTAACTAGCGACTTAGCTTCTATCTAATCCCATAAGATTTCCACTATCCCCCACAAGATGTTCCTGCTCTTTGTTTCCTTTGTGTCATATCAGTTATTGTTACATTATAGACTTGCCATACATAGTGTTCCATCCTCAAGAGGTGGGAGGCAGGGCACACTGTACCAAAGTGGCTATGTTAACACAAAAGAACAATGTCCAAGGACTTTTACACCCCTAACAGCCTTGTGATTTTTCATCAACATCACACATAGAAATGACTTGACATTAACCTGTCGTAGCCTTCTGACACCTATGTCAGGATGCAGCCAGGCTGAGGCCCCACACATGTGACTGAGGCTATCTGTTGCTACATACACATACACATACATACACACACACACACACTCCCTGAAGAAAGGATGGATTAAGTAAACACATAAGAGCCAAGCATCTCTGACTCATGCTTGTAATCCTAGATACTCAAGAAGACTGAGAACTGAGGAAAGCAGTTCAAAGCCAATCTGGGGAGTAAAGTCCATGAATCTCTTAACTCCAATTAATTACCCAAAAGCCAGAAATGGAGTTGTGGTTTAAGTGATATAGCATTAGCCATAGGAGGAGAAAAAAAAATAACCTTAGCCGGGAGTTTGACCCAGTGGCAGAGTGCTTGCCTAGCACGATAACCTAGGTTCAATCCCTCAGTACCACATACGTAGAAAAAGCCGGAAATGATGCTGTGGCTTAAGTGGTAGAGCTTTGTCCCTGACAAAGCCGAAGGACAGTGCTCAGGCCCTGAGTTTAGGCCCCAGGACTAGCAAAAAAAAAAAAGCTAAGGTAAGGGACAACACCTAGGCCTCAATTTCAAGCCCCAGGAGGGAAGGAGGAAGAGTGGAGAGAGAGAGGGAGGGAGGGAGGGAGGGAGGGAGAGAGGGAGAGAGAGAGAATAGCTTGCTAAATAGAAGGTAAAACTCAAAAAGATGAGCACTTAAGAATCTGTTCTACCATCTAAGAAAAAAACTTATGGATTCAATTATCAAGGATGACTTATTCCTAAAGGAGCTAAGTATCTAATATGAAGACACTAGCTATGAAGGTTTTCCAATTCCTCTTGAAAACTCTATGTTCATCAAATAGCCTTTGGCTATACCTAGATTTCAAATATCCACCATCAGTATAGAAAATGATCAGTATGAAAGGAATCATTTCCCTACTATTTACTGAGGGCACAAGGTATGGTATGGTAGTTCATGCCTGTAATCCTAGCGCTGGGGATGTGGAGGAAGGAAGATCTTGAGTTTGAGGCCAGCTTGGGATGCACAGCAAATAAATAAGTGGCATTCTGGTTTGTCCTAGTAATATTCAGAGCTTAATGATGGATGTGGAAAGTAGGGAAATGTGGGATCTGGCAGTAGAGTAGTACCTAAACAACAGCCACAGCCAATTAAGTTCCGTAAAATGCTATTTTCTAGTGCAGACTTTGACAGTAAGAAAAATTCCCAATAAACACCAAGTGCTAGCAAATATTTAAAAGAGCAGAAATTGGAGCTTAGGGATATAATTTAAAATTTCATTCATTTCAAGATGTCATTTAGGCTCTGAGCCTGGATTCAATCTACCCACTCCAGCGCCTTTCCTCACGTGGAAAATGAGGCTGTTGAAAGGGCTGGGATAAAAAGAAGAGAGCTGATGAAACAGCTGATTATAAGCTGGTTAAACAAGACAGAATGAATTATAAGTTGGTTAGATCTCTTGCTGAAAAATCAAGTGGAAACACAAGCTGGCCTGTTAGCTGATATGGAAGGTATTCTGAAATTTTTACTTGGTTCACTCACAGATGTGAAGTATATTCCAATCCCAAACAGCTAATAACTGAATAAGGGGAGGTTGTTGTTTTTGGGCAAGTCTTGGGAGTTTGAATTTAGGATCTGGGTCCTCTCCCTGCGCTTTTCACAAGGCTAGTGCTCTTAAACTTGAGCCACCGTTCTATTTCTGGAATCTGATTGGAGGTAAGAGTCTCACAAACTTTCCTGTCCAGGCTGGCTTTGAACCTTAAAGCTAGGATTGCAGGTGTGAGCCACTAGTGCTTGGCAAAATCTAAGTTTATTTAAGAGAATGAACCCTGGATAATACAGTAAGTCATTTTCCTGTTATAAGAGAAAACCTCAATTTCTAGTATTCATACTTAACTCCCAAGTCTGAGTAAAATAAATAAAATTGCTGTGAGCTAAACAAAGCGATAGCATAAATCTCTATCTGATTTATGATACTAAATTATTACTTTAGCTGGTACATTCACCTATAGTTAATGTGCTATTTTGTTGCATCTTCTTTGCCTATGAAAGCAGGTCAAGCAAGAGTTAGCAATTAGTTAAGGAGCCTGTAGTTCAAACAAGTAAAATAAAGAAGTCTGTACTGTATAATCACTAAAGACCTATCATAGAACTTAGGGTCTTTTTTTTTTTTTTTTGGCCAGTCCTGGGGCTTGAGCACTGTCTTCAGGCATTCCTCAAGGCAAGTGCTTTACTACTTGAGCCACCGCACCACTTCTGGCTTTTCTAGTATGTGGTATTGAGGAATCAAACCCAAGAGTCTCTGTGCCTGCTAGGCAAGTATTCTACCGCTAGGCCAAACTCCCGGCCATAGAACTTAAGGTCTTGAAGGAAACAAAATGGGAGACAACATACATTGAAAGAAAAAATACACTGAAAAAAAAAATACACTGAGCAATAACAACAGAAAATGTGACTAAAGGAAGCAGTGATCATTACTGCAAAGAAAGACAAAGGAAGACCTAGGTGCTGGCAACTCACATATGTAATCCTAGCTACTCAGGAGGCTGAAATCTGAGGATCCTGGTTCAAAATTTGGCCTGGCAGAACAGTCTGTGAGACTCTTTTTTCTTTTCTTTTTGCCAGTCCTGGGCTTGAGCTCAGGGCCTGAGCACTGTCCCTGGACTTTCTCAAAGCTAGAGTTCTACCACTTGAGCCTCAACACCATTTCCGGCTTTTTTCTATGTATGTGGTATGGAAGAATGGAACCTGGGTCTTCGCGCATGCTAGGCAAGCACTCTGCCACTAGGCCAAACTCCCAGCCCAAGTCTGTGAGACTCTCATCTCCAATTAACCACCAGAAAACTGAAGTGGTGCTGTGGTTCAAAGTGGTACAACACTAGCCTTGGGCAAGGGTTCCAGGACAACATCCAGGACCTGAGTTCAAGCCCTATGGAAGACCAAAAGAGGGGGGGGGGAGAAAATAGGCTGTAATACAAGCAAGAAACAGAAAACTGGCAAATAAAAGGCCTCTAGCAGGGGCCTTGTCACTATGCATTATGCTGAGAAGTGTGCAAGGTCACCAGGTATTAAAAAAAAATTGAAGTAGAGAAATTTATATTCAAAGCAGGGTGAGGTGGTTCACGCCTGTAATCCTAGCTATTTAGGAGACTCAGATCTGCGGATCTCGATTCAAAGCCAGCCTGGGCACTAAACACCAAGAGACTTTTAAGTCAATTAACCACTAGAAAACCAGAAGTGGCTCTGTGACTCAAGGGGTAGGGCAGAAGCCTTGAGCTGAAGAGCTCAAGGACAGCACCCAGGCCCAGAGTTCAAGTCCCACAGCTGAACAAAAAAAGGCCAGAAGTGGTGCTGTGGCTCAAGGGGTAGAGCGCTGGCCTTGAGGAAAGCCCAAAGACAGTGTTCAATCCCCAGGACTGGCAAAAATCACAGAAGGCTGAGATCTGAGGGTAGTAGGTTCAAGTTAGCTGGAACAGAAAAAGTCCTCTTTTTGAGTGTGTGTGTGTGTATTAGTGTTTGAACTCAGGAACTGAATACCGTCTGAGCTTTTCTGCTCAAGTCTAGCACTCTACCACTTAAACCACAGCTCTACTTCTTGGAAATAAGGGTCTCAAGGACTTTCTGCTCAGGCTGGCTTTGGATTATGACCCTCTTATCTCAATCTCTTGAGGAGCTGGGATTATAGGTGTGAGTCACCAACACCAATAAATCCTCTTTGAGACTCCAACTTCAAAAAAGCAAAGTGCCAAGGAAGCCTTGAGCTGAAGAGCTCAGGGACAGCACCCAGACCCAGAGTTCAAGTCCCAGACAAACAACAACAACAAAATGCCAGAGTCTGGCCCGCCCCTCCCCCCTCACAAACACACAGAAAAAGACCAGGCTGGTGACTTGGCACATATTTTAGATCACCAGCTCTAAGCAAAAACAAAGCAGAGTGAAAGCATGAAGACCTCAGTTTAAACCCTAGAACAAGCACAAAATGAACATTCATACTGTCATTTTGTTGAGGGCAAATGATCTATCTTTGCTCCAATCATCGCTCTTAAACAGCTGTAACTTCCAAAACCTAAAAACACTTGAGCACAAGAGGAAAAAGTTTTGTTTTCTTAAAAAGGGGGAGGGGTGGGCAAGAGTTTGGCCTAGTGGTAGAGTACTTGCCCAGCAGGCACAAAGACCTGGGTTCAATTCCACCGTACCACATTCATAGAAAATCCAGAAGTGGTGCAGTGACTCAAGTGGTAGAGCTCTAGCCATGAAGAAATCCCAAGGACAGTGCTTAGGCCCTGATTTCAGTCCCCAGGACTGGCAAAAAAGAAAAAAGAAGGAAACTCTTAAAACTTTTGGAGTGTCATAAGACTAGAAAGGATACAGTTCCTTAATGTTTTGGAATATCAAAATTTCTTTTAGTATTTCAGGTTTCCCTATGGTTAAAATAGTTCATCTAAAAAACCAAAATACCTGAAGTTTAAGCCACAAAGGATAAACGTCATATTTATCTTACCTTCTAAAGTGAGGACAAAGTCTTAAAAAGATATTATATATAAAAGTGAAAATATAGAAATTTAAGCCTGTTTACTATTTTCTTGACATTCAAATACAACCTATAAAAGAACAATGAAAGAGACTTATTTACTGGCACTACTGAGGATTGAACTCAGGGTCTTGTACTTTCAATGAAGGTGATTTACCACGTAAGACACACCTCTTGCTTCTGAATACAATTTCTAATTGTTACTAAGGAATTTAGCTTAAACCTAAAAAAAAGAAAAGACTTTGTCCAGTTACCTAACTCAAACTCACACGAGTAGTGAACTCTATTTGAGTAACAAAACAAGTCTGTACAGGAGTGACTAGATGTGCAACTCCTACTTAAAAGTACTGTCTGATGAAAACTACTATCTACTTCTCTAGATAGAACATGTTTATGTATGTGTAACCCTTTCCATGGAGCCAGGAGGTAGGAAAGGCTCACTTACTTAAAACAAACATTCATAGAAACTGACTTTTCAGAACTCACTACAGTGCTCCTTTCCCAGACAGGTGCAGTTTTTCTTACAGCCTTCCCTAAATCAAACCACCCACACCCCAAAATATACCTCCTAATGCAATGTACTGTGTTGCTTTAAACGCATGGTTACTAAGCCACAAAGAGAGTGGAGTGGAGAGACTCAAGCATGGGAAAAAGGGAGTGTCTGGCTGTTTCCAGTGATTTATCAATTCAGGTCCTCGCTGATCCTGTCAGAACACACTCCCAGTGCTCCCAGAGACACAGGACCAGGAGACCTCTTGGGATAAAAAAGGCAGCAAACCAACTGCAAACGACGGGGGTAAAATGACAACAGTAGCTTCAGGTCCTTATCAAAACAATAGCAGTGGCACATGTCGGCGGCTCTCGGGCAGAGGAGGGGGTGGTGATAAAGAGGCGGCAGGCTGAGGCTGCAGTTGAACTTCACCTCCTCGGCACCCCCATCCCCAACTCCCACCGCCGCCGCCCCCCTCCCGTGCAAAGGAGGGGCGCCCAAACCCAGCCGGCTTCTCCCTCGTCCTCTCTCGCGGCTCCGACTTCTTCCTCACTGGTCTCTCGGGGGCGGAGACGCCGAGTTCCCCCGGGACAGGAGTTAGTCACCAAGAAGGGGTGGTGACAGAGCACACTGCGAGGCCTAGCCGCGCGGGACTCGAGGCCTCCGGCGGGGTCTCCGGTGGCCCCAGGCCCGCTGAGAAGCCCCCTCCTTCCTTCCTAAGGGGAGTCGCAACTCCGCCCGCTCCCCCTCTGCGCAGCCACTACCACGTACACACCCCGTACCCCAAAGACAGCTCCAACCCCAGAAGCCACACCGGATCGCGGGGCCAACCAGGCCGGCCGGCCGTTTCCTGCCCTCGGGTGAGGGATTCCCTCTGTGGGCAGGGGGGCCTCGGGCGCCGCGCCGCCGAGCCGGGTCGGGGGATCCCCTCGGCCGGGCGCCGCCGGGCGGGGATCCCGGAACTGGCCGCCGGGTGCGCGTGTCGCCTCGGCGGGGAGGAGCGAAGCGGGGAGTTTCCGCCGGCCCGGCGACAGCCGCGGCTCGAGCGACCCGAGAAGCCCGCCGGCCAGCCGGGGACACCCAGCCTCCTCCCCGGGGACCCGCGTTCGCCCAGGCGCGCCGTAGGGGGCCCCGCGCAGCCCAGGGGTTGGGCGTGATGAAGCGGGGGGAGGGGGAGAAGAAGAGGCAGAGAGAAGCGGGGTCCCCAAGCACCCCCGTCACTTCCAAGCCACCCCGCCGGGAGCCCCGGGGGAGGAAAAAGAAACAGACAAAAGGAGGCTGGGGGGGGACCCGCACCCCCGCTCCCCGGGAGCACCCCGCACCCGCCAGGCCCGGCCCTTCCTCACTCGTAGTGGCGGAAGATCTCGTTGGTGACTTTACAGTAGAAAACTTCCTCGTCGGGCCGCAGGTCCGCGGGCGGCTTCTGTCTCACAAACGGCTTTCGGTGTAACAGCGGCATCTCCCGTCCGTCCGTCCGTCCGTCCGTCCGTCCGCCCGCAGCTCTGCCGGGATCCTCTAACCGCCCGCGTCCGCCCCGCTTCCCTAGAGCAAAATTGGAGGGAAAGGAAAAGCCGGTCAGGTGGGGAGCGCTGGCGGCGGCGGCGTGGGGCCGGTCCGCGCGCCGGGGACGGCGCGGCTGCCTTTTGTGTGACGGCCGCGCCGCGCCGCGCCTGCTACTGGAGCCGAGTTGTCTCCGGACGCGGCGGGGGTGTTGTGCAAGTTACGCCGTCGCCGTCGCCGCCGCCACGGCGGGGTTCCCAGCGCGCCTCCAGGCCGTCTCTCACAATGGGGCCGGGCGCCCCGCGGCGCGCAGTGCCCGGAGCCCCGGCGGCGGCGGCGGCGGCGGGGTCCCCCTCCCCCTTCACCGCGCCCGCTCCCCGCCCGCCCCCGCCGCTCACAACGTGCTCGGCGCGGGGCGTCCGACCCCATGTAGTCAAGGGCGCCCGCCGCGAGCGGCCCCGGAGCGTCGCCGCGCTTTGTTCCCCCCCCCCTCGTCTCACCCCGCCGGCTCCCCGTCCCCGCCGAGCCCCTCACCTGAGCACCCCGGCCGCCGCCGCCGCCGCTTCACCTCCTCGCGCTGAGGAGACCGGGTCCTCCCCGCAGAGTTCGCCGGTCGCCGGCCCGGCCCTGGACCCCCGCCCGCTCAGCCCGGCTCTGCCGCCGCTCCTCCCGCAGAGGCTGCCACGGCCCGGCTCCGCGCGGGGGGATCACGTCCCCGGCCACTTCCCCGCCGCCCCGCGCTCCAGGGAAGTTTCTGGTCTACTTTCGGCTCCGAAGGAGGAAGAGCAATGGGGAGGAGCTTCTCACTCCCCGCTTCTACCTTTTTATTGGCTACTCGGTGACTTTTACAGCCTGTCACTGATACAGGAAGAGACGGCCCGAGAGCCTGGGAGTGCTACATTATTAATTAATGGAGCAACCCCCGGGTGGAGAATCAGAAGCATCCTCCATGTTTGAGATTATCAGCTCCCAGATCGCGAAACGCGCCGCGCTGGCCCGTAAACACATGGCCGACGGAGGAAAACCCGCCCGGCCAGCCTGGCACCGCGCCTGGCTACGAGCTGGGAAGGTGGGGAAGAGAAGGACTCGAAACAGAAATGTCTTGAACGTTTTCTCGGCTTCAGAATTAAGATTCGCATCTCTAACAAGGATCTTGAATGGGAAAATACAAACAAACCTTCCTTGACATCGGTTCTTTTCCATCCCAACAACAATCCAGAGTTGGGGGTAGGGGGGGAGATTTTCTTTTAATGTAGGCTAGAAAGTGTCATGCGTGATGTAGGATTTGCACACTTTAAAAAAAGTCATAGTTAAGACTTGGAAATAATTTACAAAAGAATAATGCTTAACTCAATTCAAACTTTAAATTATTATGAATTTATTAGTGGAGTTTTCCCCCAAAGCAACTTTCTCATACCAGAATTTTCCATTTATGAAGCCAATTTTAATGTGACCCTTGAATTTCAAAACCTGAAAACTATAAGTCATGAACATTCATTAGCTTTGTTTTAAATGAGGCTTTTTTTTTTCCTTGATATTTATTTGTAAATTAACATGTAAGAATAGGTTTGTGGCCCATACCTGTAATCCTACTACTCAGGTGGCCCAGGCAGTCAGATTGACAGTAAAACCAATTTGGGCTACCTAGCAAGACCTTGTCTCAAAAAAATAAAATAAAAAATAACTACTCTTAAACATAAAAGACAGATAGGAAAAGTAAGTTTGAATCAACCAAAAGTATGTTTTCAAATTAGTAATACTGTGAAATGATCACAAAAACAATGTAGAATTCACTTTAAATCTCCAAATGAAGTACATTTTATAATTTGAGACAAAATCTATTTGAATCTAATTAGCATTTTTGAACTCAAGCTGCTTCTTAGTTTTGTCCATCTAGCAAAATAAACCCTTGTGAAAAGCATAATATTCTTTTGTTGCTTTAAAAAGTCCAAAATATTAATGCAACTTATTCTGAATAAAGTCATAGAAGTGTGGAAATCTCTCTAAACCCTATATTCATACATTTGATGGTTTAAAACTGGCCTCAAATATGCTGAATGACAAGTTAGATTACTGTATTTAGGAAGTGTTTTTAAATTCATCAAGTAAAAAAATGCTAATGGAAGCGTTCACAAACCTAGCCTCAAAAGAAGGACAAGGAAAGACCAATTTTAAACCCTCTGCTGAGGATTGAGCCCTGAATCCAAAGCGTGGGAGGTTCCCAGCCTGCAACATATATCAAAGCATTGCCATCACAATTCAAAAGTCCCAACGTGTTTAACTAAAAACAGGTGAAACTCTCTGAATAATTAAGTATGCCTTCCTTTCTTCCTTCTTTCCTTCCTTCTTTCCTTCCCACTTCTGGTTTTCTGGTGGATTTAATTGGAGGTAAGAGTCTCATGGACTTCCTGAACTAGCTTTTAACAGCAATCCTTGGATCTTAGCCTCCTGAGTAGTTAGGATTATAGGCATGAGCTACCAGCAACTGACTTCAGATTTTTTTTCCCCACTTTGGATTAAACAATATCTAATTTTCTTATATACCCTATTTACAAATGTGCTTTTAAAATACTATTACAGCTGATGCTGCTGGCTCATGCCTATAATTTTAATTACTCAAGAGGCTGAGATCTGAGGATCATGGTTCAAAGCTAGCCAGGGCATGAGAATCACTATGACTCCAACTAACCACCAAAAACCTGGAAGTGAAGCTGTGGCTCAGGTGGTAGAATGCTAATCTTGGAAAAAACACTAAGGCATAGTGTCTAGGCTCTGAGTTCAAGCCCCAGTATTAGTACATACACACACACACATTATAAATACCTCCCAAATGCTAAGATATGTATAGCGCTATTTTACTGGGTATCCAGATATAGTAAGTGATTTTGGAGAATTATCCATAAAGGAAATGTGATAATAAAAACCTTAAATGAGGGGCCGGGAGTTTGGCCTAGTGGTAGAGTGCTTGCCTAGCATGCACGAAGACCAGGGTTCAATTCCCTGGTACCACATACATAGACAAAAAAGCCAGAAGTGGTGCTGAGGCTCAAGTGGTAGAGTGCTAAGCCTTGAGAAAGTCCAAGGACAGTGCTCAGGCCCTGTGCCCAAGCCCAGGACTGGCAAAACAAAACAAAACAAAACAAAAACCCTTAAATGAGCCAGGCGTAGTGGTTCACGCCTGTAACCCTAGCTACTCAGGAGGCTGAGATCTGAGGATCACAGTTCAAAGCCAGCCTGGACACTTATCTCCAATTAATCACCACAAAACAGGAAGTGGTGCTGTGGCTCAAGGGACAGGGCAACGGCCTTGAGCTAATGAGCTCAGGAACAAAACCCAGGCCCAAAATTCAAGACGCACAACAGACAAAAAACAAAAACAAAACAAAATAAAAAACCTTAAATGGGGCCAATGTCTCACACCTGTAATCCTAGCTACTCTGGTGACAGATCTGGCCTGACTCTCAGGTCCTGAGTTCAATCCCCACAGCTAGCAACAACAAAAAGTATGGGGCCTTGTGTGTCTGAAGTGGTAGAACATCTAGCAAGTTCAATATCACCAAAATAAAGCAGCATGCAAAATTCTTAAATCTGTCTAAATAGCTAGCAAGAGTTCTATTAGCATATTCCATTAACACATCTAATATATGTCATGTCTTTTCCCACTTAGCAATGCTGTATAAGTATTTAGAGTATAGCTTCCCTAATCTTTTCTGAGAAAGATGCCTTATAAGAAAATACAAAAACCTTTAAACTTTAACTTCATACTTCCTTACCACCATTATCTTTTACCTGACTTTTGTCTCAGCTCTTCCACATTCTCTTTTTAATGCCTTCCTAACAAATTTATGACATGTAATTTTACCTGTAAAAGATTTCCATACTACATATTGTTTCTTAGAAGCAATGCATATTTTCCTCATATATGAAACCACTTCATATATGATTTTGTGTGTGTGAGTCCAGGAGCTTAAATTCAGGAACTTGGCACTGTCACTGAGCATTTTTGCTCGATGCTAAAGTACTAATGAGGCTCCATATCTCTAGGATAAGGACCCCGAGCACTGAGAATTAAGAAACATATTCAGATGATTCTAATATAAGTGCTGAAGTTGAAAACTACTGAGCTTGGAGGAGACTAGATTGATGATACTGTAGTGGTGATATCAAATTTAGAATACATTTTAAAAATCTATATAATGAGAATCAAAGCTTCAAGACAGTCATAGAAGTTGAATAATGGTCTATGACAATCATTATCATAGTTTACATTTAATGAATGCTTCCAACTTCTCAAGCATTGAGCTAAGGGTTTCAGATGAATCATCATGCAATTTTCATCTCAAACTAAGTACTACTTCATTTCATTTTACAGATGAAGCCACTGAGGCTCAGAGAGATTATGTTAATAGCATGCCTGTAGTCCTATGATTAAGAAGTCGAATAAGGAACCCTTAAATCCTAGTTCTTGTTGTTGTGCCTGTCCTGGGACTTGAACTCAAGGCCTGGCCACTGTCCCTAAGCTTTGTTGCTCAAAGCTAGCACTGTATCACTTTGGCTACAGCTCTCCTTCAGTGGTGTAGTAGAGATAAGAGTCTCAAGGCTGGCCATGGTGATTCACTCCAGTAATCAACAAGAAGAGGCAGGAGGATCATGAGTTTGAGATTACACTTAAAAACAAAACAACACAAAAGTCACACAAACTTTTCTGCTGGGGCTAGCTGGGAACCATGATCCTGAGTAGCTAGGATTATAGGCATGAGCCTCTGATGCCCAGCTTATTCCTAATCCTAACTACAAAAGTCAAGCTCCTTACAAACTAATTCTTACTTCCTTAGAACTGATTTGTCGTCCTAGCTCAGATAGAAATTGAAACAGGGAACTTGACCCTACGCACAGAACAATTTAGACCTGGCAATCATTAAGAATAATTTTTTTATGGACAGTGCTGGGATTTGAACGCAGGGCTTGTCCCTGAGCTTCTTTTACTGATTAGCTAAAATAATAGGCATGAGCCACTGGTGCCAGGCTACTTTCTCCCTCACCCTCTCTCTCTCTTTTTTTTACCAGTTCTGGGGCTTGAACTCAGGTCCTGGGCACTGTCCTTGAGCTTTCTCAACACTAGGACTCTACCACTTGAGCCACAGCACCACTTCTGGCAAAAAAAAAATAGCCTGGCACTGGTGGCTCATGCCTACAATCCTAGCTACTCAGGAGGCTGAAATCTGAGGATCAAGGTTCAAAGCCATCCAGATAGAAAAGTCCATGAGAATCTTATCTCCAATTAACCACCAGAAAACTAGAAGTGGAGCTGTGGCTCAAAGTGGTAGAGCAACAGCTTTGAGCACAAGAACTCCAGTACAGAGCCTAGGCCCTGAGTTTAAGCCCCATGATTGACAAATAAAAAGAGAAAGTACATGACAAAACAAAAACAAGTACAAAAGTGTATATATGTGTGTGTATACATACATGTATATATATACATACATATATGTAATGTACATATTTAAATATAAAGTGTGTGTATGCAAATATACTGTGAATATATTTAAGTATGTATATGTATGTATGTATGTTATGTGTGTGGAGGGGTGCCTTTTTCTTTTTTTTTTTTTTTTGCCAGTCGTGGGCTTGAGCTCAGGGCCTGAGCACTGTCCTTGGACTTTCTCAAGGTTAGAGCTCTACCACTTGAGCCTCAGCACCATTTCTCGCTTTTTTCTATGTATGTGGTACCGAGGAATCGAACCTGGGTCCTCGTGCATGCTAGGTAAGCACTCCACCACTAGACCAAACTCCTGGCCCCTCTTTTTTTTTTGGCTGGCTTTGGGGCTTGAACTCAGCCTGGGTGCTGTGCTTAAGCCCCTTTGTGCTCAAGTCTAGTGCCCTATTACTTGAGCCACAGTGCCACTTCTGGCATTTTTGAGTAGTTTATTAGAGAAAAGAGTCTTACAGGGACTTTTCTGCCTGGGCTAGCTTTGAACCACGATCCTCAGATCTCAGCCTCCTGAGTAACTAGGAATACAGGTGTGAGCCAACAGCGCTGGCGATGTATATGCTTGATACATTTTGTGTGTATGTAAAAGAACATTCAGGAAAATAGCACAGATGGACACTGGGAAAATAAAAACAATGAGGGGACAGAGATGAAAAGAACTAATATTAGGCAAATGCTGTACCACTAGCTACATTCTTAGCTCTTTTTTATTTTGAGGCAGGGTCTTATCAACTTACCCAGAATGGCTTTGAACTTATAATTCTCCTAGCTCAGCTTTATAATATAAGTGAATATAATATAGTATAACATAATGTAATATCCTACAATACAGCACAACACAATATACTGTTTCCAAATTGTAAATGCACATAAAAGTTGTTATGTGATGGTTCACTTAGTCATAAGCCAGGATTTTTCTGATGAGTCTAACAATAGCAATTTTACTTATTTAATGCTATAACCAAGAGTCTTGGACATAGATGTTAGCATAAGAAATGGGCAGTCAAGTTGAAAATTTATAAGGTTTTATGACTTTGTCCACTCTTCATTTAAATATATCCACTTACAGTTATATAAACATGTACTTTACGTTTTAGAACTTTCTGGCAGGATAGCTGGCAGTGACTTCTTAACATATAGAGCATCCACATTTTTCCTTCTAATCTAAAAAATATACCTTTCAGCTCAGTTCCCCTATAATTCCTCAGATCCTAATTGCTGATGAAGTTAGAGAACATACCAAAGTGTAATGCTAAGATTTTGAATCTAAGAGTTAATGAATGAAATACCTTTGTGTGTATGTGTGTGGTGCGCATGTGCCAGTCCTGGGGCTTGAACTAAAAGGCCTGGGCATTGTTCTTGAGCTGTTTTACTCAAAGCTAGTGCTCTGTCACTTGAAATACAGCTCCATTTTCAGCTTTTTGGTTGTTACTTGAAAATAAGAGTTTCATAGAAGGGCTGGGAGTGTGACCTAGTGGTAGAATACTTGCTAGCATTCACAAAGCCCTGGGTTTGATTCCTTGGTGCTACATACACATCAAAAGCTGGAAGGGGTGCTGTGGCTCAAGTGGTAGAGCGCTAGCCTTGAGAAAGCTCAAGGACACTGCCCAGGCCGAGTTCAAGCCCCAGGACTAGCCAAAAAGAAAAAAAAAAGTCTCACAGACATTTCCTTCCCTGGGCTGGCTTTGAGTCACCATCCTTATATTTCAGCCTCCTGAGTAGTTAGGATTACAAGCATGAGTTACCAGCACCAGGCTTTGAAATATTTTGAAAAATAATTTTTAAAACTAACTTTCAGAAAAAGTTATCATCATAATTTTATAGAAACAAAATGTGGGGACTGAGAATGTGGCTTAGTAGCAAAGTGCTTGCCTAGTAAGCGTGAAGCCCTGGGTTTGATTCCTCAGTACCACATAAACAGAAAAGTCCAAAATGGAGCTGTAGCTCAAGTAGTATAGTGCTAGCCTTGTGCAAAAGAATCTCAGGGGCAGTGCCCAGGTCTGAGTTCAAGCCCCAGGACTAGCCAAAAAATAAAAGAAAAAGAAACAAATTGTGGACAGGCATCATGGTGCATGCTTATAATCCCAGCACTCAGAAAGCTGAGGCAGGAGGATTGAGACCTGAGGCTAGGCTTGGTTGTATAGTAGGACCTCATCTCAAAAACAAAAGCAAAGCTGGGCACGGTGGCTCACACCTGTAATCCTAGCTACTCAGGAGACTGAGATCTAAGGATCTCGGTTCAAAGCCAGCCCAGGCACTAAAGACCATGAGACTTATCTCCAATTAACCATCAGAAAACCGGAAGTGGCTCTGTGGCTGAAGGGTAGGGTGGTAGCCTTGAGCTGAAGCTCAGGGACAGAACCTGGGCCCAGAGTTCAAGCCCTAGAACTATCCCTCTCCCCTCCAAAAAATCATTCAGCAACAATATCTTGAACAGATATTTCAAACATCCTGTATTTTTAGTCTCATTTTTACACATAATAAAAGTGCAAAGCAAAGAAAATGTCCCAAATCCCACAATGTGCAAGAGGACAAACTGGAATTCAGATTTTGATTTGACTCTATGTCAATGTCTATTCACACAGTGTTTCTATATGCCAGTCTCTATACTAGGAACATGACAAAAGATCTCTCCCAGTGGGTAATTTCACAGGGCAGCTAGAGCCAGAAGAGCCCTGCTATATAGCCTTCTCTCCTAGGCCCCTGGGAAAAGGGGATCATAATGTGACCACTGAACTTTGGGAGTTTCTAGTGACTTTACAAGCAGGAGTCTTGTGGACAGACAGACCATTTTTTAGTAGAGACTGTAAAGCTGACTTGTTTTCATGGGGTAAAAATGAAGGCTGAGAGAGAAACTCAATAGTAGAACATTTGCTTAACATATATAAGACTCCTGGGGGGCCCGGGAATTTGGCCTAGTGGTTAAAGTGCTTGCCTAGCATGCACGAAGACCCGGGTTCGATTCCACGGTACCACATATATAGAAAAAGCCAGAAGTGGTGCTGAGGCTCAAGTGGTAGAGCTCTAGCCTTGAGAAAGTCCAAGGACAGTGCTCAGGCCCTGAGCTCAAGCCCAGGACTGGCAAAAAATAAATAAATAAATAAATAAATAAAAGACTCCTGGGTTCAATCCTCAACACTAAAAAAAAAAAAAAATCTCTAAGAGAGAGAAAAAGAAGTGAGGGCTGCTGAAGGAACTGGAAGAGGAAGGATGGCTACCCATTAGTTTATCATAACTGGAAAATTCACAAATACATAAGACTTTCATTTCCCCTCCATGCCAGGTTATTGAAGTTTTGGGTACATTCTGTTTTATCAAATAAGAGAAGTGTCACTTATTTGTCAGTTATCTCTACAAGAATTAAGGACGCTTAGTCATCCTAGAGAAACAGGCTATAGCACCAACAAAATAGTCTTCATTTGTTACACAGGGTTTACATTTTTAGCTGAGGTTAGCAGCTCACACCTGTCAGCCTAGCTAGTTGGGTCACTGATCAAGGTTCAGGTTTAGCCCAGGAAGAAAAGTTCATGGGACCTTCTCCATGGAAAGCAGGTTATGGTCATGTGAGCCTGTTATCCTAGCAACTAGGAATCCTAGCATAGGTGCATTGTACCCAGAAACATGCCTCGCAGGAACTGAGACCTTATCACAAATGCTACCATGCACGCCAGGTTAGAGCATGAAGTCTCACATTCAAGTCCTGATAGCAGCACCCTCCCCACACAGACATATACACAAACAGCTCACACACACACAAATCTCCACTGCTATTATTCATGTCTGTTCAGAAAGCTAGCTAATCAATAAGTTAAGAAAGATAAATAAGGTTGGGAATGTGGCTTAGTGGTAGACTGCTTGCCAAGCATGCATGAAGTCCTAGGTTCGATTCCTCAGTACCATATAAACAGGAAAAGCCAGAAGTGGCCGTGTGGCTCAAGTGGTAAAGTACCAGTCTTGAACAAAAAAGGCTCAGGGACCGTGCCTAGTACCCATGCCCAGCCCCAGGGCTGGTAAAACAAGAGAAAGATAAAATAAGTATAGCTATGCAAAATAATAGATGGCTGACAACTGGTGGCTCATGTCTGTCATCCTACCTACTCAGGAAGCTGAGACCTGAGAACGGCAGTCCAAAGCCAGCTAAGGCAGACCAGTTTGTGAGAGTATCATCTCCAGTTAACCGGCAAAAATCCAGAGTGGAGTTGTAGCTCAAGTAGCAGAGGACCAGCCTTGAGAGAAAATATCAAAGGAGAGCATAAGGTCCAGTACTGTCACATATCCCAAAAAAGCTCTTTCCCTTCCTTGCTGCCTATCATGAATGACATTCCTAACTATCCAGACCAGGAAGTTCAAAACTAACCAACTACTTCAGAGGAAGCAATTGGTCATCTATGTCCTTCACTAGCACAGAAATCCAGGAAAACCGAGCCAAATGAAGACCATACCCAAGGTCATCTTTCCATTTGGATTCAGAATCTATTTAGGTGATGGCAAGACATGCCAACATTGGCAAGATTTATCAAAGAGACTATAGAAAAAAAAAAACCAGGAGGAAAGACTCTGCAGTGACTATCTGAGGTGATTGTGTAAGTTTTTCCTGAGGATTATTACTAATCCATAAAAATTTCAAGACAAAACAAAAGGAATATACCATCAACTAAGCTAGCAGTGTCATATTGTATAGAAAATAGTTCCTGTAACTCTAGTTCTCAAACATATATACCCCTGCATACATCTATCTATACAGATCTCTAAAGCAGGAGGGTTAAATAAGAAGCTGTGCAAAGAACCAGCTTTTTGCCAACATTTTCATGGGACTCATTATTATTATTTCATGGCCCTGGAATGTGCTTTAGAAAAATTGGTATGATTAACAGTCTTTGGAGTGATTATTATTATACTAAGATCTTTTCTCTTTTTACAGGCATTGTCTTGATGCATCAGTAGAGGAGCACTTGGTAAACACCTCTGTTATAGCACGTGTCACTTCAGATTATAATTACTTGTTTTGTGATGGTTTCTCATATTAGCAGTCAGGTGATCATAAATGACAGCATTGCTAATTCTTACGAGTCACTATCTAGACCTCCCTAACCCAATGTGTGATGTATCCAGTGAGCCTACAAAACTATCTTTCTTCTGTGGGCTGGTACTGGAGCTTGAACTCAGGGCCTCACACTCTTGCTTAGCTTTTTATGAAAGGCTGATAGTCTACCACTTGAGGCACAGCTTCATTTCTGGCTTCTTGCAGGCCAATTGGAGATAAGCATCTCGTGGACCTTCCTGCCCAGGCTGGTTTCAAACTGCTACCCTCACATTTCAGCATCCTGATTTGTTAGGATTACAGGCAGGAGCTACCAGGTCCTACCTAAAATTATCTTTTGAGGAATGAAATTTAAAATCTAGGCCTGCTTTGAACTTATTCACATGCAAAGTTTCCCTTATTTCTAAAGGAGTCCTGTTTTTAAATTTAGGAGTTTCTTTGTGATGGTTTTAAACTCATTTGTGTTCCTCTGTGGTTTGTGACATGATTCTTATTTCAGTTTCCATTTTTCCATTTCAAATATGTGAGAGCGTATGAACAGAGAACTATGCATAGATCACAGAACTGAATTAGCTATAAACTGTTTATCAGAGGTGCTGTGAACTTTAACACCTGGAGAGACTTTTACCTGCTGGATGGAAGACATTTAGGACTAATGAAAGCCTTTACCCCTCACCCCACCCCACCCCATCTTCGGACGGGCACAGGTTTAAAGGTACATCTATCATGCTGCCATTGCAAACTCTGTGTGAAGATCTGCTAGCAGGCCATATCCAACCTAATACCCAAGTGGAAAGAATACAGACTTTTGCTACAGAATGTGTTGTATAGTTCTTTGTTTCTAGATAGAATAGATCATCCTTGTTCATCAAATGTGATCTGCAACTATACTTTGGGAAGATTTTTGTTTTGTTTCAATGTTGTGGTTGTTAATTAGCTCCCAAATTATTTTATCTCTAAAAATATCACTGTTTTATGGTAAACTACATTTTTAAGGAACATGTTAGTGTATACCTATAATCCAGCGCTCTGGAGGCTGAGGCAGAAGGATTATGAGACCCAGACCAGTCCGGGCAGTGTAAAGAGACCTTGTCATAAAACAAGAGAACAAACCACTCATTTTCCCTTCATCTTTTGTCCAGTTCCTAATCATTTCGTTCTCCTCTCCTCTCTCTTCCTTTCCTTTCCACCCCCTTTCCTCTTTTCTTTCTGTTGTCAGGTTTTGAACTATACGCAAAGTTTGAACTCAACTTGCTTGTTTAACTGGTTCTCTATCATTAAGCCACACTTCCAGCCCAGTTTATTGCTGATTGATTGGCAAGTCTCTTGTGCTTCTTTACCTACACTAGCCTGGAACTATGATACAAGTAAGAGCTACTGGCGCTCAGAGTTTTTTTTCTTTTAACTCTCAAATGAGTTTAAATTTTCATCACTGCTATCATCATTCGAATCCAAAGCCAATCATTGGTTGTCTGAAACAGCACCTTTTCACTGATCTTCATCTTCATTTAATCTTCCTCCTTTCCAGTGGAATGTTTTTGTTATTAAGAAAAGTGAGGCTGGGAGTTTGGCCTAGTGGCAGAGTGCTTGCCTAGCATGCACGAAGACCCAGGTTTAATTCCTCAGTACCACATACATAGAAAAAAGCCGGAAATGGTGCTGTGGCTCAGATGGTAGGGTTCTAGCCTTGAGCAAATCCAAGAACAGTGTTCCGGCCCTGAGCTCAAGCCCAGGACTGGCAAAAAAAAAAAAAAAAGAAGAAAAGTGAGATCCCAGCCGGGAGTTTTGGCCTAGTGGTGGTAGAGTGCTTGCTTAGCATGCACAAAGACCTGGGTTCGAGTCCTCAGTACCACATACATAGAAAAAGCCAGAAATGATGCTGTGGCTCAAGTGGTAGAGCTCTAGTCTTGAGAAAGCCCAAGGATAGTGCTCAGGCCCTGAGTTCAAGCCCCAGGACTGGCAAAAAAAGAAAAAAAGAAAAGAAAAGAAAGAAAAGTAAGATCCCAGCATGTCACATTTACTTTCCTTTTGGGGCTAGAGATTGAACCCAGGGCCTAGAGCATGCAGAAGAGTCATCTACCATTGGGCTACCAGTCTCCTCACCCACCTTAGCTTATATTCTCATACCACATGGATCTTCAGTATTCTAGTTTTCCTCTCTTCCTGCCCCTTTCATTCTCATTCTTTCTATCTCTTTCATGTCAGTGCTTGAACTCAGAGCCTGCCCTTACCTTTTTCTCTCAAGGCTTATCTCCAGTTGACTACCAAAAAGCTGGAAGTAGAGTTGTGGCTCAAGTGGTAGGATACCAGCCTTGAGAGGAAAAGCTAAGGGCCAGTGCCCAGGCTTTGAGTTCAAGCCCAGGCACAAGTATAAAAGGAAGAAGACAAGTGGTTTTGAAAATAGAGACTCCAGAAAGATGCCTCAGGAAAAGAGAAGACTCACAGAGAAAAACACTGCCAATTTCACAATTTTTCAAATAATCTGGAGACTCCTGTTTTTCAAGGTCTTTCACAATACCCCAGGTAAAATATGTTTCCCTCATTATCATGACTTTGATGATCAGCCTTGGGGCAGCTGCCTCCTCTCGTCTATTCTGGCTACTGAGCAATGTCAGGAACCACAAGTGGGCATGAGGACCAGCCCAGGGCAATGATGAGTTTTGGACTGAAAACTGCAGAGCTGGCCTGTCTCTTCTACTGTCCAACATTTAGCCACAGGCTCCACCTATGACCGGGTGCTGCCAGCCTGCATTCCTGGTCGATTTAACTGCTCTGTGTCTGATTTATCAGATTCCTGGCAAGAAAGTTCTCTGTCCACCACTCACCCACCGCCTTGACTCTCAACTGAGGGGCTTCTGTCATGTGACCAGTAGCTTTTCAGGAGTACCATTATTCAAATTCGATAATCAAATCTTAAATGTTAAAAAGCAATTACAGATTTCAGAAGTCCTAAATAGCGCAGAAACATTTAAGTAATTACCTTTTGGTGTTGGAAAGTTACAGGCTGAATTCCATTTTACTGTGCATGTGTCCTGCTTACTGGTTTATGTATTTCCTTCTAGCAGTTAAAAACCAGTAACCTACAGGAAAACAGTAATGTAATCTCAACATTCTATTAACTCAATCCTAATTCATTCCTAAGTCAGATGCCTAATTCAAATCCCTTATTGTAATTCATAGTGAATAAAAGGTGTTTTTAAATTACTTTGATCAGAAAAGATGGGTTTATACACTATTGAGATAAATTGTCAAAGACAAGAATTCTCCTTTACTCTCTGTACACAATTCTAATAAATGAGTTATTATCAGGAGTTAAGTTCCACATTTGAAAATGTAAAACTGAGTTCACATTTTTGTCTGCTCCAGATGTGTGCAGGAATGCCAAACCTGGAAAGAAAATAAATGGTCACTTAGGTCTTATGGTCACCACAGATCCACTCACAGCTCTTCAGCGAGTAGAGCAGAGGGACAAACCATACCTTTTCAGGGTACTTCTGTTTTTATACATCACTGAAGAAATGCAAGGTTTTTAGAAAAACCACCACCTCCACAGATATTCAAAGATGAAGAATTGCCTCCTTACTAGATTCCAAGCACCCCACCAAGTCTGATTTTTTTTTTTCCTGTACTGCAGCTTGAACGCAGGTCCCTGAGCTCCTTTTGCTCAAGGCTACAGCTCTACCACTTGAGCCACAGTGCCACTTCACTTCTGTCTTTTTCTGTGGTAAGAATTGCATAGACTTTCCTGCCTACGCTGGCTTCGAACCATGATCCTCAGATATCAGCCTCCTGAGTAACTGATATCACAGCTGTGATCCACTGGTGCCAGCCTGTCTGAATTTTCAACAGCCTGCTGAGGATTTGTAAGTAAGTAAGTGAGAATTATTTAAAAGCAGCAAAGAGCTACAGTGAAAACTAGCAACTTGTAAGGTGGTTACTTATTCTCTGGTCAGAGAATAACAATAGTAATAGTATTCTTTTGTCATGAAAAAGCTGCAGCTATTACATTTATTACTAATATTAATATTCTCTGAGAGAATACAACTAAGCAGAGTTAATGTCTCTTTATTTATTTATTTTTTTTGCCAGTCCTGGGGCTTGAACTCAGGGCCTGAACACTGTCCTTGAGCTTTCTCAAGGCCAGAGCTCTACCACTTGAGCGGCAGCACCACTTCCAGCTTTTTTCTATGTATGTGGTACCAAGGAATCGAACCCGGGTCTTTATGCATGCTAGGCAAGCCCTCTACTACTAGGCCAACTCCCGGCCCGCTTTGTTTATTGTTTGATGTGGAAATAAAGTTAATAATTTTCATAGCATGGAAGAGAATTTCACTACACAGTCATTACTATTAACTTTCTTTTCTACTGCTGTCATGAAGATGGGTAAGACAGATTCTGAGGTAAATCATAAAATATATGACTTGGTTGGCTTGAGCTTAATACCTTAGGCTTTTGCCTAGCTTTTTCATTCAATGCTGAGGCTCTAACTCTTTTTTTTTTCTTTTTTTGGCCAGTCCTGGGCTTGAGCTCAGGGCCTGAGCACTGTCCTTGGACTTTTTCAAGGTTAGAGCTCTACCACTTGAGCCTCAGCACCACTTCCAGCTTTTTGTATGTATATGGTACCAAGAAATCGAACCCGGGTCTTCGTGCATGCAAGGCAAGCACTTTAACCACTAGGCCAAACTCCCAGCCCGCGAGGCTCTAACTCTTAAGCCATACTTCCACTTCTGTTTTTTTGTTTTGTTTTGTTTTTTCTTGTTTTGTTTTGTTTTGCTAGTCCTGAGGCTTGAATTGAGTATTCACTGGAGATTAGAGTCTCACAGACTTTGCTGCCTACACTGGCTTCAAACTGTGATCCTAAGATCTCAGATCTGAGTAGCTAGAATTATAGGCATGAGCCACCAGCTCTGAGCAACTTCTGGCTTTTTTCTAATTAATTGGAGGTGGAGTCTCTTGGATTTGTCTACCTGGGCTAGCTTCAAATTGTGATCCTTAGGCTGGGAATGTGGTTTAATGGTAGAGTGATTGTCTATCATCCATGAAGCCCTGGTTCAACTCTTCAGTACTACATAAACAGAAAAAGCCAGAGATGGCCCTGTGGCTGAAGAGGTAGAGTGCTGGCTTTGAGCACAGAGAAGCTCAGGGATAGAGCCCAGGCCCTGAGTTCAAGCCCCAGGAATGGCTGAAAGAAAAACAGAAAAATGAAGTGTGATAGAGCTCAATCTCCTGAGTAGCTAGGATTATAGATATGAGCTACTGAAGTCTGGCTACATGACATTGATTCATAATTTTTAGTTATGCTTCAAATTAAAATTCATATAATAGTAAAATGTAAAATATCTATCTTGATAAAAGTGTCATCTTGGGGTCAGGAGTTTGGCCTAGTAGTAGAGTACTTGGTTAGCATGCTTGAAGACCTGGGCTTGGTTTCTTGATACCACATACTAGATAAAGCCAGAAGTGGTGCTGTGGTTCAAGCTGTACAGCACTAGGTCTTTTGAAAGCCTGAGGAAGTGCTCAGGCCTTGAGTTCAAGCCCCAGGACTGGTAAAAAAAAAAAAAAGAAAAAGTATCGGCCAGAGTTTGGCCTATTGGTAGAGTGCTTGCCTAGCATGCATGAAGACCCAGGTTCGATACTTTGGTAGCACATACATAGAAAAAAGCTGGATATTGTGCTGTGGCTCAAGTGGTAGAGCTCTAGCCTTGAGAAAGTCCAAGGACAGTGTTCAGGCTCTGAGTTCAAGCCCCAGGACTGGCAAAAAAAAAAAAGTGTCACCTTCCACTTACATACTTTAAAAAAAAAATTTGTGGGTCATGGGGCTTGAATTCTGGGCCTGGGTGCTGTCCCTGAGCTCTCAGCTCCAGGCTACCACCCTACCCCTTGAGCCATATTTCCCTTTTTCTGATGATTAGTTGAAGACAAGAGTCTCACATTCTTTTAGTGCCTGGGCTGGCTTTGAACCGAAATCCTCATATCTCAGCCTCCTGAATAGCTAGGATTATAGGCGTGAGCCACCATGCCTGGCCCTACATACTTTTTTAGAAGTATTTGAAGAAGGGAGAGTAAGGAAAAGAAATAACAGCCAGGTGCTGGTGGCTCATGCCAGTAATCCTACCTAGTCAGGAGGCTGAGATCTGAGGATCATGGTTCCAAGCCACCCTGGGCACGAAAGTCCGTGAGAGTATTATCTCCAATTAACCACATGAAAACTGGAAGTGGTGAAGTGGCACTGTGGCTTAAGGAGTAGGGTAATGGCCTTGAGCTGAAGAGCTCAGTGACAGTACTCAGGCCCAGAGCTCACGTCCCACAATGACAAAACAAAAACAAAAAATAAATAGAGGAGAAGGCCTTAAGGATGAAGGGAGGAAGGAAGGAAGGAAGGAAGGAAGGAAGGAAGGAAGGAAGGAAGGAAGAGAGAGAGAGCAATAAAGAAAAGAAGGAAGAAAGGAAGCGACTACCTTGAGAAGAATGGTGTGAAATAGCTGAAATAAATTAGGTGGGCTTTTGTTTACTATATTGTTCCCTTTTGAGCAACAAGAAACATTATCAAGGTAAATCAAAAACTTTTTAAAGATGGTTTTCTATTTCTCCAGACAAAATGCAACATTATCTCATTCCAGGGAACAGGTGTTGAATTTTGTAAATCCTTTAACACCTGTATTAAATATTCAGAAGTGTAATACGTGTAACCTTCACACACAGAACTTACCCTCACACTACAGCAAGTACTGCAAGGGACATATCTCCATCTCTAAATGCAAAAAGAAACTCCTCAGTTATTAAATTTTGTTCAAGTTTAGTATATCATCCTGCTTCATTCTGGGATGTTTAATGAACAAGTAAATGTGGACTAGAACCTTGTGTTGGTGGCTCACACCTGTAATCTTAGCTACTTAGGAGGGCTGAAATAAGAGACTTGAAGTTCAAAGCCAGCCAGGTCAGAAAGTCCATGAGACTCATCTGTAACTAACTAGCAAAAATCTGGGAGTGGAGGTGTTGCTCAAGTGGTGGAGACTAGCCTTGAGCAGAAAAAGCCGGGGGGGGGGGGAGATGGGCAGGGATAACTAAAAATATGTGAAGAAATGATAAGCAGTATTCACTGACTTTAACAGAGTTCAAGATGCCAGTACTCTAAGGAGCTATACCTACAGGCTGAGAGAATTCACCCCTTGATTTCAGAGCCAATGTTAGTCATCTGAGAAATAAGGTAAGAAAAGAGAAGAGGCAGGGCTGCGAGTTTGGCCTACTGGTAGAGTGCTTGCCTAGCATGCACTGACCCAGGTTTGATTCCTTGGTACTATATACATAGAAAAAAAGCTGGAAGTGGTGCTGTCACTCAAGTGGTTGAGTTCTAGCCATGAGAAAGCACAAGGACAATGCTCAGGCCCTGAGTTCACAGCCCAGGTCTGGAAAAAAAAAAAGAGATGAGGCAAAGATAAAAAGTGTGAATTGACAACTTTCTAAATTTCCAACAGTGTGATACTCCAACTGTATGTGATAGAATGCTCAATTCAGACAGCTTGCATTATTCTATAGCATTGGCTTACGGGCATTTATGGAAGTACAAAGTGATCATTAGAAAAACAAATGGGAGGGACAGGGAGTTTGGTCTAGTGGTAGAGTGCTTGCCTAGCATGCACGAAGACCCAGGTTCAATTCCTCGGTACCACATACGTAGAAAAAAAGCCAGAAATGGTGCTGAGGCTCAAGTGGTAGAGCTCTAGCCTTGAGAAAGTCCACGGATAGTGCTCAGACCCTGAGCTCAAGCCCAGGACTGGCAAAAAAAAAAAAAAAAAGAAAAAGAAAAAAAGAAAAACAAATGGGAAGTCAAGTACCCATGGTTCTCATCTGTATTCCTTGGTGTGTGGCTCAAGTGGTAGAGTGCTAGCTTTGAGAAAGCCCAAGGATAGTGCCCAGGCCCTCAGTTCAAGCCCCAGTAACTGGCAAAAACAAAACAAATTAACCACAAAAATGGAGCTGTGGCTAAAGTGGTAGAACACTAACCTTGAGCAGAAAAGCTAAAGGATAGAGCCCTTGTTAAGTTCACTGGGTTAGTTTATCCAAAGAATTCTACAGCCTGCTTTTGTGATTACCATGGTTGAACATTAAAATGTGCTAGCCACTGTGATAAACATATGTGAGTATGGAGGATTTAAAAATCTCTCAAAATAAAGTTGCAATTATTAGGGAAGGATCAAATTCTATCAGGTTCATGACAAGAGTATTTAAGGGACCAAGATGGAAACCCAAGCAGGAACAAATCGCTGGCTTTATATTAGTGTGAGCAGGCAAACTTTTCTTGAGTGGTGGAATAGAAAGATGAACATGATCAAAGAAGCCAAAACGTGGTGAAGCAAGCTGAGAGCTGTGGCTCAAGGCTGTCCTAACTACTCAAGAGACTGAGAATTGAAAAATAAAATTCAAAGCCAGCCGAGGAAGGAAAGATTCTTTATCTTTAATTAACCACCAAAAAGCCAGAAGGGAAGGTGTGATTCTAATGGCAGAATGCAAAACTTGAGCAAAAAAAGCTTAAGGACAGCACTCAGGTCCAAATTCAAGCCTTAGTACCCCCCATCCCCCCCACAAACCACCTGTGATCTTACTTAGACAATGGAGATTGGTAATTGAGGTTTCAAGGTCAGCTTAGACAAGAAAGTTTTCTAGACTCCATCTGGACTGATATCTGGGTGCATGTCATGCCCTTGTTTGTCCTCTCTAGGGACATATGGGAGCACAAGTAGGAGGACTGCTGTCCAGGTATAGCCCTTTAAGGTTTCAGGATAGAAGTTTCAGGGATAGTGTTTTCAGTACACTGTTGCTTTCTGATATTCATCAGAACAAGAGGACAAAGACATCCTTCCCTGTTCTTGAGTAACTAGAAGCCTAACAATGGCAAGCTGTAATTGTAGAGCAGTGTTTCTCAATCCTGGCTTCAGTTAGGGGTTCTTTAAAGTACCAGTGTCAGGGTTGGGAGTGTGGCCTAGTGGTGTAGAGTGCTGGCTTTGAGAAAGCTCAAGGACACAGTGTCCAGATCCTGAGTTCAAGCACCAGGACTGGCAACAAAACAAAACAACAATGCCAAAGACTACAACCCTAGGCCAATGAAATAAATTTCTTTTTTCTTTCTTTTCTTCCTTCTATCTTTCTCTTTCTCCCTCTCCCCCTCTTTCCCTCTCCCTCCCCCTTTCTCTTTCTCTCTTGCCAGCCCCCCCCCTTTCTTTCTTTCTTTGGGTGCACATCCTGGGGCTAGAATTCAGGATCTGAGTGTGCTCCCTGAGCTTTGTACTCAAGGCTAGCTCTCTACCACTTAAGCCACACCTCCACTTCCAGCATTTTGTAAGTAGTTTATTAGAGATGAGAGTCTCACAAACTTCCTGCCTTTTTTTTTTTTTTTTTGGCCAGTCCTGGGCTTGAGCTCAGGGCCTGAGCCCTGACCTTGGACTTTCTCAAGGCTAGAGCTCTACCACTTGAGCCTCAGCATCATTTCCTGCTTTTTTCTAGGTATGTGGTATTGAGGAATCAAACCTGGGTCTTCGTGCATGCTAGGTAAGCACTCTACCACTAGGCCAAACTCCTGGCCCCTCCTGCTGATGTTTTTAACTGATCCTCAGATTTCAGTCTCCTGAGTAGCTAGGATTATAGGCATGAGCCACTGGTTCAAGCTTTCAAAGCCCATTTTATAATAAAGTATTGAATAGTTCATATAATTTATGGAATACCTGTATCCAAAACACTACTGGCAACACAGGGTACTGTGGTTTCAGATGTTTACCTCATGATTTCTAAGCTGATTAGAAACTGTGACTCACTGTCCCTGCAGGATCATCCTCAAAAAAAAAAAATCAAAATTCAAAGTATGTTCCTACCAAAAATCTATTGCTTTTGCACCTTACAAGAGTTGAAAAGTCTTAAGTAGAGCAATCCTAAGTTTATGGCCATGATATATGGAAGTAGTTGGGTTTGAGGAAGTAGAAAATGTCTGATGTGGCTATTGTGAGTACTCAAGAGCTCAGAAATAAGGAAATAGAGAAAGGCTTGAGGGAAGCACTGAGGGCACTGCTCCTGAAAACAGGAGCACAAGAACTTACAGTGTAATAAAGGCCCTGTTTTGCAGTATTCAACAGTCCAGGTACAGAGACACAGAGAGACTCAAATAGGGCTGAGATATTTCTAGATAAAAGAGGGGGAAGAAATATCGAATCAAAGAGTTGTTCTCAGATTACTTCCATGTACGAACCTTGCAGGAGGAAGGAAATTAACACTAAAGAAAGGATGTTTACTTGACAAGAAATGTCGATGAGAGACAGAAAGAAGACAGTAGGAGACTGAGAGAGTGGGGGGGGGAGAAAAAAGAAAAGACTGGAGACTGTCATAATTTAGAGGACATGAACATTTGACTTTATGGTGACCTCAGAGTGAGAGGACACCTTCTGCATAAAAAACTCATCTGTAAACATTGCTCAAGATTAAAAAAAAAAAAAAAAAAGCCACGACAATCTTTTTTTTTTTCTTTCCTACCTAAATCTGACTCACATGTCTTTAATTTCTTAGGTGGTTTCAAAAAAAATCTATTATCTGTTGTTGTGTTGTGCCTTTTTCCTAAAAAGCATACAAAATTGTCAACTGTGTGTGAATGCACATGAATGTAGGGCATCTTTAGGATGAGCACGTAATGTCCTCTTGGTCTCAGGACTTTGCCTGGACCTGGCAAAGTGATCACATGACATGTATAGTGCCAATCTTTAATTAGGAGCCACACTACGTAGGTTCCAATCCCAGCTCTGTGAGACAGTTCTTCAAACGTAAATGCTTACCAGCAAATGGTTAAGACAGAAAAAAAAAAGCTGATTTAAAAATCTCATGCTGGGACCCGGAGTTTGGCCTAGTGGTTAAAGTGCTTGCCTAGCATGCATGAAGACCGGGGTTTGATTCCTCGGTAACCATATACATAGAAAAAAGCCAGAAGTGGTGCTGAGGCTCAAGTGGTAGAGCTCTAGCCTTGAGAAAGTCCCAGGACAGTGCTCAGACCCTGAGCTCAGGCCCAGAACTGGCAAAAAAAAAAAACCCAACTAAACAAACAAACAAAAAACCTCATGCTAATACAGAAATCTCTAGTTTGAAACTATATGCTTATTTGGGAACCAGGGTCTCATGCCTGTAATCATAGCTACTCAGGAAGCTGAGATTTGAAGATTCAGGTTTGAAGCCAACTGGGGTAGAAAAATTCTGCAGATTCCATCTCCAATAAATCAGCAAAATGTCAGATAAGGCATTGCTCAAGTAGAGTACCCAGTGTGAGCAAAAAAGCTAAGAAAAATCTCAGGGTCATGAGTTTAGACCTTTGTACCAATACAAAACAACCCATGAAGAGTACACTGTTAAGCATAAGCAGTAATTTAATCTTTAAAATATTGATTTTGGGGGAAAGTTAGGGCATCTAATCTGTTTATTTGCCACTATTGAGGGTTATTGGAGTAGTCCTTCAATTCCAAAAAATACCAGGACAGGATGATTCCAGTGACCAAAGAATCAAGTTTAGTCCTGCTATTGCAAATCCTTAGGTTATTTGAAAAAGGTTATCTTTTATACATGGTATAGATTAAAGGGCCAGCTTCGTTTTTTGTTGTTTTTTTTTTTGCACTCTTTTGTGTATTATGCTTTGTGGCTACATACAATGTATTTCCTTTTCTGATTTATAAATTTATAATTACATTTTACATTTTCTTTAAAAGCAAGCCTGAGGTGAGTAGTGGTGGCTCACGCCTGTAATCCTAGCTACTCAGGAGGTTGAGAACTGGGGATTGTGGTTCAAAATCAGCCAGTCTTACAGACTCTTATCTCTAATTAACCACCAGAAAATTGGAAGTGATGCTGTGGCTCAAAGTGGCAGTGTGTTAGTCTTGAGGGGAAAAAGCTGAGGGACAGTGCTTAAGCCATGAGTTCATGCCCTACAAATGGCCAAAAAGAAAAAAAGAAAAGCAAGCTTGGAGCACAACTGTGATCCTAGACCAAACTCCCAGCACCCGATTTTTTTGTGTGTGCCAGTCCCGGAGCTTGAACTCAGGGCCTGAACACTGTCTTTGCTCTTTCTCAAGGCCACAGCTCTATGACTTGAGACACAGCACCATATATAGCTTTTTCAGTTTTTAAAATTAAGTTGCAAAACTCAAACTGTAAGTATAATATTGTTTTGAGAGCTGTTGATTAAAAACTATTTGCTCTATTTTCTTTAGCATAGCAGCTAAAGACTGGATATATCCTCCTTTTTTTTCCCTTCTTTTCCATAAATCATTATTTGAATGTCTGTAACATCTCACCACATAGCATTAGTAAAGCTCTTGGGGCCGGGAGTTAGGCCTAGTGGTAGAGTGCTTGCCTAGCATGCATGAAGACTGGGGTTCAATTCCTTGGGGCCACATACATAGAAAAAGCTGGAAGCGGTGCTGTGGCTCAAGTGGCAGAGCTCTAGCCTTGAGAAAGCCCAAGGATACTGCTCAGGTCCTGAGTTCAAGCCCCAAAACTGGCAAAAAAAAAAAAAAAAAGCCAGACTGGTAGCTCATGCCTGTAATCACAGCTAATCGGGAGGCTGCGATCTGAGGATGGCAATTCAAAGGTAGCCCGGGTGCTAAAGACCCTGAGACTCTCATCTCCAATTAACTACTAGAAAACATGAAGTGGGGCTGTGGCTCAAGGGTAAGGTGATAGCCTTGAGGTGAAGAGCTCAGGGACAGTTCCCAGGCCTAGAGTTCAAGCCCTATGACCTGGGGAAAAAAAACAAAACAAAACAACCCAGGTAGGGTGGCTCATGCCTGAAATCCTAGGTACTCAGGAGGCTGACATCTGAAGATCAAGGTTCAGTCAGCCCGGGAAACAAAAGGATCTGAGACTCTTACCTCTGATTAACTTCTAGAAAATGGGAAGTGGGGCTTGGCTCAAGGGTAGGGTGGTAGCCTTGAGCTGAAGAGCGCAGGGACAGTGCCCAGGCTGCATTCAAGCCCTATGACTCACACACACAAAAAAAAAGGGGGGGGGAAGCTCCTTATAGGATTAAAAGTATTACAAGTGTTAGAAAAAAACAGGCACCAGTGCTTATGTCCATAATTCTGGTAACTCAGGAAGCTGAAAACTGAATAAACTCAGTTCCAAGCCAGCCTGGGTAGAGAAGTCCCCAAGACTCTATCTCCCAGTTTACTAACAAAAAGCAAGACTTAGAGACATAGTTCAAGTGGCAAACACCAGCCATGAGTAAGAAAGCTGAGCAGAGATCAAGACAGTGATGACTAAAGAAAAGGCTCTTGACAATCAGTCCAAAAGGAAATTCTAGTTTCCAAGTGGCTTTTGTTTATATGCAAAGTGTAACCCAACGACACATTGGCTTTTTCCCACGGCAGCCTGATTCATCTTAGTCCTTAATCTCTGACCTGGTGAGGCATCTGTTTTGATCTTGTAAGTCCTGATCATGTTGGTCATAACAGTGTGAACATTCTCCCTGACATCTCAGTGACTGAGTCATGGCACATAACAACTCCCGATGCTCCACATTGACAACTCAACCCACCTGTACTTCAAGGCTTTCGGTGAATGCACACTCCAGTAGCTCACTGGTGAATGCACACTCCAGTAAGCTCACTGCTGTCTCCCTATACACCTTACACTCAGTCTGGTGGTCAGTGTTTGCCAAAAGAATCTCTGTGGCTCTATGAAGGCATTTTGTCTTACTTCGACTGTACTGGGGTTTGAACTCAGAGACCCAGTAGTGCTGTGGCTCAAGTGGTAGAGTAATAGTCTTGAGAAAAATGTGTCCAAGGACATTGCCCAGCCTTGAGTTCAAACCCCAGGACTGGGGAAAAAGAAAGACAGAAAGAAAAGTACATGTCATATAATTGTAATGGTCTGAAAACAATTAGGCCAGAAAGTTTTGAGGTTCTTTTCTTAAAAAACATTATTATTTGTTACAACTAATGTTCTTGTCAGTGCAGTTGATGACAGGCTAGGTAGGCACGTGTGCACATTGGCCTGAAGACCTGCCTTGCTGCAAGGCCAATCAGAAGTCAGTACTGTGTACATGACAGCACAGGTGATTGTTCTTCTCACTAGGTCACAACCATCTGACCAAAACACAGGTTTGTAAACATTTCCAGGTTCCTTTTGTCTCCCCAGCTCACATCTAGGGCTTCCTCAAGATTACTTGTCTCTGGATACTAGGGTGCTGTGTGGTTGCCTCTGGAAACTGAGTTACCCATTCATTAGAAGTTAGGGACTCTGCTAGAGGATAATGAGAAGGGAAGTTAGCAGGGTGGAAGCATCAGCAGCAGTCCTCCAGAGAAGGCCAGGGGTGAGAGATCAGGGTCGTGGTTTAGCATTGGGGGCAGGAGGGAAAGTTCCACAATGAATTGCCATAAAATGTTTGTTCCATATATTCAATAGATCTAATTTGTAATGGTAAAATCATTAATGATATGTCAGGCCATATGTCTAATTGTAGTTGTTTCTCACAACTTACTATTAAAGCCCAACAATTCTCATCTTCAGAGCTGCGTGCTTTCCTTTTCTTCTTTAGACTCTGCCACGAGGATAATGCTGCGCTGCATATTCAGCCTATGTGATGTAGTCACCACAAAAATGTGGTTGAATTAAAATACTTAATTCCCTTACTGGAATGTTACTAACAATATAATGTATACAATCTCTGCGCGCGCGCGTGCGCGCGCATGTGTGTGTGTGTGTGTGTGTGTGTGTGTGTGTGTGTGTGTGTGCACGTGCGTGCCTGTGACAGTACTGGGGCCGGAACTCAGGGCCTAGGCACAATCCCTTAGAGTTGGCTTTTTCTATGTATGTAGTGTCGAGGAGTGGAAGCTGGGTCTTTGCACATGCTAGGCATGCACTCTACCACTGGGCCAAACTCCCAGCCCAAGATCTTTTTTAATAGCATAGATATGCTAGAATACTTTCCTCATTTAAATTTTCTTAGCAATAGTGAAGAATAAATATTGCCAATTGCAATCTTTGACACAGGATCTGGAAGCACATTTTTTTTTCAGATTTCATTATTGCCTTCCGTGATCACAAACTCTTCTGAGGAAACAGATATATTCATTATCTTGACTGGAATATTGACATAGACATATCACATGTCAAAACACATCAAACTGTGCTCGCTTCAGAGGCACATATACTAAAATTGGAACAATACAGAGAAGATTATCATGGCTCTGCTCAAAGATGACATGCAAATTTGTGAAGTGTTGCATATTAAAACACACACATATCAAACTATACAGTTTCTTGTAGATCATGAAACAATTGTAAAAGATGCAAAAATGATTGTACAGGATTGGAAAAAAAGTAAATTCAGTAAAGAACTATAATTAGATTATAAAAAGAATTATAAGCTCAGAGAAGAACTATAATTATATAAAATAATATACATATATCTTACAAAGAAAATGTTGAACGGATGAATTCAGATCTTAAGTAGAGCATGATGTGTAACTAACTCCCTTTACAAAAGGCAGTGAAAGCAAAGGAGTAGATACTTCTTTCAGGGTAATAGTGATTTTCTGCTCTTGAACTGGATTGCACAAATACTGTACTTGAAGGGAATTCATTGAGACATGCAGTTATGATTAAATGTCCTCTTCCATATATCTATTATTCTTCAGGAAAATATTCTTCAAAAATGGCATAGGAGTTGAAGACTGAAATTTTCCCTTGAAATACATTAAAATTTTATAACCTCCTCATAAGGTTATTGATACTATTTATACTTTTTATACTATTTATATTTTGTGCTGGCCTAGGGCTTGAATTCAAGGTCTGAGTGCTTTCCCTGTGGGGTGTGTGTGTGTGTGTGTGTGTGTGTGTGTGTATGTGTGTGTGATGGGGCTTGAACTCAGCCTGGGTACTGTCCCTGAGCTCTTCAGCTCAAGGCTACCACCCTACCCTTGAGCCAAGCCCCACTTCTCATTTTCTAGAGGTTAAGTGGAGATAAGAGTCTCAGGTCCTGGGCTGAGAGTTTGGCCTAGCAGTAGAGTGCTTGCCTAGCATGCACAAAGCCCAGGTTTGATTCCTCAGTACCATATAAAAAGAAAAAAGCTGGAAATGGTGCTGAGGCTCAGGTGGTAGAGCTCTAGCCTTGAGAAAGTCCAAGGACAGTGCTCAGGCCCTGAGCTCAAGCCCAGGACTGGCAAAAAAAAAAAAAAAAAAAAAAAAAAAAAGTCTCAGGTCCTTTTATGCTGGGATGGCTTTGAACCTTGATCCTCAGATCTCAGCTTCCTAAGTAGCTAGGATTTCAGGCATGAGACAACGTGTCCGGCTTTTTTGTTGTTGTTGTTTTGTTTTGTTTTGTTTTTTGCTCAAGGCTGATGTTCTACCACTTGAACCACAGCTCCACTTCTAGCTTTTTGGTGATTTAATTGGTGATGAGTCTCACAGACTTTTGCCCAGGCTGGTTTCAAATCACTATCCTCAGATCTCAGGCTTTAAGGAGCTAGAATTACAGATATGAGTTGACAGTGCAGAGGCTTGCATCAAGGTTTTTTCCATTCATTCATTCTTTCTTTCTTTCCTTTTCTTTTTGTATAGCACTGGGGATTAACCTGGAGTGTTGCACCTGTTTGGCAAGCACTTTGCCAATAAGTTACATCCCAGCCCTTTGTTGTTGTTGCTTTAATGTAGTGCTTTTGAGTTGACATGAACAGCTCTCTCTAAATGGGTATAGAAATGGCAAATCACCATCATTGACCATTAACTAATTGTAAATTGAAGCCACCATTAGATATCACTATATATGTATGATATATAATAAATATATACTATATTTTTTTGCAAGTCTTGGGGCTTGAACTCAGGACCTGGTCACTGTCCTTGAACTTTTCTCAAGGCTAGAGCTCTACCACTTGAGCCACAGCACCATTTCCAAGGTTTTTTTTTTCTGTGTATGTGGCATAGTATAATCAAACCCAGGGCTTCATGCATGCTAGGCAAGCACTACCACTAAGCCACGCTCCTGGCCATATCCTATATTCTTCTATGTATAAAATTAAAAATAAAGCCAGGTATGGGTGTATCATGCCTGTAATCTTAGTTACTTAGGCAGCTGAGATCTGAGGATCATTGTTCAAAGACAGCCTGGGCAGAAAAAAATCAGACTCATCCCTAATTAACCAGCAAAAATCAGAAAGTAGAGGTGTGGGTCAAGGGTATAGAGCCAGCCTTGGGGGAAAGGAAGGAGGGAGAAAGATTGGCATTTCCTAATAGTAAAATTACACAGAGTAGATCAAGAATTATTTAATCCACCTCTTATTACCAAGGGGAGAAAATGGTAACTTCAGTGACTTAGCGGAAGTCATAGTCAGTTACTAGAAGGCCAGAACCAGTGCCTTAACCTCCTTTACTTCAATATGTCATGGTCAATCCTAGAAGGAAGCTTGGGGCTACTTTATGCACGGATTTATTTGTTTGTTTTTCATGTACTAACTACATAATTAATGAATGTTAAGAAGGACCTACTTGAGAGATCAAATGAAAAGGATGAGGAGAAAGGCTATAAATAGTCATAATTATAGGTACTTAATACTACAAAAAATCTTGAAATTCTATCATTATTAGTCATGGATATTCCATTTGTCATTGAGATGTACATGACAATTTCTGCACAGATGACTCAATCATTTTAATTTAAATAGTATCTAGAATGGGGGAAAAAAAATTAAAGACCTCATTCCACAGGATGTAAACACTAGATTTGACGTGAACTTCCTGAGAGGGGGAGGTTTACTGGAAACTTCCTATTCAGTTATAAAGAGAGTAAGGCAGTACAACACAGTAATCTACCTCTTTCAAGATTAGAAATGCTAATTTGGGGAACATAGCACAATGTTAACTACTTTGAGAGGTACTTGTAATATGCAGAAGAAATATTGACCAGATTTTAAATGAAAGGAAGTCTGATAAACATGTGAGTTGTTGGAAAGCAAAACATAGCATAGGAAACATGTAATTTATATCTTTCACCTATGAAGTGTCTTGAGTTGAAGTTACTGCTCTTATCATTAGTAGCCACTAGCCACACAAAATCGTAGGCTTCTCTGTGTGTGATTAATTGGAGAGAAGAGTTCTGCTTCAAGCTGCTATCCTCAGATCAGCCTCTCAAGTGGTTAGGATTACTGGTGCGAGCCACAGGTACCTCACATTGTTCTACAATTCTTGTGTTCCCCAAACTGTCGGTGTCCTATCTTTTTAGTACTTTGTTCTATAAAAGGCATCTTAATATTCTATTTTCAAGTAGTACAGGCTCCCATCTTTCCTCCTACCTCAGGTGAATATGTCATCCTTGGTCCTGGTCTTCTAGAGTTGCAGCCTCCCACACAACAGCAGACACCTACTCATTCACACGCTTTGGATGGCAAAACTATTTCTCATGCTGCAGTTGCCAATGAAGGGGGTGGTAGGGAAATCAGTCACCTAATCAATCAAAGAAAGATCAAAGCAAGCAAAAAAAAGAAGCGAAAAGAAAATAGAAAAAAATCAAAAGGCATCTCAGATCCCCCATGACTTAAGTTGTTTTTTTTTTGTCAGTTATGGGGCTTGAACTCTGGGCCTGGGCCCTGTCCCTGAGCTTTCAGCTCAAGGCTACCACCCTACCACTTGAGCCACAGCACCACTTCCGGTTTTCTAGTGGTTAATTGAAGAGTCTCCCATTCTTTTAGTGCCTGGGCTGGCTTTGAACCTTGATCCTCAGATCTCAGCCTCCTGAGTAGCTAAGGTTACAGGCATGAGCCACCTGGCTTGATTTTTATAACTCAGGCAGGCAGGGGCTTTTTCGAGCTTCATCTCAATGATGTTTATCCCTTCATCAGTCCCAGAAGTTTCATGTGCAGTTGGCTTGATGTTTTCTCTACTCCATTTTTTTTTTTTCTAGTCCTGGTGCTAGAACTCAGGGCCTGAGCACTGTCCTTGGGCTTTCTCAAGGCTAGAGCTCTACCAGTTGAGCCATAGCACCACTTTGGGCTTTTTTCTATGTATGTGGTACCAAGGAATCGGAATCAGGTCTTTGTTCCCCCATTTCTGTGCCCCCCCTTTACCCTCTTAAAGACAGAAAACCAAGACCAAAAATAATTTTTTATTGTTAGTATAAAGATGATGTACACAGGGGTTACAGTTACATAAGTCAGATAATTAGTATACTTCTTTTGGGACAATGTCACCTCTTCCTTTGCTCTCTCTGTTTTTCCCACCCACCCCCACCCACAAGTTGTATAGTTCATTTTCAACATAGTGTCTGTCTAGTGAGTACCACTGCTACATTTGTTCATGCTTTGTCCCTCCATTTCTGTGTCCCACCTTATTCTTCCAAAGACAAACAAACAAACAAGACAAAAAGAAAAAAAATAACAACAAAGAAAAAATCCTTCCTGGAGTTCATTTCCATAAATATTTTATATGATCAAAGGCACAGACACATTGTGCCTTTGTGGTCTTCCCTTAAGAGAAAAAATACTTCTTGTTTCCATTTCCTGGAGTTCATTTTGATAAATATTATTTTATATGATCAGAGGCACAGAGGCATTGTACCTTTGTGTTCTCCTAAGAATATCCTCCTTTGGTTCACTGTATGTGAATGCCTAGAGCCTTGTATAATTTATCCTGTGACAGTGTGTTTCAGATCTAGCTCCTGCATAGCACATGTAACTATATAACATCTTTTTCTAAAGATGTATCTCCCTATATACCCTAGGCTAGCCTTGAATTCTCCATCTTCCTGCCTCAGCTTCTTAAATGTTGGAATTACAGGCATGTATCACCAAGCCCAAGTATAAAATCATTTCTCCCCACCCCCTAGCATATTTTATTTTTTATTAGCTTACACTATACCAAGGAGGATATCATTGTTATATTTCCACACACACTCCAATCATCTCACACCTCTATTATTCTTCCACCCCATTCCCAATTTCAATAGATTTCCTTGTTCAGTTTTTGTTTTTTTTTTGCCAGTCCTGGGCTTGAGCTCAGGGACTGAGCCTGGTGCTTGGACTTTCTCAAGGCTAGAGCTCTACCACTTGAGCCTCAGCATCACTTCCAGCTTTTTTGGTAGGCAAGCACTCTACCACTAGGCCTAACTCCAGGCCCCTTGTTTAGTTTTTTTTAATTGCAAACAATCCATTTTGACCATGTTAGGTCTGGCCGGAAAAATGGCCCCTTCTCTCCTACATAACCCCAGTCCTACCAGGAGTCAATCCCATCTCTCTACAAGCTGCACCACATGTGGGCCAGCAGTTTGGATACCCCTAATAAACTCTTCTCTGCCTGAATAATTGCATGGCAGTTCCTTTCTGCAAACCTAACAGAACATATTCATCCTCTTTCAAAATGTATTTCAAAAGTGTTTACCTTCCGCTCTTATTTTCTCCTCTCCCTTTCCTCATCCCTACTTAAGTATCTTACTTATGTATTTACTTACTTATTTTTGTGCTAGTACTAGAACTTGAACTTAAGGTCTGGGCACTGTCCTTTGGCATTTTTGTTTATTTGTTTGTTTGTTCAAGGCTATAGTACTTGAGCCACACCTCTACTTCCAGATTCTTTTTTTTTTTTTTGCCAGTCCTGGGGCACAAACTCTCAGCCTGGGCACTGCCCCTGAATTTCTTTTGCTCAGTGTGAGTATACCTCCATTTGAGCCACAGCACACTTCTGGCTTTTTTGAGCAGTTTATTAGAGAGAGGAGACTCATGGAGTTTCTTGGCCAGATTAGCTTCGAATTCCAATCCTCAGATCTCAGCCTCTGAATAGCTAAGATTACAGGCATGAGTCACTGGCACCCAGCTCTAAGATTTTTGGGGGGAGGGGACAGTCCTGGGCTTGAACTCAGGGCCTAAGCACTGTCCTTGGACTTTCTCAAGGCTAGAACTCGACCACCTGAGAAGCCTCAGCACCACTTCTGGCTTTTTTCTATGTATGTGGTACCAAGGAATCGAACACTGGTCTTCGTGCATGCTATGCAAGCACTCTACCACTAGGCCAAACTCCTGGCCCCCAGAATTATCAGTGAATTTTCTTTTTTGTGTATGTGTGGGGGTCATGGGGCTTAAAATCTGGGCCTGGGCATTGTCCCTGAGCTCTTCAGCTAAAGCTGCTGCCAGATTTTTTGATGATTATTTGGAGGTAAGACTCTCACAGACATATGCCCGGAGTTTGGCCTAGTGGAAGAGTGCTTGCCTAGCATGCATGAAAACCTGGATTCAATTCTACAGTACCACATACCTAGAAAAAAGCCAGAAGTGGTGCTGACGCTCAAGTGGTAGAGATCTAGCCTTAAGAAACTCCAAGGTCAGTGCTCAGGCCCTGAGTTTACACCCCAGGAATGATAAAAAAAAAAAAAAAAAAAAAAAAAAGAATCTCACATACTTTCCTGCCCAAGCTGGCTTTGAATAATGATCTTGAGATCTCAGCCTCCTGAGTAACTAGGAGCATAAGTATGAACCACTGGCACTTGGGATAACATAATTTTTTAACCAAACAATATATGTGAATATTACACCCTGAAATACTCCTTTATACCTGATTATAAATCGCAGAGTCATTACTGTTGGATATTGGGGTGATTTCCAATTTTTCACCTTTATATAGGGAGCTACCACACACAAATCATTTCACAAACAAAACAAAACAAACAAACAACAACAACAAAAAAACCCAGGGTCATTTAAAATATGATGTAAAAATCAATGTTTATAAATTCTTTAGTAAAAAAAACAACAACAGGTTTTTTTTTTTTTTTTTTGCCAGTCCTGGCTTGAACTCAGGGCCCAAGCATTGTCCTTGGGCTTTCTCAAGTTAGAGTTGTACCACTTGAGCCATAGCACCACTTCCAGCCTTTTCTATGTATGTGGTACTGAGGAGTGGAACCTGGGTCTTTGTGCATGCTAGGCAAACACTTTACCACTGGGCCACACTTTCAGCCTCCAAACAAGTAATTATTCTTTTTGCCAGTCCTGGGGCTTGAATTCAGGGCCTGGACACTCCCTTTGGGCTTTCTCAAGGTTAGCTTTTTCTTTGTATATGGTATCGAGGAATCAAATCCAGAGCTTTGTGCATGCTAGGCAAGAACTCTACCATTAGGCCATGCTTCTAGCCCCCAAACAGGGAATTCTCTTAAGCTCCTAGAAATTGAAAGATGTTTAAATATTCCTTAAGACCTTTATTACATTTCTTTTAGAAACAGATGAAGATCTCCTGCTCTGATCAGTAGAACTGATGACAACATCTCTTTCTTGAAGCCTTGTTCTGAAGACTCAGGAAGTTATGTAACAGATTTTTATCCGGAAAGAGATGGAGGGCCCAGGCCAATTCACTCTGCCACTTGGTATTTGAATAAGAAACAGAAACTCTGCATTTGGGGCTGTCACATTCCTGTTACGTGAAACACAACATGTAGACCAGAGACAAAGAACTGTGGACAGTCTTTCATCTCCACAGAGCTTTTGCAAATGACTTCCATGCAGAACTACAGGTGGAAAGTAAGTCTAAATTTAGAAGCAAGATTATGGTGCGATCACTTGGCAAATATCTAAGGCTTTTTGTTGTTGTTGTTTTTTGTTTTTGTTTTCTGGGCAATGATTACCTCAACTGGGTAAAGAATTTATCTTTTCAGGTACATATTCATTTCTTTTTTCTTTTTCTTTTTTTTATACGGGGAGAGCCTGTTTTGGACTAAAGGTTAGTGTTCTACCACTTGAACCACAGTTCTACTTCCAGATTTTTGGTGGTTAATTAGATATTAAGAGACTTTGTGCTGGGGATGTGGCTTAGTAGTAGAGTGCTTGCCTTGCATGCACGAAGCCCTGGGTTTATTTCCTGTGTACCACATAACAGAAAAAGAAGTAGTGCAGTGGCTCAAGTGGTAAGGTGCCAGCCTTGAGCAAAAGAAGCTCAGGAACAGTGCCCAGGCCTTGAGTTTAAGCCCCAGGACTGGCCAACAGAAGAAAAAAGAAATTAAGAGACTCACAGATTCTTGTACCTAGGCTAGCTTTGTGATCCTCAGATCACAACCCTGACCTCAGCTCTGGAATTCTAAGGCTCTTCAATATACAAACATTCTTGAAAAGAGTCCAGAATCAAACTTGCTGGTGCCTCTGTTTGTAGCAATGCAAGAGATCAGCTGAGCAAAATGGCTGGCCACTTAAGAGATCAGAGGATAGTGGGTCAGCCCTGGCATAAAAGCTCATGAGACTCCATCTCAACCAGTGCCTGAGCACAGTGGCACATTCCCGTTTTCCTCGCTATGAGAGAAGCACAATTGCTGCCACACTGGTGCAGGCCTATCACCTCCAAGTTGTTGAGGAAGCCCAGGTAGGATTGCAGGCCAGACAGCCCTGGGGCATAAAGTGAGATTGGGCTTTGAAAATAACCAGGAAAAATGGAAGGACAAAGGGCAAACAAGTGCAGCAATGGTACTCACTAGACACTATGTTGAAAATGAATTAATCAACTTGTGGGTGGAGATGGGAGGGAAGAACTACTAGAGAAAGAGGAAATGGGCGACACTGTCCAGAAAGAAATATACTCATAACTTGACTTATGTAACTGTAACCCCTCTGCACATCACCTTTATAATAACAATAAAAAAATAACCAGCCTACTTGACTCATTTGATCCCCTCAACAAGTGTTTGTAAGAAGCTCTTCAGTGGTGTTAAAACGAACGGGCGAAAAAACTGTTGTAGCACAACTCCATTTCAATTGTATCCTCTTTAAGAAAACTAGGTGTATTAAACTTCCTACAACTTTTTTCCCCAATGATTTTTCTATTTAGAAATTGTGAAATAACTCATCTGAGGTGATGCAGTTTTCTTCTTTTGTTCTCTTTCTATTGTTTTTTTCTCCCCTGTCTGTTTCTTTTCTGTCTCTTTTCTCTCTCCTCTCATTCCTTGTGCTGGTCCTGGGGCTTGAACTCAGCACACCTAGCTGCTGTCCTTGAACTTTTGTGCTTAAGGTTAACTTGAGTCACAGTTCTACTTCTGGCATTTTCTTTTATTAAAAAAAATTATGGATAAAAGTCTGACTTTCCTGCTCGTCTGGCTTCAAATTATGATCCTTAGATCTCAGCCTCCTGAATAGGTAGGATTATGGATATGAACCATCAGGTTCACTACACAAAGTATATTTTTGCCAGTCTCAGGGCCTGAGCACTGTCCTTGGGCTTTCTCAAGTCTAGAGCTCTACCACTTGAGTCACAGCACCACTTCCAGCATTTTCTGTGTATGTGTTACCAAGGAATGGAGCCTGGGTCTTCATGCATGCTAGGCAAGCACTCTACCACTAGGCCAAACTCCTGGCCTACAATTAAAGTATTTTTGCACGAATTTTCTAAATGCCTTTGAGGTATTACCTAAGTGGCTTAATTATTAGCTATGACTACATTTTGGCAAAGTTTCATGATTGCTTTTTTCAGTTCTCAACAATTCATGTTAGACCTTTGATTCTGTTTTTAAGCTTCCTCTACGCTATTGAGGTCCTGTGTACTGTCTTTTAGCTTCTCCCCTCCCTCTACTCTCAATGCTGGCACAGTCCACTTCAATCACAGCTCCACTTCTGGATTTTTGCTGATTAAATGGACACAAGAATCTCATGGACTTTCCTGCTGAGGTTTTTTTTTTTTGGTGCTGGTGCCTTGTAATCCCCCTTAGCTTTCTCACACATGTCTAGTGCTCTACCATTTGATCCGTGTGTCCACTTCAGCATTTTGCTGAAGACCGAGACTGGAAGACATTTTTTCCAGTGCTGGATTCAAACTAAAATCTACAGATCTAAAATCCACGGATATCAGCCTTCTGAGCAACTATGACTATAGGTGTAGGCCATCAGAGCTGAATTTGCCAAGTGATTAAAAAAAATTAAAATTTGGGCCGGGAGTTTGGCCTAGTGGTAGAGTGCTTGCCTAGCATGCACCTGGGTTCAATTCCTTGATACCACATACATAGAAAAAAGCCAGAAATGGTGCTGTGGCTCAAGTGGTAGAGCACTAGCCTTGAGAAAGCCCAAGGACAGCACTCAGGCCCTGAGTTCAAGCCCCAAGACTGGCAAAAAAAATTATTAGGAAATTAGGAAATGGATGCATGGCTCAAGTGGTAAGAGTACCTGCTAAGCAAGCAATTGAACAAGTGCCAGATTCAAGATCTATGCCTGCCTGCTTGCCTTCCTTCCTGGCACTGTCCTTGGGCCTTCTTAAGGCTAGAGCGCTATCACTTGAGGAACAGCACCACTTCTGATTTTTTCTATGTATGTGGTAAGGAGGATTTGAACCCAGGTCTTCGTGCATGCTAGGCCAACACTCTATGACTAGGCCAACCTCCTGGCTTCAAGATTCTTTACTAGTCAAACAAACCAAAAAGTCCATTCAAATTTGGAGAAATGAAAACTAAGCAAGCTAAAACCAATAATAATAGATAGGATTAACAGCCCATTTGAAACCTTTATCTCACCACTTTGTTGTTCCCCCTTCCCTTCTCTAATGCAGATAAACATATATAATACACCAGGTACCAAAATCAAATACAGTGATGACAGGGGATAAACCATAGGGGGAAAAAAAGAAATAACTTCATATAGTACATTAAAAAAACAACCACAAAGAAAAATCTTGTTTCTTTACCTTGGAGTTCATTTTGCTCAGCATCATCTTATATGATCATATGTACTTAGCTACTGAGCTATTGTGATCTTCTGCTAGGACTATCCTAGCCATTTAGTAATTATTACAAATGCGTGAAACCATGGATTCTGTGCTTTCTTGGTTCTGGCTTACTGCATTTAATATGATTTTTTTTTCCTCCAAGATTCTGACAGTTACATAGCAGGATTGGAACTTCTCAACATCAACCTTAGGAACATTTTGAGCTGTATTTCATCCCACAAATCATGGGTACTGGAATGTCAGAATGCAAACAGGTTTTAAGGAAGTTCCAAATACAGTTTTTCTTTTTGTAAGCAAATGAAGTTGGGCTTATTTGTTCTAAGGTATTTTCCAACTCTAATAAAAGTCTGCTTCCTTGAATTCTTATATTCAAACAGAAAGTATCCCTCTTTTTATTTACATCTTGTGGTCTAACCTAACTAATAATGTCTGTCTTGCAAGGACAATAAACAGAAGCTGAGTCATTTTCTCAGGCAGATAATGTTTTTCTTTTTCTTTTTTTACCAGTGATGGGGCTTGAACTCAGGGCCTGAGCACTGTCCTTGGACTTTTCTCAAGGCTAGAGCTCTACCACTTGAGCCACAGCACCACTTCCAGCTTTTTTTTTAATGTATGTGGTACCGAGGAATCGAACCCCGGTCTTCCTGCACACTGGGCAAGCACTCTACCACTAGGCCAAACTCCTGGTCCTCATTTCAGTTTTCCTTTCCTCCTTTTATGACACAAACTGGGGCTATTTTTTTTTTCAGTTACATATGAAGAGTTCAGCCAAGTACTGGTGGTTCATGCCTGTAATCCTAGCTACTCAGAAGGCTGAGAAATGAAGATCTTTCAAAGCCAGCCTGGGAATGAAAATCATTGAGACTCTAAACTCCAATTAACAACTAGAAAACTGGAAGTGGCACTGTGGCTCAGGTGGTAGAGTGCTAGCCTTGAGCTGGAGAGCTCAGAGACAGCACCCAGGCCCAGAATTCAAGCCCCACGACTGGCCAAAAAAAGGCTCAGGTATTATTTTAAAGTTTATTAAAAAATTAGAGGAAAAAAAAAGAAAGAAACCAGACTTTTTCTTTTCTCTTTTGTTCTTTTTTTATTTTTTTGTTGGTCATGGGGCTTGAACTCTGGGCCTGGGTACTGTCTCTGAGCTCTTCAGCCCAAAGCTAGCACTATACCACTTTGAGCCACAGTGCCACCTGTGGTTTTCTGGTGGTCAATTGTAGATAAAAGTCTTGTAGACTTTCCCATTCAGGCCACTTGGAATCATAATCTGCTCAGATCTCAGACTTCTAATATACAGGACTTACAGGCGTGAGCCACCATGCCTGATTTCAGACTTACTATCAATGTAGACAAAAGCTCACATTAGTAATTCCAGAGTCAAGCACAAGTGGTGGGTAAACGCCTAAGTTTCAGCTACTTAGGAGACTGAGGCCAGAGGATCACCTGGGTTTGGGAGTTTGGAGTCAGCCTCCCTATCTCAAAAAACAACAAAAAGGTATACCTTTTAGGACATCAGATTAGATTAATAGTATCAAACAATACCAATTACAATATTAATCATGTTGGGGACTGGTGATGTGGCTTATTTTTCTTGGCTTAAACAAGGAACAGATCTATAAATCCTAGTTGTAGCTCATGTTTGATAATTATTGAACTCTCATATTTGATGAGGAATCTAAATGCAAATGAAAGCAGATATCTACTAGTAATCTTGCTTTTGTGATTAGCAACCACAATAAAGCTTAAAAGGGTAAAGCAGCACAACGAAAGAGCAGCCTTTGATATATATTTTTTTGCGGGGGGGGGGTAGGGTTATGGGGCTTGAACTCGGCCTGTGCACTATCCCTGAGCTCCTCAGCTCAAGGCTACTGCCCTACCCTGGAGCCAAGCCCCACTTCCCATTTTCTAGATGTTAATTGCAGATAAGAGTCTCAGGTCCTTTGTGCCCAGGCTGGCTTTGAACCTTGATCCTCAGATCTCAGCCTCCTGAGTAGCTAGGATTACAGGCGTGAGCCACCGCCTGGCTGATATTTGGATAGAAAAAGGTTGACTCAACTTCCTGTTTTACCATTTTCTTACTGTTCAACCTCCCCACACCCCACTCCCAGGTGGGGGAAGAGGTGTGTGTGTGTGTGTGTGTGTGTGTGTGTGTGTGTGTGTGTGTGTGTGGTGGGTGGGATTAAAGTCAACATTCTGCTCAAGGCTGGCACTACCACAAGGCCATACTTCTAATCTTTATTTGTTTATTAATTTATTTTTGTTTTCTATTTGGAAATGGAGTTTCATGGATTTTGCTGTCCAGGTTGGCTTCTCAGTCTCCTGAGTAGCTAGGATTATAAGTATAAGCCACTAATCTCTCTCTCTCTCTGAAATCTATTGTAGATTGATCTATAACAGTTTTTGTGGATCTATCCTCAACAGCTGTGTAATCCACTATGTCCCAATCCTTGTATGTATGTATGTATGTATGTATGTATGTATGTATGTATGTATGTATGTATGTATGTATGTATGTATGTGATGGTACTGATGCCTGAGTTCCCTCTCTACTTTAGCTGTGTGTGTGTGTACTGGTCTTGGGGCTTGAACTTAGGGCCTAGGCACAGTCCCTGAGTTCATTTTGCTCAAGGTTTTTGCTTCTAGCTTTTTCTGAGTAGTTTATTGGAGGTAAGAGTCTCATGGACTTTCCTGCCTTGACTGACTATGAAATTGTGATCCTCAGAGTAGCTGAGCAGTTAGTATTACAGGTATGAGCTACCAGTCCCCCAGCTCCCCTGAATTTTTGTACTCTACCATTTGAGCCACATATCCATTTTCAGCTTTTTGAACGTTAACTGGAATTAAGAGCCTTAGGGTTTTTCTGCTTGGTCTGGCTTTGAATTGCAATTCTCAAATCTCAGCCCCCTGAGTTGCCATGATTATAGGTATTATCTACCGGCTCCAGCATTTTTTTTTTGCCATGATACAATTGAGATTTACATAGTTTGTTTCTTTAAATTTTGAAAAGATTATTATTATAAAGATGAGTGTAAAGGGGTTATAGTTACATAAGTCAGGTAACAAGTACATTTCTTTTTTTTGGCAGTCACCCCTTCCACATTTTTTTTTTTTTTTTGCCAGTTCTGGGCTTGAGCTCAGGGCCTGAGCACTGTCCTTGGACTTTCTCAAGGCTAGAGCTCTACCACTTGAGCCTCAGCACCACTTCCGGCTTTTTTATATGTATGTGGTACCAAGGAATCGAACTCAGGTCTTCATGCATGCTAGGCAAGCACTTTTAACCACAAGGCCAAATTCCCGGCCCCCCTTCCACATTTTTTTTGGTGGGTCATGGGGCTTGAACTCAGCCTGAGCACTGTCCCTGAGCTCTTCAACTCTTGAGGTAAGCCCCACTTCCCATTTTCTAGAGGTAATTGGAGGTAAGAGTCTCAGGTCCTTTTGTGCCCAGGCTGGCTTTGAACCTTGATCCTCAGATCTCAGCCTTCTGAGTAGCTAGGATTAGAGGCCACGCCCAGCTACCCTTTCCACATTTTTTTCTCAGGAAAGAATTATGAGCCACTTGTGCTGGTGGATCATGCTATAATCATAGCTATTTGGTAGACTGAGATAGAAAAGATGGAGACAAGGCTCAACCAGGAGAAAATAATTCACAAGACCTCTTCTGTAGCAATAGCTAGATACAGTGGAAAGTGCCTGCCAATCTAGTTAGGAGGGGAAGACTGGTATTGAGGTTGGTCAGGAAGTGAGACCCTATGTCATCTCTATGGAGTACAGCTGGGAATGGGTAGCTCATGCATCTAATCCTAGTTATCCAGGAGGCTGAAAATTAAGGAATGTGGTTCAAAGCTAGCCACAGCAGAAAAGTCTGTGATAATCTTAACTCCAATTAACCAGCAAAAATCAGGAAGTAGAGCTGTGGCCCAAGTGGTTAGAGTATTGGCCTTGAACAAGAAAAGCCAAGCAAGTGTTAGGTCCTGAGTTCAAACCTAGAACTGGCACAGAAAAAAAATGCAAAAAAGGATTGAGGTGTGGCTCAGCAGTAGAGTTTCTTCTATCTAGCAAACATGAGTTTCTGAGTTTAATTCCCAAGGCTGCAAAAAGAAAAAAGTTATGAATATAATTCTGTTTTCACTGATCCATAATCAATTTATTTCTAGAAAGTCATATTGGGCTATTTTTATTTTTCCATCTCCTACAAAGGCGCAAAATACCAAACAATGTTAAAGAACTTGCCCAGATGATCAGTTGGTGGCAAGGATTAAGGTGAACTTAATACAGTTGGAAATGAGGATCCTTAATATGATTATGACTTTTATATCACTTTTCTTGGAAATCTCTTTTGAAAAAGTCTCATATTAGTCCCAATTTGTACCCTGTTTATATGCTCTTCCATAAGTGGTTGTCAAGGTGTTTATCTACCACTCAGTCCCTGTACAAAGTACACGTACCTGGGAACTCTTGCTAAAGAAACATGATTGACACAGAATGTGGCTAAGTGGTAGAGTACTTGCCTAGTATGCATGAAGCCCTGGGTTCAATTCCTTGGAACCACATAAACAGAAAAAGTCAGCAGTGGTGCTATGGCTCAAGTCGTAGAGTGCTGACCTGGAGCAAAGGAAGCTCAGGGATAGTGCCCAGGCCCTGAGTTCAAGCTCTAGGACTAGCAAAACAAAAACAAAACCCCATTAACTTGTATTACTACTGGACAAAGTAGAGCAGAGGGTGCTTGTTTAAGGCATTTGATAGGTCTAGAGATGTGATCGACAGCCCATGTTCCAAGGCCCGCCTAATCAATACTGTCTTCGTGAACAAATTCCTCCTAAAATAAATAACTTGTAGGTGCTTTTATGTCTCCAGTAAAACTCTTGTATGTTCATGCCTGCAACTGTATTTACATGAAAACATGTTTGGAAGTTTATTTGAGCTTTTTTTCCCCTTTTATCTTTTGCCAGTCCTGGGGCCTGAACTCAGGGCCTGGGCACTGTTCTTGAGCTTTTTTTTTTTTTTTGCCAGACCTGGGGACTGAACTCAGGGCCTGAGCACTGTCCTTAGGCTTTGGCAAGGCTAGTGCTCTCCCACTTGAGCCACAGCACCACTTCTGGCTTTTTCTATGTATGTGGTACCAAAGAATCGAACCCAGGGCTGTGTGCATGCCAAGACAAGCACTCTATCACTAGACCAAACCTCTGGCCCAGGCCAAACTCCCAGTCCTTATTTAAGCTTTTCTCTTCAATGCATCTGTGTGTGTGTGTGTGTGTGCGTGTGCATGCGTGTGAGTGTATGTCCCTTAGCAAGTTTCTATTGTCTTGTTTTTGGCATTTTTTTTTTGGTCATGTAACTTGTTGGACATTTAACAAATCTGTCAGTAGAATTCTTGTTGTTTTCTTTTTTGACTTGAAAGTTTCCATAATGCCCCATGGATTTTTCTCAAGTCTCTTCATAAACAATTTTTTTTTCTCTAGCCTTGAGAAAAAGAACCCAAGGACAGTGCTCAGGCCCAGAGTCCATGCCCAGGACTGGCAAAAATAAATAAATAAATTTTGGTGCCAATTTTGGGGCTTTAACTCAGGGTCTGAGTATTATCCCTGAGCTTTTCCCCACTCATTATTTGGAGAATACTTTATTAGTTTCTGTAATCAAACCTATGTAGATAAGACCTTACATATTTAATACAGTATGTTTACCCCTGTACAAATGAAAAAAAACTAAGTTTAACATTTGTAGACCAATTTGGCTATTAAGCACTCTATCACTAACCTACATTCCCAATCTTTGTTTTTCTTTTCCATTAACCACTTTTTTGGTGGTTAACCAGAAATATGAGTGTAACTGATTTTACTGCCCCGGCTGGCTTTTAACCATGATCAACCTAAGCCATGGCTTAACTGCCTATTTATTAAAGGCAACACCCTGAATTTAAACCCAGTACTAACAAAAATAACAACAACAGGAGGGAGAGAGAGAGAGAGGTGTGTGTGTGTATGTGGGGGAGGAGGGGAAAGAACAGTGCTCAAGCTCAGTGTAGAACAGGAGTCTTACAATTTCAGACCTATCTTAGTCTTCTTGGATTATGCTGTAAGGAATTTATGGAATAGATAAAATAATAAGGATACAGAATAAAAGAAACTACTTCTAGACTTCTAGGGTGTCCTATTTTAATAGATTTAATGAGTCAAGACAGACATAGTTATGTTTTTAACAGAACAAAAGGGAAAACAAAGGGGCTGGGAATGTGGCCTAGTAGTAGAGTGCTTGCCTGGCATGCACAAAGACCTAGTTTTCGATTCCTTAGTACCACATACACAGAAAAAAGCTGAAAGCTGTAGAACACTAGCCTTGAGAAAGCTCAAGGACAGTGCCCAGGCCCTGAGTTCAAGTCCCAGGACTGGCATTTAAAAAAAAAAAAAAAGGGAAAAAACAAAATTCAAATAAATATTTTAATTATACTATCAAACAAAGTAGAACAAGAGTTATATATGTACCTACTATGCATCCATGTATATATATGCATATATACATATGCATCCATATATATATATGGATATATTTTTCCATATATATATAGCCATGCAACCATAAACAATGTAAAAGAGAACAAGCAGAAAAGTTTAAAGTAGGATACTGGATGTCTCCCCATTACTTTGTAATACACTCAATACAACACTATACTAGGTAGAAAGCATTGCTTTGGTGCTAGAGAATCTTGTATAAATGAATTTGTTCAAGGGCTTCTCTGTCAATATCCTTTTGTGGGTATACCTCATAGTTCAGTGGCACTTCTTCAACCCAGAGGGATAAATCTATATTGGTCTAGGAAAGAGAAGACAACAAACAAACATTGAAAAACGCACAGAGTCACTCTCCAGAATTTCCCAAAGCCATCCTGTACACAGTACTTGACATAGTAGGTTTTATTCTGTGGAGCCACAGGAATACTTTTGAATTGTATCACATGGCAGGTTTGTGGATTTAGAAACTTATTTTATTCTGATTTTAGAACTCAAAAGAATAAACTATAGCATAATCATTCTCATGTAGTAGACAGAATGTGGTAAGTGCACTAGACTTAAACAACAGTGGACTAAAACAACACCAGGAGTACACAGAAAACACAGCTCGGCTGTTCACAAGGCCCTCCCATCACAAACACAAATCCCTGCCACTGAGGCACCACTGCACTGAAAGTTTTCTTGAGGAGGAAAATATGGTTATCAAGAGTTTACATGGACTCTTTTCAAATACTATGTTTTAATTTTTTTAATGTTATGCCACTCTAATGGTTGTTTGGACAGATTTATGTATTTAGTATGAAAGGTGTTATTCTGGTAAGAAAAAAACCATTAAATTATTTCTATACATATACATACAATAAAATAATAGTTGTTATTCTGAAGAGGGAAAAATCTTGGCTGGCCTGATCCTCCTACTTGTATCTTCCATATAGCTGGGATGATTGGTTTGTACCATCCTGCCAAGCTTATAGGTTAAAATAAAGTCTATTCTTTTTTTTGCCTGGGCTGGCCTTAACCTGTGATCCTCTTAATGTCTACCTCTCTAGCAGCTAAGATTATAGGCATTAGCTACCACACTGGACGGGGCCTGAGCACTGTTCTGGAGCTTCTTTTGCTCAAGGCTAGCACTCTAGCACTTGAGCCACAGTGCCACTTCCAGCTTCTTCTGTGTATGTAGTACTGAGGAATGGAACCCAGAGGTTCATGCATGCTAGGCAAGCTCTCTATCTCTAAGCCACATTACCAGCCTAACACTGGCCATTTTAAAATGTATTTTAGCTTTTTTGTTTTGTTTTGAGAAACAACAGAGAGATTTGTTGTCTAGGCAGGTCTTGCAAAAGAGATATGAGATCTCCCACAAAGTTGGAACTAAAGGCTGGCCTATTCCTCCTTGGTATGATAAGGTTGTTCTATGCTTCTTATAGATGTTTATTAGTGTTTGGTTGCCTTGGTTTTCCACTCTATTTCTATTTCAGTTGTAAGAGTCAAAAGGCCTAGATTCAAATCAGGCTCCATCACCAGATAGGTTTTTACTCGTAGGTAGTGGTTTTTCTTCATAAATAAAATGGAGCCTAGATGTTAATAAGACATGTAAGCTAACCTACTTATTCATCCTACTTCTGACAGTTCCACTATTTCTTTCATCCCTATTCAATTGTTTTTTCCTTCCTTCCTTCCTTTCCTTCCTTCCTTCCTTCCTTCCTTCCTTCCTTCCTTCCTTCCTTCCTTCCTCCCTCCCTCCCTCCCTCCCTCCCTCCCTCCCTCCCTCCTTTCTTTCTTTCTTTCTTTCTTTCTTTCTTTCTTTCTTTCTTTCTTTCTTTCTTTCTTTTTCTTTCTTTCCTTTCTTTCCTTCTCCCCACCACCACTCTCTCTCTTCCCAAAGCTGAGGACCAAACTAATGGCCTTGCTCTTCCACTGAGCTAAATCCCCAACCTCCACTAGTGTTTGGTAATTTAAAATAATTACCATCTAGTTTAAAAAGTTTAATAGGGAAGCAAGGCAATCTAATCTATATTTAGATGTGAAATACATTTCAGAGCTCTTGAGATCAGGAAATAAACTACACATTCATACTTAAGCAAGAAGCCTGCTTGGTCACTACAGGCATAAGTGGTTTACACCTATAATCCAACCAACTTGGCAAGTTGGAAAGTCATGGTCTGAAGCTAGCCTGGGGAGAAAACTCTGTGAGACTCCATCTTAACAGAGGGAAGCTGAACACAATGGTATGTGCCTTCATCTCAGAATCAACAAGGAAGTTTAAAACAGGTAGTAGGTAGTTGAGGTATGCATCTGGCTAGCAAGTGAGAACCTGTCTCAAAATTGACTGGTTCAAGAGGTCTGGAGCTGGGCGTGGTGGCTCACACCTGTAACCCTAGCTACTCAGGAGGCTGAGATCTGAGGATCAAAGTTCAAAGCCAGCCCAGGCACTAAAGAACAAGCGAGATTCTTATCTCCAATTAATCATTAGAAAAGTGGGGCTGTGGCTCCAGGGGTAGGACAGTAGCCTTGAGCTGAAGAGTCAGGGACAACACCCAGGCCCAGGGGTAGGGTGGTAGCCTTGAGCTGAAAAGCTCAGGGACAGCACCCAGGACTAGAGTTCAAGCCCCATGACTCCTCAAAAACAAAGAGGTCTGGAGTAATGACTGTGGCACAGTATCTGCCTAATAAGTGTCAAGCCTAGAGTTTAAACACCAGTATTAGAGAGAGAGGGGGGAGAGGAGAGAGGAAGAGACAGGGAAGAGAAAGGGAGAGAGAAGAAGAAAGGGAGAGAGGGAGAGGGAGAAGGAGAGAGGGGGAGAGAAGGGGGAAGAGGGAGGAAGGGAGGGAGGGAAGGAGAAAGGGAGGGAAGGAGGGAAGGAGGAAAGGAGGGTAGGAGGAAAAATTTTGACAATGAAAGTGCTCGAAAAGTATGCTATGCACTAGTGGCTAATGTTCCTCTAATCCTACGTGGGAGTCTGAGAGAGGATTGTAACTCAAGGCCAGCCAGGAAAGAAAAATTCACAAGACCTCCTCCTTTTAACCTGTGCCTAGTAACCTGTGGTATGTGCCTGTCACCCCAAGCCACATGGGAGGATCATGCTTCAATACACACATGTATGGACACACAGAATGATATTAGTTTGTATAATTATTATATGTTAATTTTTAAAAAGTGGCTTACGTACTTCAAGGCCTGACAGAGAATCTTCAAGGCTTGGTACTGTCACTAATAATGATCCTTTTCTCCTTATGTTATGGCTGATATATTCCCAGGCACTATAATACATTAAGAAAAAAACTTACATTAGAACAATAACGAGCTATTACTACCCACCTACTAGAATGGACAAAATCCAGAGAACACTACAATCACTAAATGCTGGCAAAAATATGGGACAAAAGAAACGCATTCGGCCAGGCACGGTGGCTCACGCCTGTAATCCTAGCTACTCAGAAGGCTGAGATCTGAGGATCAAGGTTCAAAGTCAGCCTGGGCACAAAAGGACCTCAGATTCTTATCTCCAATTAACCTCTAAAAAATGAGAATTGGGGTTTGGCTCAAGGGTAGTGCTGTAGCCTTGAGCTGAAGAGCTCAGGGACAATGTCCAGGCTGAGTCCAAAAAATATGCATTCATGACAAGTAGGAATGTAGGAAGATACAGCCATTTGGAAGATAGTTAACAAGTGTTGTGTTTTGTGCATGTGTATGTTTGCCAGTTCTGGGGCTTGAACTCAGGGCCTGGGCACTGTCCTTGGGCTTTTTCAAGTCTGGAGTTCTACCACTTGAGCCACAGTGCCACTTCCAGTTTTCTGGTGGTTAATTGGTAATGAGTCTTTTAGATTTTCTTTCCCCGGGCTGGCTTTGAACCACGATCCTCAGATCTCAGCCTCCTGAGTAGTTAGGATAACAGGCGCGAGCCACCAGCACCTGGCCCTATAATGAATTTTTTTTTTTTTTTTTTTGGCCAGTCCTGGGCTTGAGCTCAGGGCCTGAGCACTGTCCTTGGACTTTCTCAAGACTAGAGCTCTACCCACTTGAACCTCAGCACCACTTCGGCTTTTTTCTATGTATGTGGTACCAAGGAATTAAACCCGGATCTACATGCATGCTAGGCAAGCACTCTATCACAGGGCTAAACTCCCGGCCCCTATAATGGATTTCTTATGTGAAAATACATACGTGACTTGTTGTGTCTCATTAAGAAAATATTCGAAGACATTATTCATGATGATGACATCAGCATTTTGCAGAAGGGAGCCCTGGGTACAGATGTCTGCGTGAAGCACCTACAGAAGAATGAGTTCATGTTAGAGAGGTTGCCACATAAGAAATAGGTCTTGCCCATTACGGAGAAGCACGCTTCTGACTCTGGGAAAGAGCAGTCTACACGATTTACTAAGGAGTTATTCTGTATCTAGTAAAACCTAGAAACTTGCTAAGATTTGTTTGCTTTTTATGGAATATTTATTGAATCACATGTTTTTTCTTTTCTTTACCCATAAATGTTCTTTGAACTCTGAGGTCAGAAACATTTTACTCTATTTCTATCTCAGTGGTAAGAGTCAAAAGGCCTAGATTCAAATCAGGGTCTATTACCAGTTAGATTTTTACTCGTAGGTAGTGGTTTTTCTTCACAAATAAAATGGAGCCTAGATGTTAACAAGGCATGTAAGCTAAGCTACTTGTTTGTTCATCCTTCTTCTCACAGTTCCCCTATTTCTTTCATCTCTATTCAATTGTTTTTTACTTCAGCCATCATCACACTGCCTCAGATGGTTCAATTCATTATGGCAGCCAACAAGTGTCTTCTCCTATGTGCAAGACAGAATGCAGAGAGACAGAAACTACCATGAAGGAGACACAAAATATATTCTCTCAAATAAATTAAGATCTAGTAATGGTTATTAAGTTCTAGTAATAGTTATTATAATTAACTCCATAAAAATGTCAAGGAGGGAATAAGCCAAGATCAAGTGAGAAGGGAAGGAAAGAAGAGAGTTCCAATAGTTATAGGATGTCACACAAGCAAGTGTTTTAGGGGTTATGTAGTCAGTGGAAAAGTGCTTATTTAACACGCGTAAGGTCCTGAGCTATCCTTATTACAGAAGTGAGGAAAGGGAGCTTTATAACCACAGGTTGTCAGTGGCCACAGAAACTAAAAGCCAGGAAACATAGGTAGGTGGTATGGGCAGGTGAGTATCTACCTATTTCCCTTTGAAAATGAAAGGATAAAGATCTTATGAAATGTAAATATCATCATCATTTTAGAAAAATAAGAGAATACTTGATTATCAATTTATAAACAATGACTCCTAAGATATCCTAAGTTTTAAACTCACTTTTCAATTAAATACATATTCCTGTTATGTGATTGCTGTTACATAAGAAGAGTGTGGCTGTTGTTCACGATAAAGGGAATAATGAGAAAAATGATGAATTTATTTATTGATTTTCGCTGTGCTGTGTATTGAATCTGGAGTACTTGGGCATAGTGAGTAGGTGTTTCACCCAGATCTTGTGAACTTATTATTATTAGACAATGAATTTACTCTGGTTATTGTGGAGGAGGAAATAAAATATTTTCCTTCTATAAAAATGGGGGAGGAAACCTTGGGCTCTCCTAGCAAAGATTTACAATAGAACAAAATCTAGAGACATTAGGCCAAATAGTTTGACACTAAATGTAAGGACCTCCAGGAAAGGAAACAACAGGCATATAATGAATGACTGTTGTTCTTAATGTACTATGTTATCGCTCATCTCTTTTGCCATCCTTTGGTTATCTCATATTGTTACAATATTTCACATTGTTATCTGATATATTTTATATGTGCTTACTTGGTTATTTGAAATTGGACAGGGAAGGGGGGAAATCAAGATAAGCGGGGAGAGGGTGGGAGGGAAATGGGGACCATGTCATAAGAAAGGGTATCAATGTTTGTGAAGTTATACACCTTCTATCTGGTGAATATAATGTAACCCTTCTATTAATCACAATTAAAAAAAAGGGAAAAAAATGGGGGAGGAAAAAAAAAGATTATTTTACCATTACAAAATGGGGAAGGTTAGATACTTGTTTAAAAATATCCTTAGCCAGGCGTAGTGGTTCACGTCTGTAAACTTAGCTACATAGGAGGCTGAGATCTGAGGATCAAAGTCCAAAGTCAGCCCAGGCACAAAAGGACCATTTAATTACTAGAAAATGGAAGTGGGGCTGTGGTTCAAGGGGTAGGGCAGTAAGCCTGGAGCTTAAAAGCTCAGGGACAGTGCCCAAGCCCAGGGGTAGGGTGGTAGTCTTGAGCTGCAGGGCTCAGAGACAACATCCAGGCCCAGAGTGCAAACTCCATGAGCCATCAAAAAAAAAAAAAAAGAGGCTCAGGGACAGCATCCAGGCCCAGAGTTCAAGCTCAAGACTGGCAATAAAACAAAAACCAAAAACCAAAAACAAACAACCCCCCCCCCAAACAAAGAAAACTATCTATCTCTCCTCACTGGGCTGTCTTTCAACATTACATTGCTCTTAACATTAGAGACAGCCAATTATCTATGTCACCAATGTAAGTATAGGATCCTTAATGAAATGACAGGACTAGTATATTAACAAATGCAATTTCTGTTTGTCTGGCTTAAATTTTTTTTCTTCTTTATAAGAGAAAAAGAATACCTCACCCAAGGCATCATCTTCCATGAACTGCTATTCTCTGGTATCCACAATACCCTCTGTAAACTTAGATAAAGAAGTTACCTAACTGTGAGCATTACGTGGCCCTTTAAAACACTTTCAACATTTACAGTTTAATGAAAGACATTGCTAGAAATTAAAAAAAAAAGTCTCTACCAAATCTACCAAATCTATACCTGAGATGGACAAAACTAAAAAAATATTCTTTCTAATAAAATTACAGAACAAGAGAAATATGAGTTTTATTTAAAATGTTGAAGTCAACTTGGTCTGTTTCTACACAAGTATCAAGAACAAGTTAAAAAACAATGCAGAAGAGATTGAGTTCAGTTAAGATATACATGGATAATATGATACATATTTTGAAGTACCTTTATTCTGTCATTGAACTGGTATTTTTTAATGATCATTTCCTGCAATTGGCAAAAGTCTCCATTCAATTCTACTCCATAGAGTTGTACAGCTGAACTGTAAAGGTAGCCCTAAAAATAGGAAAATATATTTTGATGTAAATGAATTAACTTTTTTTTAAAATTTATTTCACACCCCCCACTCGTCTTGGTTTTCCCCCCTTCCCTATCAAATTTCAAATATCCAAATACAAATAAATTCAATATATCAGATAACAAAGTGAGATACTATACCAATATGAGATAACCAAGGGACAGCAAAGGAGATGAGAGACAACATAGTACATTAAGGACAACAATCATTCATTATATGGCTTTTGTTTCAGTATCCTGGAGGTCCTTTCAATTAGCTTCAATGAATTAACTTTTAAGTGTGGGCTTATTTCTACTTGAAATTTAAAAAGTCAAACTTTGAAAAAAGAAAGAAAACAGAAACAAAATAAAAAGTCAAACTTAAGAAAAAGTCCAATGAAGGGGCCAGGAGTTTGGCCTAGTGGTAGAGTGCTTGCCTAGCATGCACAAAGACCCGGGTTTGATTCCTCTTTACCACATATGTAGAAAAAAGCCAGAAGTGGTGCTGAGGCTTAAGTGGTAGAGCTCTAGCCTTGAGAGAATCCAAGGACAGTGCTCAGGCCCCATGCTTAAACCCAGGACTGGGGAAAAAAAAAGAAAAAAGAAAAAAGAAAAAGTCCAATGAAGTAAATATAAAAATGAAACACCTTGGGGCCAGGAGTTTGGCCTAGTGGTAGAGAGTTTGCCAAGCATGCATGAAGACCCAGGTTCAAGTCCTCTGTACCACATACATAGAAAAAGCCGGAAATGGTGCTGTGGCTCAAGTGGTAGAGCTGTAGATTTGAGAAAGTCTAAGGACAGTGCTCAGGACCTGAGTTCAAGCACCAGAACTATAAAAAGAAAAAAAGAAAAAAGAAACATCTTGATTATGTAAAACTTATGACCTCCAGAATGTTACTGTACTGATTAAGGCCTTCACTGTAGTATATTAGTTGCTATCATGGATTTATAATTTTGGATTTCTTAATTTTTATAATAAAAACTGGACATTTAGGGCTGGGAAGGTGGCCTACTGGTAGAATGCTTGCTTAGCATGCATGAAACCCTGGGTTTGATTTCTCAGTATCACATAAACAGAGAAAACCAGAAGAGGTAGAGCACTAATCTTAAACAACAAAAGTTCAGGGACAGTGCCCAGGCCCTAAATTCAATCCCAGGATTGACAAACAAATAAACAAACAACCTGAGCATTTAACGAAGTTGGAAATGAGAAAAATGATCACATACAATTTCTCTACTACCCACTTTCTAGAGAAATTACATCCAAAGAAAGGAAGAAATTAAGCGAGGTGCCAGTGACTCATACCTATAATCCGAGCTACTCAGGAGGCTGAGATCTGAGAACTGCACTTCAAAGCCAGCCCGTGCAGAAAAGTAGCCATGAGACCTGTCTCCATTAAACTACTCAAAATTAAAAAAAAAAAAAAAAAAAGAGCCAGAAGTGGCACTGTAGTTCGAGTGATAGAGTGTGAGCCTTGAGCACAGAGAGACTCATGGACAACACACACACACACAGAGAACAGAATTGACTATGTGTTTCTATATAACTATTTTTGCTACAAGAGCAAAAAAATAATTTGGAAGTAAGCATCAAGTGTATAGTCATTTTCTAAGACTCATTTGAATCAATACAAACAAAATCAAATACCAATCTATAGCTCCATCAAGGATTTTCAGAATATGTTTAACATATTACTGACTGAATCAGTGATGTAATATGAAAAGAAATGTCAATCTATTTAAATGTATCAACACCAGCACTATGACCACATAAGCCAGAATTACTCAGCATTAGACTATTTGAACACTTCTGTAGCCCAGCAAGGCTGGCTTGGAACTTGAGCACATCTTTCCTTTGCCTTGTGAGTGCTGGGATTATAGGCGTGTCAGCATTTCACTTTTTGAACAAATCTGAATATTGATTAGTACCTGCAAAATATAGGAAATAATAATCCTAATTTCTGCTGTTTTCTAAACAACAAAAAAAATTCACTGGACAAGCTGGCTAGTGAGGCTTCAGGAGGCTGAAGCTGGAGAATGGCTTGTGCCCAGGAGTTCAAGGCCAGCTTGGTTAATATAACAAGACTCTCATTTCAAAATAAATAAACAAATAATAAGAATAAATAAATAAAAATAAAAAGAGAAAGAGAGGGAGAAAACAACAAGAACAACAAAATCAAACACTCCCCAGTCAAACTTCCCCCCACCAAAAAAAAAAAAAAAAAACCCCACCAAATCCCAAATAATAAAACGAAAAAAAAACCTAGCAATGAAAACTAACACACAAAGCATATTTTCTATGTAGAAAACAAGTTTTGCCAGGTACCAAGTTGCTCATATCTATAATTCTAGCTACTTAGGAGGCTGAGATCTGAGGATTGTGGTTCCAAGCTAGCCCAGGAAGAAGGTCCATGAGACAGACTCTTCCAATTAACCACCAAAAAGCCATAAATGAAGCTGTGGCTCAAGCAGTAGAGAACTAACCTTGAATATACAAGCTCAGGGACAGCACTCAGGCCTTGAGTTCAAGCCCCAGACTTGGTAAAAAAGAAAAAAAAAGTTTTAACATTGACAATTAATTAAGCACTGAAGAGTTAACTGTTTCTGTCGAAAGCAGACTATGCTGCTGGGAGTCTGCTGGGAATGGAGTGTACGTTTCTGGCATTTGCCTCTACTGCTGTTGGCCACATGTATTAACATGTCGACTAGTAACAACCAGAAACCATGTTTCCATGTTTTTGATAAAATGGTTTCAGAACTTAGAAATTCACATCATTTGAACTGAGAAGAAAAGCTACATTGAAGTGATGTTTCAGAACTAGATATCTACATTCAAACTTCAAATCAGAGAAAACTGGAACAAGGTGTGTCACTGGATATCATTCAGTTTGCTCATTATGGATGAGGAACTAGAGGCTCAAAGGTGTTAAGTGACTCACCATATGGCTGCACAAGGATTTCTTGTCAGTTTTCTAAGGGTTCTTATCAATGCCCAACATACTATCTCATTCCAGCATGGTACAAAGAAAAAAGAGGTAAGAAGACCTAAGAGACTGGCAAATAGCAAACCATTACAAAAGTCACACGCCTATTTTGTTTACGTTTGCCTTCTGCATTTACAAAAACAAGCTGGTAAAGGAAAGCAGACATTTCGTCTTTGAAATTCCAAACTCAACCATTACCATCAAATAGAATTAGGAGCTTATCTATATTATATACTATTTTATCCTTGTTACTTTTTGCATACATAAAGCCAAGCTGTCACCTTGAATGGTGGCAGGCAAAGAAAACAGGTGGTAGCAAGAGAAGAAAGTATTTTCCAAATGCTGAGTATGTCCACAAGCTGGACTTTACCCCATAAAGGACTGTGCCAAGTCTGGAACCAACATCAACCAAGACCTTTCCCGACAGGTCAGGGAGTACATGGTGATAAATGAACTTCAACTCCACGATGGAGAAGGAGTGAGAAATAAATCCTGGAGAATCAGAACAAAGGGAACATAAAATTATGGATATTAACTGCATTCTGTACTTCTAATTCTCTTGTCTACATTTACAAAGTGCACAAAGAAAGCCTCCGGTTTAGCTGGGCATGGTGGCTCACACCTGAAATCCTAGCTACTCAGGAGACTGAGATCTGATGATCAGAGTCAGCCAGCACACAAAAGAACCTGAGATTCATCTCCAATTAACATCTAGAAAACTGGGAAGTGGGGCTTGGCTCAAGGGTAGGGTGGTAGCCTTGAGCTGAAGAGCTCAGGGACAGCGTCCAGGCTGAGTTCAAGCCCCATGACCCACAAGAAAAAAAAAAAAAAAGCCTTCCAGTTTATTCAGAAATTTTATTTTATTAAAAAAATTTTTTTTGTCAGTTATGGCGCTTGAACTCTGGGCCTGGGTGCTGTCCCTGAGCTCTTCAGTAGCTCAAGGCTACTGCCCTGCAACTTGGGCTACAGGAATATTTCTAGTTTTCTGACCATTAATTGGAGATAAGAGACTCACAGAATTTCGTGCCCGAGATGGTTTTGAACCCTGATCCTCAGATCTCAGCCTCCTGAGTAGCTAGGATTACAAGTGTGAGCCACTGGTGCCAGGCTAGAAATGTTATTATTTGTTCATTTAATTTTATTAATATTATGATTTTGCTGGTCCTGAGTCGTTTTTTGGAGATAAGCATCTCAGACTTTTCTGACTAGGCTGACTGTGAGCCATGATTCTCAGATCCTGAGCAGCTAGGATTACAGGAAGGAGCCACTTGTGCTCAGCTTCAGAAAATATTAATGGCTTAAATTTGTATCCATCTAGTCTGAGCTATATTAGTAAAGAACAAATACTAAGTCTAGAGTGGGAATATGGGTTAGTGGTAGAGTGCTTGCCTAGCATGCATGAAGCCCTGGGTTTGATTCCTTAGTACCACACACACAGAAAAGGTCAGAAGCAGCATTGTGGCTCAAATGGTAGAACACTAGCCTTGAGCACAGAGAGGCTCAGGGACAGAGCGCAGGCCCTGAGTTCAAGCCCCAGGACTGGCAAAAAAACCCAAAAAACACAAAATCTGATATTTGAGAAACTACTAGATGATCAGCATAGACATTGAGATGTATGTCCCTAGCCTAATGCTCTTATTTCCTTGTTACAGCTGCTGGAGATATCCTGGTTTTCCTTTCCTTTTTTCCTTGTGATCTGTTTCTGCCTAGGACAGTTTTGTAATTTCTACAATATCTGGCTTTTTTTTATCTTAGCCTGGACCTAACTTCAAAACTATCACATATCTCTGCATACATTGTGAACTGTCAAACAAATGACCACCTCTGAATGTGCATTCAGGAATGCAGAAGAGATATGGAAGGAGACTAAGATACCTCCCTAAATGGCCTTTATTCCATTCCTTGCCTCATTATTTCCTTCCATATCACAGTTTCTGTGATAGCCTGAGTCTGGTTTTCTTCTAATAAGCGGTAACCCCAAACTCCACTATATTGTGTCCTACATCTGTAAAAGTCAGGAAGGGGAGAGACCTTAGTTATAGCTAACAGAAGGTGGCAAAGAAAATGGATTTTGATAGGCCAGTCCCTTGGAAAAGAATACAAAGTATACCTAGGCTTCAAAAGTATCTCTTGGTTTGAGTTGTTGTTCTCTGCCTAGGATGGTCATGTTTGTCACAGCAGACCTCCTTCAGGCCTGTTCTATGAGTATTTGTCAGAGTCTGTTATGATTCAGATTCACTGCAGTTTTCTGAGTTGCTCTGGGAATCCAGTCATTATTTATAACCTAATTTTTACAGGTAGAGGTAATGTAACCTTTGGATTTTTGTCTAAGTTCATCTATAAACTTCTTTCCTTCTCTCCCTCCTCTGTCTCTTCCCCACACCCCCTTCCTTAGATCCCTCCTCCTTCTTCTTTGCCAGTCCTAGAGCTTAAACTCAGGGCCCCTGAGCTTCTTTTTGCTCAAGGCTAGCATTTTACCACTTGAGCTTCTTCTGCTTATGTGGTACTGAGGAACTGAACCCAGGTCTTCGTGCATGCTAGGCAAGCACTCTTACTACTAGGCCAAATTCCCGGCCCAGATCCCAGCTTCTTGAGTAGCTAGGATTACAGACCTGAGCTCCTGGTGCCTGGCTATAAATGTCTATAAAGCAGATCTATTTAACTTGCCATTATAATTCACTTTTAAGTGTTTTTCTCTATTGTTCTTGTCCAAATCCATTTTATTCTGTGAATTTCAATGCCTTCAATAGATATTATCTAGAAGTTAATCTTACCAGTAAATCAGGTTTACTCCCAAATTATAATATAGGACTAATCTCTTTGTATTAGCAACTAATTTCAAAGTTGGCCATAGTTAACCTTTGAAAAGAATATTACCTAAGATCAGTATTAGAAGCACAAGATTATCTACCTGGAAAGTTGCCAACCTTTTGCCTAAGTAACAGCCCTCAAGCTAAGGGAGCAGGGAGATGTATGTGTAAATCAGCAGCCTGGACAATCCCATCCAGTTTGAACAAAGGGTACATAAACAAAACATGGAGTTAGTCTAGTTTCCTGTTGCTGTAGCTGAGAGACAGAGATGCAAGAAAGTTACTGTCATTGCAGTTGTTCTATTATGGGTCACAGATGTTTCATTCAGTCAAAACATGACCCAAAGCTGTGCTTAGGAGTATCTGGCTCTGCATGGAGTGTCTTACTCCTATCACTCAACACTGTCGGATCCTATCTGACTTCACAGAGGTTTTTTTGAAGGAGATCGTTTCAGCCCCCACTGGAAGTTACATTTCTCCTTGTAAACAAATCAGCATTTATACATCCTTCTTTGTTGAGCAGGAAGAATAGGAGTCCGTTTCCCCTGTATTTCATTATTTCATTTTAGTTTCTAGACTTAAAGAGTCACCTCTGATTGAGCAGTGTCTAGATGTTCTGGGGGACATTAAGTGGCCTAGATAGCATAAATAAAGTTGACTAATATACTTCCAAAAATGTCAAATAACTTGGACAAAACTCTGCAATTTTTTTAAACTCTGCAGATTTAAGCACAAATGAAATCAAGGGGCACACTTGAGTTGCCTACCTAGAGGGGCTGTCTGGTGGGAGCCACAAGCCATGCAGTAGTTTCTGCTCATTTTTCCTTCCTCACATAATGAATCAATAAAGTCTTCATCATAAAGGAATGCATCAACGTGAACAGTGGGTTCTGCCTGCTGCTGTATCTGGAGGAGAGAGCAAAACATCAAAAGAAACAAAGTACAAAGAGGTCCCTTTTTATTGCTAAATAAGGCAAAACATCAGTTGCTCACATGCTGAATTTCTGAGTACAAAAACCCAAGGAAGACAAGTTTTGCTGCAAGTCAGGAACTGCTCTATTCATTATTACCGATACAGTAATCACTTTTTATTAGACCTAGAAGGATACAGAATATGGCTAAAAAGAAGCATAAAATTTTAGCTGAAAGGAATATTAGAGATTATCTTCTCCATCCTAAGTAGCATATATTACAGACAAAGAAATTGACACTCAGGGAGACTGATACTCCCTTAGTTATAATAAAGAATTCTGCTGGTGGAGCCTTAGCTCAAGTGGTAGAGCACTAGCACCTTGAATACAAAAGCACAAGGACACCACCCAGGTTATGAAGTAAGCCCCAGGACTGGCACACGCACGAAAGAATTTTGCAGGGGCCAGGAGTTTGGCATAGTGGTAGAGTGCTTGCCTAGCATGCACGAAGACTCACATACATAGAAAAAAGATGGAAGTGGTGCTATGGCTCAAGTGGTAGAGTTCTAGCCTTGAGAAAAGTCCAAAGACAGTGCTCAGGCCCTGAGTTCAAGTCCTATGATTCGCCAAAAGAAGAAAAAAGAAAAAGAATTTTGCACAGGGTGCTGGTGGTTCACACCTATAATCTACTTATGAGCTCAACTCTGAAGACTGTCTGGGCAAAAAAAGTTCACGAGACTCCTATCTCCAACAAACTACCCAGAAAAAGCCAGAAGTGGCACTGCGGCTCTAGTGGTAGAGCACCAGCCTTGAGCACAAAGAGGATCAGGGACAGTATCCAGGCCCTGAGTTCAAGCACCAGAACTGGAAAAAAAAGAAAAAAGAATTTTGCATGGATACCTAAAATTTTTACAGATTGTGTCACACACACACACACAAAATGCTGTATGTGCTAAAATTAAGTATGCACATAAAAAAGATCAGAAATAAATCCAGGTGAATAAAATGTTTGATTTTATCACATTCCCAGATCTCAGTTATTAATTTTATTTTTTAAAAAATCTTTATCAAACAAAAGGGTTACAATTACATAAGTAAGGCAAAGAGTATACATTTCCTTTGGACAATGTCAATCATTTTTTTTTTTTTGCCAGTCCTGGGGCTTTCTCAAGGCTAGAGCTCTACCACTTGAGCCACAGCACCACTTTTCTATGTATGTGGTACTGAGCAGTCAAGCCTGGGTTTTCATAGGCAGGCACTCTACCACTAGGCCAAACTCCTGGCTCCTCGTCAATTATTAATGTATAGTAAGTGCTTGTTCTCTCCAACCTAAGCCCACTGATTTTAATATACATACTTTTTGAAGAGCTAGATGTTCTGAAGAAAGCATCGTTTCTAAAGGTAAGCAATTCCGAAGGTCATCTGCTATGTTTTTCAACATAATATCAGTATTATCATGAGTGAATTCATCAAAATCTCCTGGGAGAAAAAAAAAGAAGTAGCTCTTATAGTCATACCTAGGTGAAATAATTACAAGTATATTTTCTATTAGATAGAATCAATTTATAACAATAAACACAATTTAAAATAATACAATGTTGAGTTTTTTCTTTCCCCTAACTACATTTTAGAAATATATGTGATTCCAGGCCTTCCAGTGTCTAGCTGCTCTGGTGAGGATACCCACGGACCAGAGAGGAATTATCCTTAATCCTGGACAGCAAGAAAGATGGTGTTTCAAGGAAGGAGGGTTATATTTGAAATTGGAGGATTTCTATTGTCCTGAAGAATTTGTTAACCTAAGGCATATTTAGAAATAAAAATATTGTCTCCTCCAAAAAAAAAATAGAAATATGTGTGATTTTAAGGGCTGGGAAAGTGGGTTAGTGGTAGAGAGCTTGCCTAGCATGCATGAAGCCCTGGGTTCAATTCCTCAGCACCACATTAACAGAAAAAGTCAGAAGCAGTGCTATGGCTCAAGTGCTAGCCTTGAGCAAAAGAAGCTCAGGGACAGTGCCCAGGCCCTGAGTTCAAGTCCCAGGACTGGCAAAAAAAATAAATAATAAATATATAAGATTTTAACTATTTTATTTTTTATTCAAGAATAGTGCTTCTGGGCTAGAAATGTGGCTTATTGTAGAGAACTTACCTAGCATGTATGAAGCCCTGGATTTGATTTCTCAGTAACACATGAACAGAAGAAGCTGGAAGTGGCACTGTGGCTCTAGAGGTAGAGTGCTAGCCTTGAGCGTAGAAGCTCAGGGACAGTGCCCAGCCCCTGAGTTCAAGCCCCAGGGCTGACAAAAGAAAAGAATAGTGCTTCCAATGGTTTTTAAGGTCTTACACTCATTAATAAGTAGTCAATATTTTGTCTCTGACCATACATACCTTCAAAATTTAGGAGGCAATACCTATTACATTATAATAGAATACAATAAAAAATAAAAAAAAAGAAATTTAGGAGGTATCATTCAAGGATTACTAAAATAATTTTAAATCTGAGCATCCCTGACTTCAATAAAATGTATTTAGAGTTCAGATTAAAAAAAATTAATCAGCCAGATTCTGTGACAAGAAATGGGGTTTATCATAGCACAATATAATCAACTAACTTGTTACCAAGGCAAAACTTGTTCCAAATTCTAAAACTTGTCCTTGCATATAAATCTCAAGATTTCAGAGCCTGTAAACACTTTATTGTTGCAACTAGTAAAGCAGTAGTTTTTGATTTCTTAATTTTACCATTGGTAACATTGACTAAGAAGCATTGTACATACAACCTGGTATAACTACAAAAATAATGATACTAATGTTAAATCTTGATATTTAAACATTTTTAAAAAGGCTGTGCCCTTCAGAAATGGCCTTTAAAAATATCATGAATGTTCTAGTAGGAGTAGGCTCTATTACTTGAGGTACTCACTCTCATAGCATATGAAATTACTTTCCTCTTTTTCTTTTGTGCTGGTATTGGGGCTTGAACTCAAGGCCTGTACTCTCACTTGGCTTTTATACTTAAGGCTGGCATTCTACCACCTGAGTCACACCTCTACTTCCAACATTTTCCTGGTCAATTAAAGAAAAGAGTCTCATGTACTTTTCTGCTCAGGCTGACTTTAAATCATAATTCTCAGATCTTACCTCCTGGTAGCTAGGATTACAGGTGTAAGCCACTAGTGCCAGCTATGACTTCCTTATATTAAATTCTTCTTAGGTTAAAAAGAATTCAAGTGGATTATATCTTTTTTTACTCTTAACTATAAGGGTGGATGCGATGGTATACACCTGTAATCTCAGTACTTAGCAGCTAGAGGATAAACACAAGTAGAAGGCAGTCTAGGCTCCACTGTGAGACTGACTCCATTTTCAAACAAAAAATAGCTGTATGGGTTGAGGTTGTAGCTCAGTGGTTGAACATGTGTTTAGAATGGGTGAACTGGAAAGAAGGAAGGAAGGAAGGAAGGAGGAGGGAGAGAGGAAAGCAGAAAGGAGGAGGGAAAGGGCTACAAAAGAAAATAGGACATCTTAAAAAAAATGCCATCCATTTCTGCAACCCCCAAATCTTCAGCTGTTTTTAAATAGGCTCATAATTTCCTTAATCCTAGCTAGTCAGAAGGTTGTGATCTTATTAGGGTGGGTTTAAAGCCAGCCTAACAAGAAAAGTTTCACATAGAAACTAAGTCATTTACTATTATCCTCATGAGGAAAAAAGAACAAGATGATAGTTACCTAGCTGTTGTTTTTTGTTTATTTTTTGCTTTTCCCCCAGTATTGGGGTTTGCACTTAGGGCCAGGGAACTGTCCTTGGGCTTTCTCAAGGTTAGGGTTTTACCAATTGAGCCACATCACTGCTTCTGGCTTTCTCTGGGTATATGGTACCAAGGAATAGAACTCGGTACTTCTTTGCATGCTAGGCAAGCACTCTACCACTAGGCCAAGCTCCCGACACTGCACCACTTTTTTTTTTTTTTAAAGCAATAGTAGTTAATGCCAGGATATGTTATTTCACTGTCTAATCTGATATGGAAGGCCAATTTTTTTTTTTTGCTAGTCATAGGGCTTGAACTCAGGGCATGAGCACTGTCTTTGGACTTTTCTCAAGGCTACAGCTCTACCACTTGAGCCATAGCACCACTTCCAGCTTTTTTTTTTTTTTTCTTCTATGTATGTGGTACTGAGGAATCGAATCCGGGTCTTCGTGCATGCTAGGCAAGCACTCTACCACTAGGCCAAACTCCAAGCACATGAGAAGGCCTTTTAAATCTTTTCTTTCTTCCAAAATCTAGTATAATATACTAAGCTACGGTTTCAAGTACATTCTAGGACAATATAAATTACAGACAAACAAAGTTGTACTACTAAAACACATTCTAAAATTGCTCCAGATAGAACCACAATAACATATTTGGTAATGTTTTTTTAATCTTTGGCCCTTTTCATTATTCATAAAATTCAATTAAATTTTCTCAAAGTGCTAATACTTAAAACTCTGCTTAGATTCTCTCCACAGAACACTATAGGAGAACTTTTTTTTTTTTTTTTGCCAGTCCCGGGCTTAAGCTCAGGGCCTGAGCACTGTCCTTGGATTTTTCTTAAGGCTAGAGCTCTACCACTTGAGCCTCAGCACCACTTACGGCTTTTTCTAAGTATGTGGTACCAAGGAATCGAACCCAGATCTTCGTGCATGCTAGGCAAGCACTCTACCACTAGGCCAAACTCCTAGCCTTATAGGAGAACTTTTATGACTCAAATTTCATTCTAATAATTACTTACATCTGCAATTCTTGTAAATGGTACAGGAAGCCAAAAAATACACTGAAGTAAAATATTTCATGGTCCAACTTCTTTGGGCTTAGTTCTGAATACAATCATAATAATGAATCAGTTCACATACGTGTTTTTCTTTTAAAAAAATCTAGGGGGGTCTTACAATGGAAGGAAACTTACATTATGACCTTTTACCAAATGGCAGAATACTATGTGGGAATCCTTGGGCATGATACATAATTGTTTAGTTTTTAACATATTCAAGAACAGCATTTCCCTAGACTAAGCCAGAATTTACCTATGCTTCAGCTCATGCTTTTTTTTTTTCCCCTTTCCAATTTCAGCCTGAAAAGTCTCCTTATTTTTGTGGGTCATGGGGCTTGAACTCTGCCTGGGCGCTGTCCCTAAGCTCTCCAGCTCAAGGCTACCACCCTACCCTTCAGCCAAGCCCCACTTCCCATTTTCTAGAGGTTAATTGGAGATGAGAGACTCAGGTCCTTTTGTGCCCAGGCTAGCTTTGAGCCTTGATCTTCAGTTCTAGGGCTTGAATTCAAGTCTGGACACTGTCCTTGGGCTTTTTCAAGGCTAGTGCTCTACCACTTGAGCCACAGCACCACCCTCAGCTTTTTCTGTGTATTTAATTGAACCTTGTGCATGCTAAGCCACCACTCTACCACTAGGACGCACTACTGGTCCCCACTTCCAGCTTTTTCTGTGATTAATTGGAGATAATGTCATAGACTTTGCTGCCCAGGCTGATTTCAAACCAGAATCCTCAGATCTGAGCATCCTGTGTAGCTAGGATTACAGGCTTGAGCCACCAGCCCAGCAAAAGTATCATTTTTAATGTATAAGCATATCACACTTTGTGTAGTGCTTTCTTGGACAGGCACTGGTGGCTCTCGTGCCTGTATTCTATTCCTAGCTATTGAGGTGGCTGAGATCTGAAGATCACAGTTTGAAGCCAGGCTGGGTAAGAGTCTCGCAGACTCTTACCTCCAATTAACCACCAGAAGAGCTGTGGCTCAAAGTGGTAGAGCAGTATACTTGAGCAAAACAGCTGTGATAGTGCTCAGACCCTGAGTTCAAGCTCCATGACCAGAAATAACAAAAAGTCCTCAAGGTAATACTATTATCAAGTTAATTTTACAGCACAAAAAAAGAATCTTGTCATTAGGTTAAATTACTTGCCTCACTAAGGTCACTCTGGCCATAAAGTCGAAAGATTTAAAGGTAAGTCTAAGCCTGAACTATCATATCATTCAGCCTCAGTAAAGGGTAAAGGCAGCTGACAATCTTAACCCTCTCCTCTCCTTAAATGTCAGAATGGCTCTTCATCTGGTATGATAACCATACCTCCTGCTATTTGCTACCTTCTAGCCTGGCCTTTAATTATGGCCTTTAAAAAGATGATTTGCCAATCTAGCTCTCTAGTCCAAATTACTTTACCTTATTTTGTTCTATCACTTTATACGACTTAGTGGTTTATACGATTCTTAGTGCTGCTGTTATGTAAAGGTGGTGATGGTAGAAGCCCAAATATATTTAATGATCATGTGTAAATATCTAGAAAGTTGGAGAGAGTCTACAAATTATAAACCATCACTAGAGATGTCTGTAACATTTATTTGGGAGTCAATCTCCCCATGAATGTGGGAATCACCAGTCAAGACGAAAGGTTACTGTGTCAAGTAAAACAAAGCAACAGATGTTGGGGGGGGGGGTCTTAGACACCTTAGAGCACTACACTAGCCAGATTTGCTTTTGTAATGAGGGAAAGGTTGATGAAATGATCACATTTTAAAGTTGTATTCTTCCAGCCCTTCACTGGAGCTTTCTGTAGATGATACCATTGAGGAAAATTCTGTGGGACCACATCTTGCCCTGGATTAAACACTTAACATTGGTGGGGATAAAAAAATACAACTGTGAAAATTAGCCTCTTCCAAATAATCATAAAGCATAAAATAGGAAAAATTAACTTAACCATAAAAAAAAAACGAGCACAAACTGAGAAACAACACAAATTAGTCAATAAAAAATCCCTAACATAACAATAGCCAGAATACAAATAAAACTACAGCTATCCCAGAATTCTACTCTTAAGACACTTTAACCAGGGGAGAGCGCGAACGCAGTCCCCCACTACCACAAATTATGCAGTCGAGTTTCCCACATTTGGGGAAATCGCAGGGGTCAGCACATCCGGAGTGCAATGGATAAGCCTCGCCCTGGGAAAACCACCTTCGTGATCATGGTATCTCCCCTGCCAGGTAAGTATGAGTTGCACTGGTCCCCTCGACCCTCACCCTAGCGCCGGCCTCACACTAAAGTCATGGTTATTTCCATTGGGTGGGGTCTGCACCCCCATGCTCTCGAATCCCCGTTGGATTCGTAGTTGCAGATCAGAAAAATTATCCTGCACCTTTTGAATATTGCCCACGCGGGACCTGGAAGCCCAAGAGAAGTGGAAGCAGCAAGCTCCGCGCGCCTTCTAATTTGCATACGCCCCGCCCTCACAGTGACGCAACCCTCTACGTGATTCTCACGCCAGTGCCGAACCTTAAGTGTGATCTAGGAGAGATGGGCTCTTCTAGAGAAGATGAGGGCTTTATGTTTTCAGTCAGAACTTCAAAAGTTAAATTGAGCAGTTTGATTGTTCTCATTATCTTTGGAAATTCCTCCCCCCCACCCCCTTGAGGTCTAAATGTCATCAGCCAGGCCCTCGGGTGGGTTCCTAGTTAGCTTGTAATTTCATTGGTCAAGCTCTCCAACATGTCTGATTGGCTTAAAGTTTAACACAAGAAAATATGCACCGTTTTACAAAGAGACAGAAACCAGACTTAATGGTATGCGTGACCGTTTTGCAATTCTATTTCACACTTTAAACTAGGGTTAAGGAGGGAGACAACATTGACAATAGGGACAACAAATCTAACATCTAAATCTAGCATCTCAATGAACATAACAAAAGAAAAGGGACCAAACACAATGCGAAGGCTACAAGCATATTCAAAGTTTAGGGAAAAACAAAAACCAACACTCAGTGAGCCGCTTTGATTTTCCCTCTTATTGTATATAGTTATAAGATTTTCTAGGGTTGAGCTAATGAATAAATGAATGTTGCTAGCCAAGATAACTACTGTGGGAGGGAAGAAAAAAGCACACTAATGTAGAATTGAGTGTTGGAGGGCAAGGAAAAACCCATCCAGTGTTAGCTTGAAAGTCTTTTCTTCTTTCTTTCCTTTTTCCTTCCTCTGTGCCACCTTCCCCCTCCCCCCTCTCCCCCATCATCTTCCTTTTTGTCAGGTTTCATGCTATGCTGGGCTGATCTCAGGTTAAGTGATACTCCTGTCCTGTCACCCTCCACACAGCCCCTAGTTTCTTAAGAGTATTAACAGGAGCTATTTATTGAGTACTATATTTAAGGTATTTGTTACATGCCATATATGAATTCACTTTTAGTATTCAAAACATGTGTAAGTAAATATTGTTTTCCCATTTCTAACCCCAGAGTTCATGTAATCAAACATTAACTAAGACTGATGAAATGAGGTTAAGGAATCATTCCTCTCCAAATCAGTGTTAATAAAATATTTTAATAAAAAATTATTTTAAAAATCTCTCCAGCTGAGGTGCTGGCTGCTTGTGCTGGTAATCCTAGCTACTCAGGAGGCTGAGATCGGAGGATTGTGGTTTGAAAGCAGTGGGCAGTAAAGTCCCTAAGACTCTTATCTCCAATTAATTACATGCCCATTCCCCCCTTCCAAAAACAAAAACCCGCAAAGACAGAAGTGGTACTGTGGCTTCAGTGGTAGAGAGTTGTAACTGTTAAAAATCACAGTTTGAAGCACATCATCTTCCATCTCTGAATTATTTCCTTACTCTAAAATTTTAGACATGAAGTGCTTGAAACATCTTAAAGCAGCTGGGCACTGGTGGCTCATGCCTGTAATTGTAGCTACTCAAGAAGCTGAGATCTGAGGATGGCAAGACTGGGCAGGAAGGTACAGGAGACTTTTTTCTCCAACTAGTACTACGAGCCTTGAGCTGAAAAGTAGCTTAGGGACAGTGCCCTACGTTCAAGCCTCAGACCAAAAAACAAACGACAAAAAACACTGTAAGCCAGGCACTCTGGCTCATGCCTGTTAATTGTAGCTACTAAGGAGGCTGAGATCTGAGGATTATGATTCAAAGCCAGCCCAGGAACAAAAGATCCTGAGACTCTTACCTCCAATTAATCACTAGAAAATCACTAGTGGGTCTGTGGCTCCAGGGGTAGGGTGGTAGCCTTGAGCCCAGGGTTCAAGCCCCATGAGCCATTAAACAAACAAACAAAAAAACCTGTTGTAAAGCCTTTTCCTACCTGAAGATTTTATCATTTTGCTCTAACAGCTATGAATATGTCTCAGTTTGACATGATTTTTATGTCTATAATCTTAGCACTTGGGAGACTGAGGCAGGAGGATAGCAAATTCAAGATCAGTCTGACCATATATTGAAGCAACTCAAACAATGACAACAAAAATGCATCCTCAGGGTCGAGAGTTTGGCCTAGTGGCAGAGTGCTTGCCTAGCATGCACGAAGACCTGGGTTGCATTCCTCAGCACCACATACATAGAAAAAAAAAAAAAAAAGCCAGATGTGGTGCTGAGACTCAAGTGGCAGAGCTCTAGCCTTGAGAAAGTCCAAGGACAGTGCTCAGGCCCTGAGCTCAAGCCCAGGACTGGCAAAAAAAAAAAAAAAAAAAATGCAGGGGCGGGGAGTTTGGCCTAGTGGTTAAAGTGCTTGCCTAGCATGCATGAAGACCCAGGTTCGATTCCTCGGTACCACATACATAGAAAAAAGCCAGAAGTTGTGCTGAGGCTCAAGTGGTAGAGCTCTAGCCTTGAGAAAGTCCAAGGACAGTGCTCAGGCCCTGAGCTCAAGCCCAGGACTGGCAAAAAAAAAAAAAAAAAAACTGCATTCTCAAACTATCACAGCACTAAATATTATAAAAGCAAACTTGGTTATTTTAATTTGCATTTACTTAATTACTAGTGAGGGTAAACATTTTATCATGTATAATAACATTTCAGAATATGTGATCACAGTACCTTGCTTGGAGAAAGATTAAAGGAAGGGGCCTAAGGACAATTCAGCTTTTCTCAAATTATATGTATGTAGATGGAAAGAGGAGATGAGCTCTTCTAAAATTATTTCTTACTTATATATATGCATGGAAACATTTCCAAGGCATTAATACTACATTTTTCTTTTACCTATTCCCTCTTCATTCCCTTTTTAAACTACCTCATAGCCCGTCATCACCAGACTGCTGGAATTCCACTAACTCAGACTTAGCTCTTTGATACAGACCTCTTCCTACATACCTATTTTGAACTAATCTTGCTTAAACTTTCTTTTCACTCTCCTCACAAGTTAAGATGTTTTCCTATTTCTCAACATTTTGATTCTAGGCTTTTAAAGCCCTCCATAATATAACTGCAACTTTTTCTTTTTAATTCTTGATTTGGTATATATATATATATATATATATATATTTCTGAGGTACAATACAATCTTTAGGTGTATGTATATATTGTAGAAGGAACAAATAGGCTAATTAACTTATGCCTTTTCCTCACATATTAATTTCTTTGTAGTAAGAACATTTAAAATCTACTCTTCAGCAATTTTGAAATAGTATTTTTTTTCCTTGAGACTCCTTATATTTCACATATAATCACAATGTATTTCTTTCTTTGACCTTGAGAAGTTTGGAGGGTCTAGCAGAGGGGTGTAGCTATTTATATACTCTTGACCAAAGAATTGTCCTCCAATATAAAAGATAGTTGTCCTCTTTGGCTTATTGTTATATTTTTATTATCCTTAAGGAGTTGCATAAAAGGGTTATCATTCAATACAATGTATTCAGAATTATTTGTTCTTTTTCCTTCTCCCCTTCCTCTCCATCTAGTGTCATACTTTAGAGCTATATTCTGTTTATGAATGTGTATATTTATTATTATTTTTTTTCCGCCAGTCCTGGGCTTGGGCTCAGGGCCTAAGCACTGTCCTTGGACTTTCTCAAGGCTTAGCACTCTACCACTTGAGCCTCAGCACCACTTCCAGCTTTTTTTTTTCCTATGTATGTGGTGCCGAGGAATCGAACCCGGGTCTTCGTGCATGCCAGGCAAGCACTCTACCACTAGGCCAAACTCCCAGCCTCTTATATTTATTATTTTTAACTTTAGTCACCACATTGTACTCCAGAACTTTTCTTCCTATGAAACTTTGGATCCACTGATCAACATTATCCCGTTTCTCCTACTTTAGGAACTCTATTTGTATGATTTTGACTTTTTGAGATTCTACATGTGAGATCATATTTATCTTTCTGTGCTTGGCTTATTTCACGTAACAAAATATCCTTGAGATTCATCTGTGTTGTGGCAATTCCCTTCTTACAGGCTAGGGGCTTGGAGCAGTTGAGGAGTGTACCTCATATGGGTAACCCTGGGTTCAATGACTAGCATCAAAACAAAAAAGAGTAAGACAAAGGGGTATTCTGTCAGAGTATAATCATATTTTAAAAACCATTTACTTTTTTTGTTTTCTTTTTGAACTGTTTTGTTGGCTTGAATCCAGGGACGAGACACTGTCCCTGAAGTTTTGTGCTTAAGGCTACTCCTCCACCACTTGAGCCACAGCTTCATTTCTGGCTGTTCTGGTGGTTAAGTGAAGATAGAAGACCTTCCTGCCCAGTCTGGCTTCACACTGTGATCCTCAGACCTAAGCCTCCAGAGAAGCTAGGATTACAGGCGGGAGCCACAGGCATCTGGCTTCCATTCACTTTTTTTTTTTATTAAAGAATTTATTAACATTGATTTTTACATAATATTTCAAATGACATGTTTAACAAACAAGTGTTCAAAAAGGGAATTTCTATATACAATCACTGGCACTTAGTTTTTAGAACATAATCAAAGCTAGGCTAAGGGTTTGTATATCATAGATACATATTAATTTATGAAATAAAACGTTATGTCTATAGTCATAGGTTTTTATGTCTATGTAGTTATGTTTATATCTCCAATACCTTTTGATAGGTATTGTTTCTATGTCTTTAATATTGAAAATAATGCTTCAGTGAACCATACTGACTTCCATTGTTCTGGCTAGACAAGATAGGATTGTGGGATTATAATGGTAATTTGTTTTTGTTTCTTGAGGAACCCCCACACTACACCTATCAATGGTATACAGGGTTCCCTTTTCTCTATAACCTTGCCAACACTTGTTTTTGTTGTTGTTGGTGGTGGTGGTTGTGGGGCTTGAATGCAGGGGCCAGGACACTGTCCTTGAATTCTTTTGCCCAAGGCTAGTGCCTTACTACCTTAAGCTACAGCTTCACTTCCTATATTTAAGTGGCTAAGTGGAGATAAGAATCTCATGGGGACTATCCTACCCAGTCCACACTTTGAACTATGATCTTCAGGACTCAGCCTCCTGAACAGAATTACAGGTGTGAACTACCAGCACCTGGCTCAACATTTTTTATCTTTCATCTTTGTCCCAATAATTTTTTCCCCACATTTCTTCCAGTTCACAGAACTCCTTTTCACTGGATGTCCTTGCTTTTCTTCAAGGCTAGATTTCTAGCTTTCCCCAGTCCAAATCCTAAACTTTAATGACCTACAATGCATAACTAAGCACTGAGTTATAGACTATGTATTTTACTCATATATATATATATATATATATATTTTTTTTTTTTTTTTGTCTGTCGTAGGGCTTGAACTCTGGGCCTGGGGGCTGTCCATAAGCTCTTCAGTTCAAGGCTACCCCCCTACAACCTGGAGCCACATTTCCACTACCGGTTTTCTAGAGGGTGATTGGAGATAAAGAGTCTCATGTTCTTTAGTGCCTGGGCTGGCTTTGAACATCAATCCTCAGATCTCAGCCTCCTGACTAGGTAGGATCGCAGGTGTGAGCCACGGTGCTAGGCTTCATATATTACCCTTAATTTCCTATCTTGGCCTATGAGTAACTATGATTATGGGCATGAGCCCATAATCATAATTTAGCATATTAGTTAACATTTTAAATAAGAACGCTTTATAATTATAATACTATACCTACCGATGGACTCTAACATCACAATGGAAGAGGGCAAGGTTGAAAATTTAAAATTGGTAGTTGTCAGCTGGGAGTTTGGCCTAGTGGTAAAGTGCTTGCCTAGCATGCATGAAGACCAGGTATCACATACATAGAAAAAAGCTGAAAGTGGTAGAGCTCTCAAACCCAGGACTGGCAAAAAAAAAAAAAAAAAAAAAAAAAGGTAGTTGTTGGTAATGAAGGCTATTTCAAGTGACAAATCTTAACAAAAATAACCACGGGCTGGGCGTGGTGACTCCTGCCTGTATTCCTAGCTACTCAGGAGGCTGAGATCTGAGGATCAAGGTTCAAAGCCAGCCCAGGCACAAAAGGACCTGAGACTCTTATCTCCAAATAAACTCTAGAAAAGGGGAAGTGGAGCTTGGCTCAGGGTAAGGTGGTAGCTTTGAGCTGAAGAGCTCAGGGAAAGCACCCAGGCCTACTTCAAGCCCTATGACCCACAAAAAACAAACAAACAAAAAAGCCCACAAAAAAACACGGGCTGGGAGTAGTGGTTCACACCTGCAATCCTAGCTACTCAGGAGACTGAGATCTGAAGATCCAGGTTCAAAACCAGCCCAGGCACTAAAGTCTGCGAGACCATCTCCAATTAACCACCAGAAAACCAGAAGTGGCCTGAGGCTCAAGGGGTAGCCTTGAGCTGAAAAGCTCAGGGACAGTGCACAAGCCCAGAGTTCAAGTCCCACGACCAAAAAACAAAAATCAAAAAACAACCCACGGGAATTTTGGAAATAAAGAGTTATAGTGTAGATAGGTCGGTAGTTTCCAAAAAGTGAGTGGTGAATGTTCTATTCTGTGTGTGTACCCTCACTAAGCTTCCCTTTGCCAGAACTGATCTCACTCTTGAATTAGATCTATCACACTCAATTCCAACTTTGTGTTTTCATTTTTTACTATTACATCAACAGTTTAAAAATCAAAGTCTGGGCTGGGCATGTGGCAGAGTGATTGCCTAGTGTGCATGAAGTCCCCGGTTCGATTCCTCAATATCATATAAACAGACAAAGCTGGAAGTAGCACTTTGGCTCAAGTGGTAGAGTGCTAGCCTTGAGGAAAAGGCGCTCAGGGACAGTGCCCAGGCTCTGAGTTCAAGCCCCAGGACTGGGGGGGGGGGGGGATCAAAGCCTTCCTTTCCTCTTCACCATTCCTTTGTGGGTGAGGGAGATAAATATTACTAAATGCACTAATCTACAGGTGATTTTACATGCAGGGTAAATGCACAGCCAAAACCCTTTACTGTAAGGAGCTTTATTTTCAGGTACTATCCGCTCTTGGCACTAAACAGCGAGGAGGGCTAAAAAGTTTCCCCCTATCTTCACTTATAAACGGGGTTAAGGTGGCTTTAAAGGCCTGTCCAGAGTTGGCAAGGAAATCCTAAATGGCACTGGGGGCTGCCCAAGTTCTGAGGCGTGCGGCGCTCCCCCACCCCTCAGAACACAACCCCGCGACACAGCGACACTGGGAAAACCCACAGCTTCACCAAAGTCCTCAAAAGGCAGTGCCCAAAGAAACGCCTGGCCCCCACCGTGTGGTGCTTACGGGTAGTTCGCATCCATTGAAGCAGCGCCGAGCGGTCGGCGGGAGCCACAGTACCAAGCAGCTGAAGGATAGCCCGCTGAGCGGAGCCCAAGTCCATGTCGCCGCAGCCAATAGAGCCGGAGCAGGTTCGCAGTGCGCACGCGCCGTCGGACGCACTCGCTCCAACTCACCCCCTCCCCGCACTCCGGTTAGAGACCGAGGCAGGTTTGCACACGCGCAGTGGAACACAGCTGATCCCGCCACACACACACACACACACACACGCACACGCACACGCACACCCCCACCTACCACAGAGCCCGCCCACCCCGCCTCCCACGCGAAGGCCCCAAGCCCCGCCCCTTCGGAGTTCCCACGTGCACCTCCTCCGGTTTTTGTCACTTTTCCTTGAGGTAGCTCCTCAAGCCCTGTCCTCCCCCCCACCGCCCGAGACTACGTCTGGAGAGAGTCAGTCTCTCTGCTGATTGCCTGCTGCAACGTTTCACGGAGAGAAAGCTAGAGCCAGAAACCATGCACTTGGAAGCCGAACCCAAGAAAGGCGGCGCCCTGCCCCGGAAGCGGAAGTGCATCTTTTCATGAAAGGCCGGACTACGCCGAGTGATGACGTCTCCTCTTTGGGCGGAAGGTTCGGTGGCAAGTCGTCGGTCTTGCAGCTGGTGGGAGTTGGCTTCGCGGGCTGGGCGCTGGGACCCTGGCTTATGTAGTTGGGGCAGGTCGGGTTGCGGGGTCGTACCTGTCTGCCGGCTCCCAGTCTTCCCAGGCTTCCTCCTCCGGTGTGGGGGCCTCGTCAAGGACTCCCCGGCCCTTTTAGGGCCACGGCGTTAGCGGTGCTTCTGCGGTAAGTATGGTTTTCCTCTCCACGGGCACTACAGAGGGGCGGCTGGCGGCAGCCACGACCCAGGCTAAAGACGCGGCACACTGGGGAGTCTGCTTCCCTCGCCTCCGATTGTCATCTCCGAGCCCCAGGTGCTCCGGCCCCTCTTTGTCACTTCCCCTCTCTGGAAAGTTTTCTGGGGAATCTGCTCCCCTCGCCTCCTCCTGTCCTCCCCAAGCCCCAGCTGCTCCAGCACCTTTTTGTCTGTTGCCTTCCCTCGGAAGTTTTACTAAAAGATGTACCGAGACCCTTTTAAGTTGTCTGCAGATTTACCCAAGCCAACTAAGACAGAGGCATTTGTAGCCTTGGCTTTGATGGCTCTCCTAAACAAGAGTTAAATGAGGCTCCTTTGCCAGTCCTGGGGTTGGAACTCAGGGCCTGGGCACTGTCCTTGGACACTTTTTGCTAAGCCGAGCGCTCTGCCACTTGAGCCACAGCGCCACTTTCGGCCTTTTCTGTGTATGTGGTACCAAGGAGTGGAACCCAGGGCTTCGTGCATGCTATTCTACCACTATCAGTAGGCCACACTCCCAGCCGCCCAGAAAACCTTTTGATACGAACCGCATTTTATGTTCCTGTGAATCTGTAACATTGTTAATATTTCTAACAATATTGTTAAAGATATTGACATACTGTTCTGCATCACGTAGACTTAGATAAATGAACAAGGGGTGTTAGCTGAATGCCAATGATAAAATATGCTGGTGACTTTGTCTGCATGATTTGACACAGTTTATTTCTTGAAAGTCTCTTTCTGGCTTTCTCCTCTTCAGCAGTACTGAGGTTTGAAGTCAGGGCCCAGAGATTGCAAGGAATAAGCTCTGCCACTGAGACATGCCTCCTACCCCCTTGTTTTTTATTTTTATATTTTTATCCTCATCTGGTTCTTTCTTATGAATAGATTAACAAAGTAATTACTGTTCTTTAGTTATGGGAATGAAGTAATGCAAGACAACAGCTCTCCTCTTGAGAAGCTTTCAGTTCAGGGAAGAGAGATACACATAAGTATGCATTATATAAAGTATACATATATAAAGATGAATAATAGCTTGGTGCTGATATTTCATGTTTATAATCCTCACTATTCTGGAGGTTGAGATGTGAGGGTCGTGATTTGAAGCCAGCCTGGATAGGAAAGTCTGTGAGACTATTTTCTCCAATTAATTGGCAAAAAGCAAGACTGGAGTTGTAGCTCAAATGGTAGAATGCCTTGAGCAAAAAAGCCAGATGAGAGCACAAGGCCTTGAGTTCAAATTGTAGTACTGCAGATGCAGCAAAGATGAATAATAATAAATTTTACTTAGACATAAAGAACCACAGAATAGAGATGAGTTGTTGTGTGCCTTGTATTTTTGACCCTGAGCAAGTTGCTATTCTAATAGGCTTATGAGAATAAAGAAGATGTGGTATGTAGTAGTATGCTAGCCCTGAGCTGAAGAGCTCAGGGACAGTGCCCAAGCCCAGAGTTCAAGACTGATCAAAAAAAAAAAAAAAAGATGAGGCGACAATGGTAGCATAGTACCTAGAGGGAGATATTTCCTTAAATCTCTTAACTCTTTTTTTTTTTTTTTTTTTTTTTTGCCAGTCCTGGGCTTGAGCTCAGGGCCTGAGCAGTGTCCTTGGACTTTCTCAAGGCTAGAGCTCTACCACATGAGCCTCAGCACCACTTCCGGCTTTTTTCTATGTATGTGGTACCGAGGAATTGAACCCTGGTCTTTGTGCATGCTTGGCAAGCACTCTACCCACTACGCTAAACTCCTAGCCCCTCAACTCAAATATTCGATGTGATTGATTTCTATTTTTTATTTCGATATGGGGTGCTATGCAAAAAATGTTTTAAACCCTCCACATAAGAATACTTCTGTATTCTTATTTGAACCTGCCTCTAGACTATATAGTAAGATACTAGAGAAAGATGATAATTTTCCTTCATTTAAAAAAGTTTTTCTCCTTTGTGCCTATGGTAGAAGAAAAGGGAACTAGTAAAAACTGTTGTTTCTTTGGTTACTTTCCGTCTTAGCTGACTCTTTTCATCAGCCTCTTGGTCTTTGCTATAACCTATGTCTTTGACAGACTCACTTTGGGAGTTCTCATCTACATGTTATTTCCAACCTTTTTTCTTTAACTTTCATGTCATGAGCAATAAATAGTTCTATACTTTCTGCAGGTTCATCAGGTCCAAAACCAAACACACTGTCTCCTTTTTCCACTACAAAATATATACATGGGTATATTTATAGAAGTGTATAAGCAATTATTCTCAGTATGTTTTTGAGTTTTGACCTCTTGCTTACTGAGTTTCTTACATGTACGTGCTTCTTGCATGTATGTATGTATGTATGTATGTATGTATGTATGTATGTACGTGCGTGCGTGCGTGCTTATAGTCCAGACTAATTGATAGACTAAGGTTGGAGAATTGCTAGAGAGAAGTGTTTCTTGTTTCCTTTTCATTTGTTGCTTTAGCTTGAACCTAGGCTTTGCACAGACTAGGCTTGTTTTCCACCACTGAGCTATATGCATAGCTCAGGATGCGTGTTTGAGACTAGAAGTTGAAACCGTTTGGTAACATAGCAAGACTCTTTCTAAAAACAAAACAAAATAGCTTAATGAAATGAATACTTACATGCACATCCAACTTCAGTAGTAGATTATTACTGATAACCCTTAAAGCTGTTGAATCTTTTCTTTGTTGACCTTTCCAACCATTTTCCCTTTTGCCTTCTATTCATTGATTAATAGTGTCACTTGTCATCTGGCTATTCAAACTAGAGACATTGAAGTTATGTTTGCCTTGTTTCTCATTTATTCTTCCTAACCATTTCTTTGGTTATTAGCTCATGTAGACCTTGCTTCACATTTTAGTCCTTGACTCTAGCCTCTGATTGCTATTTACCTTTTTATTCCCTACTTGAAGTGCACATTTTCTCCTTACCAGATTCTAGTTAGTGTTTGTAAGTCTCCTGACTCTTTTTTTCTTTTGATGTATTTGCTACATTCTCTTTAATGATACTTTTATTACTGTGTATGTGTTTGTGTGTATGGATTATGTATGTTTGGTTGTATGTGTGTTGCCCAGACTGGCCTTTAGCACTTGGGTTCAAGTAATGGTCCTGCCAGAGCTTCCCAAGTAGGTATAAGAACATGTATATACTACCATAATCTACTTAAAGGTGCCTTACAGGTATAGAACAGACTTCCATTTCAATGTTTCATCTGTTCCTTTCTATTATTATTGTCAATTCCGGGCCTTGCACTCAGGGCTTCATGCTTCCCTTGTTTTCATTGCTTAATGTAGTAATAGTTAAACCTGTCTACAGATCAGAGTAGTGAAGTTTTTCAAAATATTAATATCTTCTTGTTCCACATTTTATAATCAAGAATTTAGATGAAACTACTTCTCCAAAAACCTTTAAAAAGAAAGAAAGTTATTGTCATGGGGATTTTGACTGAACATTAAATTTTTGGCTGATGGGCATTATTTAAAACTAATTAATTGAAATAGCCCACTGTTCAATCGTCTGCTGCTGCTGCTTTTTTTGTGTGTGTCTTCTTAGCCTTTTCTAGAATTACAGGCATGAGCCACCAGAATCTGGCAACAAATTAGATTCTTTATAGTTTTGAGCCAGGTGCCAGTGTCTCCATCTTAATCCTAGCTAATCAAGAGGCTGAGGATCTGAGGTTGAGGTTCAGAGCCAACCTGGGCCAGGAAAGTCTGTGAGACTGTTTTTTTTGAAGTGGGCCTTGAACATATGTTGTCCTTGGGCAACTAGCACTCTAGCTCTTTGAGCCACAGCACCACTTTCTGTGACAGTCCTGGAGCTTGAACTAAGGACCTCAGCACTGTCCTTGGGCTTTTTCCACTTGAGCCACCACACCACTTGCAGCTTTTCTATGTATGTGGTACTAAGGAATGGAACCCAGGTCTTTGTGCATGCTAGGCAAGCACTCTACCATCAGGCAAAACTTCCGGCCCTGTGAGACTCTTAATTCCAGTAAACTAACAAAAAATCTGGAAGTGGAGCTGTGGTTCAAGTGGTTGCAACTATTAGTCCACTTTATGTTTCTATAGCTTTCCTCAATTTATCCAAATTGTGGTCTGTGTTTTGTACTCTATTTCTTTTCCTTTTTTTTTTCCTTTTCTTTCTTATTTTTTTGTCGGTCCTGGGCTTGGACTCTGGGCCTGAGTGCTGTTCCTGAGCTCTTCAGCTCAAGGCTACTGCCCTACCCCTTGAGCCACAGCACCACTTCCACTTTTCTAGTAGTTAATTTAAGATAAGAGTCTCAGAGTCTTTAGTTCCTGGGCTGGTTTTGAATTTCGATCCTCAGATCTCAGCCTCCTGAGTAGGTAGGATTACAGGTGTAAGCCATCGCACCTGGCTTATTTTTATTTTTTAATTGTTATAAAGGTGATGTACAGAGGGTTATAGTTAAATAAGTCAGAGGTAATGAATACCTTACTTTTTGGAAAATATCGTCCCTTTTGTCTTTCTCAATTTTTCCCTCCTGTCTTCACCCACAAGTTGTATAGGTGAATATTATCTAGTCAATACCACTGCTTCATTTGTTTATCCTTTTTCTCTTATTTTCTTTTGTGTTGGACCTGAGGCTTGTCCCTGCGCCTTTTTGGCTTAAGACTAACATTTTACCACTGGAGTCATAGCTCTACTTCTGGCTTTTTGGTGATTAATTGGAAATAAGAGGCTCCTGACTTTCTTGCATGCTTACTTTTAACCAAGATCCACTATCTTAGCCTCCTGAGTAGATAGGATTATAGTTGTGAGCCACCAGTTCCCAACTTGTTTTTAACATTTTGAGAAATTATTAAATATTTTATTTAAAAACTGTATCAGTTTATAGTCCCACCAACAGTGGAGACATCTGATTTCTCTACTTTCTTGCCAATACTCATTTGTCTTTTATTATATCTATCCTAGAATGTATAAGGTAAAATCTCATTATAGTTTTGAATTTCAGTTCCTTGATGGGTACTGTTTTTCTTATTTTTATTTTTGTCGATCATGGGGCTTGATCTCTGGGCCTAGGTGCTGTCCCTGAGCTCTTTAGCTCAAGGCTGTTGGCTCTAGCACTTGAGCTGTAGCTATACTTCCAGTTTTCTGGTGATTAATTGGAGATAAGAGTCTCACGGACTTACATGCACAAGCTGGCTTTGAACCACAGTCCTCAGATTTCAGCCTGAATAGCTAGGATTACAGGTATGAGCCACCAGCACCTGGCTAGGTAATGATATTTTTTGATATTTATTTTTTGTCTAACAATAATTATACAAGGTATACAGTTCTTGTTAATATTTTATACTCTGCCTTTTGCATTTAAGCATATTTTTATTATTAGCAAGCAAATTTTTACAATTTTATTTATGTGGTAGAGAGGAATCAAAGCCAGGGCCTCATGTGTGTTAGGCAAGCACTCAACTACTAAGCCACATTCTCAGCCATAGCAAGCATATATTTTGTTGTTGTTGTTGTTGTTGGTCATGGGGCTTGAACTCTGGGCCCATCCTTGAGCTCTTCAGCTCAAGGCTACTGCCCTACCCTTGGGCCTGGGCATTGTCCATGAGCTATTCAACACAGGCTACCTCCCTATCTCTTTAGCCACAGCCCCCCTTGCCTTTTTCTAGTGTTTAATTGGAGATAATTGTCTCTTGTTCTTTGCTGTGTGGTGACTGATACCTGTAATCCTAGCTACTCACCAGGCTGAGATCTGAGGTTCAAAGCCAACACCAGCATTAAAGGACCTAAGCCTCTTATCTCCAGTTAACCTCTAGAAAATGGGAAGTGGGGCTTGGGCTCAAGGGTAGGGTGGTAGCCTTGAGCTTTTGTGCTCAGGGATAGTGCCCAGGCCCAAGCCCAATGACCCACAGGGGGAAAAAAAAGAGTCTCACGTTCTTTAATGCCCGGGCTGGCTTTGATCTGAGATCCTCACATCTTAGCCTCCTGAATACCTCCTAGGATTACAGGCATGAGGCATCATGCCTGGCTAGCAAGCATATTTTACACAAGAATTTCATATTTCTATACCCCTCAGTTTTCCTCAAATCTTAATTCATGTGAACTTGGCTAAATTATATGCCTAGAATGTAAAACCTTTAGGAATATATGTCAAATTATTACTGGTTGTTATTAGGGTATGGGGGGGAGTAGGATTAGAGTAATTATACTTTTTACCTTAAATATTGTTTCAGGCCATTTGTCCTGGCTCTAGCTTGTAATCCTGGGTGCTTGGAGAATCATGATTCAAGGCAAGCTTAGGCAAAAAACTTTTGAGATTTCATTTCAACCAGTGACTTTATTGCAGCTACGTAGGGAAGCACAGATATGATGATGAGAACTATGCAGACCCACTTGTAAAGTGACACCCTATCTACACAAAAGTCTGGCAAAGTCACTCAAGTGGTAATGTTCCTGCCTAGCATGTTCAAGGCCCTGAGGTCAAACCCCAGTACTGCCAAAATTTTAAATTTTATAGTAAACATATATCCTCTTATAATCACAAAATACAAAGTTGAACCATTTCTCTGAAATACTAAGTAGACTCAGAATAAAATCTCATTTCTAAATCTGGAAGTCCTAATATTATACAATAGTCATTCAAATATATATATATATGTATGTGCATATAATTTATTTATTGATCAGTCATGAGACTCAGGGCTTGGATGCTGCCTCTTAGCTTTTTTTTTTTTAACCAGTCCTGATGATTGAACTCCAGGCTTGAGCACTATACTTGGGCTTTCTCAAGGCTAGAGCTCTATCACTTGAGCCAAAGCACCACTTCCAGCCTTTTTTTTTTTTTTCTAGTCCTGGGCTTGAGCTCAGGGCCTGAGCACTGTCCTTGGACTTTCTCAAGGCTAGAGCTCTACCACTTGAGCCTCAGCACCATTCCGGCTTTTTCTTTGTATGTGGTACCAAGGAATTGAACCCGGGCCTTTGTGCATGCTAAGTAAGCACTCTACCACTAGGCCAAACTCCCGGCCCAACTTCCAGCCTTTTTTATGTATGTGGTACTGAGGAATTGAACCTGGCTCTTCTTGCATGCTAGGCAACCACTCTACCACTAGGCCAAGCTTCTGACCCTGCCTTTTAGCTTTTGTGCTCAAGAGTAGTGCTCTACCATTTTGAGCCACAGCTCCACTTCTGGGTTTTTGGATGGTTAATTAGAGATAAGAGTGGGAGTTTGGCCTAGTGGTAGACTGCTTGCCTAACATGCATGAAGACCTGGGTTCAATTCCTCAATACCACATACATAGAAAAAAGCCAGAAGTGGTGCAGACGCTCAAGTGGTAGAGCTCTACCCTTGAGAAAGTCCAAGGACAGTGCTCAGGTCCAGAGCTCAAGCCCAGGACTCGCAAAAGAAAAAAAAAAAAGAAGAAGAGTGTCACAGACTTGCCAGAGCTGGCTTCAAACTATGATCGTCAGATCTCAGCCTTCTAAGTAGCTAGGATTATAGGCGTGAGCCATGAGCACCTGGCTAAGAATAATTTTATCAAGTAAAATACCTTTAGGCCATTATTCACTAAGTTTGCTTTTCTGTGGTCCTAGGCTATGAATTTATGTGCTTTGCAAAAAAATATTTCTATTGTAATCAGGAAAGCAAATATGAGCTTTTGAGTAGTTTATAAAAATTATGTAAAAAGTGATTTTCCTAGGAATGTTCACTAGTATTAATATATTTGTATAGTTGTTAAGTTGGATATAGATTTAAAAAACTAGTCGTTGACAACAATCTCTTAGAATAATTTTTTTTTTCAAGCTTGAACTCAGGGCCTGAGAACTGTCCCTGAGCTTTTTTGCTTAAGGCTAACACTCTACCACTTGTCACTTGTGTGTCACAGTGTCACTTCTTGCTTTTTCTGTTTATGTGCTACTGAGGAATCAAACCCAGAGCTTCATGTATGCAAGGCAAGCACTTTACTACTAAGCCATATTCCCAGCCTGTCATTTTTTAGGGTATAAATTTTGTTGTGATAGGATTTAAAATCTCTAGGTATTATATATAATCCTAGATCAGGCAAGAGGTTATTTATAATTATTTATGTAGAGAACGGTAACTTTGTGGTCACTATAGTTTCTATTGATTAACAACTTTATTTGTGATTGGCACAAAGTGTTAAGGGATGGTTTTTGGATTTGTAGGTAATACAGAAAATGTCCCTGAAATCATAAAGAGAGAGTGGAGAACACTCAAGAAAGGAAGTTAATAGTTTATTTAGACTAGGTACTTTCAGGCAGTTTTATATCTACTCTCTCATTTAGTCCTTACCACAACCCTTCAGGAAAACTTCCTTGATAATGGTATTATCTCCGTTTTGCAGGTGAGGAAAGTGAGGCTCAGAGAGATTAAGTAATTGCCCAAAGTAACACAGCCAGTATGTAACAGAGCTGGGATTTGAAACCAAGTCTGTCAGACTCCAAAGCCCATGCTCTTTCCAGTACTTCACACTGAAGCAGGTAAGTAGGATTCTTGGCCTTGTATTTGCCTTACTTAGGGTACTCCAAAGTTGAGCCTGTTTCATCACTTTCTATCCAACTCCTATCAGGCTCCTGTTAGAAGCATTTGTGACTTGGGCCAAGATCAGTCCTTGTACAAACTGATTGCAGTGGTGCTTAAGAGCTCTTCCAGAAAGACAACCTGGCAGTTACTCTTCCATGAAGACAAATCATGTCTTTGTTTTCAAAAATAAGATTTCCGCTTATTAAAGCAGCAAGATTTGTCACTGCAGTTTTCCACCTGGAATATTCAGCTCTGTTATTTAGGGCATCATTCATTCCCTAGGATTACGACTGTGTGTCTAAAGTGCTATGGGAAGACATTATGAGTTGTGTATGTGCACATGTATATGTGTGTGTGTGTGTGTGTGTGTGTGTGTGTGTGTGTATGTGTGTGTGTATGTGTTGCACACATGTACATATATGTACCCAATCTGGAACTTGAACTCAAGGCTTGAGTACTATCCTGAAGTTTTGTGCTCTAGGCTAGTGCTCTACCTTTGACCCACAGCTCTACTTCTGGCTTTTTTGGTAATTAATTGGGAATAAGAGTCTCAAACTTTCCTGCCTGACCTGGCTTTTAAGCTGTGATCCTCAGATCTCAGCTTTCTGAGTAGATAGGATTAAAGGCATAAGCCACCAATGCCTGGCCTTATTAAATTTATTATTACAAATCTTTTTAGTTGTGTGCATTTTGAATGAATGTGCTTGAATTATAACAACTCCAGTTTGTAACAAAATTAAAACAAGTTGCATTTTAGTATGTATATTTTAGTATGTATTTAGTATATATTTAGTATGTATATTTTAGAACAAAGTAAAAAGTAGTTTTAAAAATATGTTGTTTGCGTCAAGAGATTGGCCTAGTACTTGCCTAGCATGCATGAAGACCTGGGTTCAGTTCCTCGGTACCACATACACAGAAAAAAACCTGGAAGTGGTGCTGTGGCTCAAGTGGTAGAGCACTAGCTTTGAGAAAGCCCAAGGGGAAAAGCAAAACAAAAACAAACAAGTGTGAGTATGAGTGTGTGTGTGTGTGTGTGTGTGTGTGTAGTTTAAGCTGGACATTGGTGGATTAGTTGTGACTGAGTGGATTGAGTACACTAATCCTAGGTACTCAAGACACTGAGATCCGAGGATTGCTATTTGAAATCAGCTCATGCAGGCAAGTTCATAAGAGCTCTGGGTTCAGTTCCTCAATATCACATACACAAAACAAGCTGGAAATGGTGCTGTGTCTCAAGTGGTAGAGTTCTAGCCTTGAGAAACCCCAAGGACAGTGTCTAGACACTGAGCTGAAGCCCCAGGACTGGCAGTATATATGTATGTGTGTATATACATACATATATATATACATATATGTATACACACATATATATATCATATATACACACATATACACGTGTAATATGTATATGTATATATGGGGGAATTCTAAAATGTTATAAATAATGTTAAGTTACTATTAAATGTGCAGTTGCAGTATTGAATAGCTTTTATTTAAGACTGAGAGCAGGTAAAGCAATGAACTCCCAGGAGAAGAGTGCAAAGGAGACAAAAATTCCTCCTTCATGCAGCCTATATATCAATAACAGAATTATAGACCATAGTAATATAAATACATTATGAGTAAGTGATTAAACAAGATCCCATTGAGAAATGGCACCTGAGACAGTGTCAGTGCAAAACTGAGGGCATTATGCTATCAGCATAGAACATTCAGTGTGGAAAGGGCCAGCAGCAACAAGAAAGTCAATGTGGTTAAGTTCATGTGTGAGGTGGGGTCATTATGTATAAGGGTGTCCCTAAGGATGTTACCTCTTCATGCAATGGGAAATCATTGAGATTTTAAGCAGATATAAAATGTAGACACCAGGATTTTCAGAAACTTTTTTTTTTTTTTTGGAAATTGCAGCAAAAACAGCATAGGTAAAAGGTATTATTAGGTGTCCTTATTCCTCTCCTGAAATACAGGTTTTTATAAGGAAAAATACTTTAAAATGTACTGCCAATAAGTACTTACATAAGGAAAAGGGTGTAGGAAACCCAAAAAGTCTTTAAAAGAGCCACTTAATTTGGGGAGTTAGATTATTTTGCTAGTACGAGTGTTTGGACTCAGCATTGTGCCTGCTTGGTTTGCTTTTTCAGCTGACAGCCTACCATTTGAGTCACACTGCCAGCCGGCTTTAAATGCTAGTTAAATGAGGTAGAGTTCTGAGAACTTCTCTATTTGGGTTGGTTTTGAACCTCAGCCCTATGAAGCTGAGCCTCCTGAGTAGCTGGGATTACAGACATTGACTATTGGCATGTGGCTAGATTTAGATTTAAGAGTTTAGAATAGCTTTTCAAACACAGAATGATCTGTTTATGACATGATCTCAAAAAAGTTAATTGTGATGTCATAGATGATGGGATTACATCACTCCTGGTAACAGGGTGATAAGGGAGATGAACTCAAACATCGGAACCTTATTTCTTCCATGAAAAACATTTACTTCAGAATTTCCTTTAATGAGTATGGGATTAGAAATAAATCCTGATTCTTTTCAATGAAGTAGTTGCTCTTTCAAGTTTAGCAACCATGTAATTGTAAAAAAAAAAAAAAAGTCTGGTGAGCAAAAAAATTTTTTTCCCCCTCAATCTTATGTATTGGTAGTAGCCGCCTTTAACTTATAAATTTCTTGGTTTGACTTTTGGCAGTGTAACTGGGATACTTCTTGCCTCAGTTACATTCCAGAGTATATTTTCCCTTCCTGCCTCTCTCCGGGTGGTGAATGAATGAGAATTCTTATCCCCAATTTTTCTTATTCTTAATCTCCTGTGTATTTTGTAGATGGAATCATGTTTGTGTAATTTAGTCAAGCTGGAAAGGGTTACCGAAATAGTTGGTTTGAAGTTAACTTTTTATTTTATTTTATTTTTTATTGTTGGGGGAATGTATTAGAGGGGTTACAATTACATTTGCCAGATAGTAGGTGCATTACTTCTCACACAATGATACCCTTTCTCATGTTTTTGTCCCCATTTCCTTCCCCTCACCCCCTCCCAATCATCTTGTTTTTAAGTTTTTTTTTTAATCAATAGTACATATATTGGACAGTTGATACTCTGTAAACATGGTTTTTAGAGCACTTTGCTTTGTGAATGTGTATATGTGTCTCAGGGGTGGGATTTGAAGTAGGGTCTGCACTTTCCAAATTGTTGCTCTACTATGTCCACAATACCTCTTTATAACTCTTATTTTTAATTTTATTTATTTATTTTTTGCCAGTCCTGGAGCTTAAACTCGGGGTCTGAGCACTGTCCTCGGGATTTCTCAAGGCTAGAGCTCTACCATTTGAGCCTCAGTACCATTTCTGGCTTTTTTCTATGTATGTGGTACAAGGAATCGAACCTGGGTCTTTGTGCGTGCTGGGCAAGCACTCTGCTACTAGGCCAAACTCCCGGCCCCTTTAACTCTTATTTTTAACTATGTTGTCCTCTGGCTAACCAGAATATTTTTTTTACTGCCTTTCTGCTTCCCAATAATGCTCAATAATCTACGGATACCGTGCTTCAGAAAGGCATAAGTATGCTTCTCTGAGACTCTAGTTCTGCTCATCCCATTTCACGCTTTTCAAATTCCCTCTCATTTGCTAATTCATTTATGCAAATCCTATCCATATTAACAACTTGTATTACCCAAATTTAGGTAATTTACCACCCAATTTTCCTATTTTTTTTCTTTCAGTTTTTATAGAAATAATTGACAATTGACCATGAACCTTTATTGCTAGTAATTTACCAGAGTTCTACAGAGAACAGAAGCAATACTCTGTGTGTTCAGATACTATAGTTAAGTACAAGAAATTGGCTCAGGGCCAGGTGTCGTGGCTCACACCTGTAATCCTAGCTGCTCAGGAGGCTGAGATCTGAGGATTGCAGTTCAAAGCCAGCCCTGGCATGAAAGTCTGGGAACTAAAGTCAGGAAGACTCTTTATCTCCAATTAACCTCTAGAAAACTGGAAGTGACACTGTGGCTCCACGCTCCAGGATGATAACCTTGAGCAGAAGAGCTCAGGGACAACATTTAGGCCCAGAAGTAGGGTGGTAACCTTGAGCTGAAGACCTCAAGGAGAGCGCCCAGGCCCAGAGTTCAAGCCCCACAACCAACCAAAAAAAAAGAAGAAGAAGAGGAGGAGGAGGAGAAGGAGGAGGAATTGGCTCAGATAGTTTTGGGGTCTGACAGGTTCAGAGATGTCAGGATGAGTTGACAAGCAGGAGCCAGTGGTGTCATTCATTCTAGTACCAAGGCTAGCAGTCTTGAGACCAAAAGAACCAATGGTTGAGTTAGAAGGCAGGGGGGAAAAAAGTGCTTCTGTTTGTCATTAAGCATGAGGAATTTTCTCTCACATGGATTTTGCTTTTCATTCTGGGGTTATAAAAAAAATATTGTGGGCAGAGAGTGCAAGTTATACTTACTTTCCTGTGAGTGCTTGGATACTTAGCATGTAATAGTATATCTGTTCTTTTAGAACACCTTCATGCTTTAGAGCTAGAAGAGAAATCTGAAGTTATTTTGTTTTAGAGTTTGAGGTGTTAGGCAACAGCTTTAAAACGGGAAGAGAACTTCTTCCCTTGAAGAGTTGGAAGAATAAAATGAAATTATATATACTGCACAGTGCCTCTCATAAAGCTAATGGATCAGTAGCTGGTTTTTTTTTTTTTACTAGAAAAGCTAAATTATTTATTCATTAAACCTTATCTTTTGTTTAGGAGCAAGGATCAAAATATCATAATTCTATAAAGTAGAATATTCGTATTCCTGGGGATTTTGCCAAATTTTAGTTTTGTTTTTGGCTGGTCCTGGGGCTTGAACTCAGGGTCTGGGCACTATCCTTGAGCTTTCTCAAGTTAGCACTCTACCACTTGACCACAGCACTTCTGGCTTTTGTGTGTGTATGTGGTGCTGAGAAATGGAACCCAGGATTTTGTGCATGCTAGGAGAGCACCTACCACTAAGGCTATGTTCCAGGCCCTCACTTTTTTTTTTTAATTTTTCTCTCTCTCCCTCCCTCCCCGCCTCCCTCCTCCCTCCCTCTTCCATCCTCCCTCCCTCCCCCCCCTCTCCATTCCTCTCTCCTTGTCTGTCCTCTCCCTCCTCCTCTTTCTTCTTTGGTAATACTTAAGTGTTGAACTCAGAGCCTCCTACTTGTTAGGTAGACCCTCTATCACTTGAGACAGGTTTTTTTGCTTTAGTTTGTTTTGTTCAGGCATCAAATGCAGTCATCCTATTCATACTTCCCATGCAGAATGACAGGCCAGAGTCGCCAGACCCTCCTATTGATGGAAATAGAGGTCTCCTATCCCTAGAGACCTAGAGGCCTGGCCTGGCCTCAAGGATTTCATACCTCTGCCTCACAAAAGTGTAAACTATCAATCTCAGCTCCTTTCTCTTCTCATTGAAAAATATACATGAGGGACATAGATACATGAGACATAACAAGTGGTAGAGTGATACATAGGAAGCACTCTGGCATCCAACTCTTTATTTTTTTCTGCCCCCACCCCCCACCCCAGTCCTGGGCTTGAGCTCAGGTCCTGAGCACTGTTCTTGGACTTTCTCAAGACTAGAACTTAAGCCACAGCACCACGTCTGGCTTTTTTCTATGTATGTGGTATTGAGGAGTTGAATGTGGGTCTTTGGCATGCTAGGCAACACTCTACCGCTAGGTCAAACTCTTAATATTGCCAAAAAAAAAAAGTGCTTGTGATATATTATTCAGTTGTTTATATTCTCTTAATTATATTTTCAAACTAAAGCATCAAACCAGTTAGCAGTTTCAGTTTTATACATGCATATCTTAAAGCTATGGGTTGAGGCTATGGAAGCTGAGATTGTAGTGTTTAACACCATAGTAATTTCATTTGCACTTATATATTCTTTAAAGATGTTCAGTCTTGGGAAATGAATGTGTTTCCAAATGTTTTCATTCAATATTTTTTCCTTTGTAGAGTTCCTTGTAAGTATACTATAAAGCCTTCAAGATGGTTCTAGCAGACCTTGGAAGAAAAATAACATCAGCGTTACGCTCACTGAGCAATGCCACCATCATCAATGAAGAGGTATGGAAACTATTGTGATCACTAGCATGGGGTAGTTAGATGGTTAATAATCTTTATTTCATGTTGATTGAATATTGTTGATAAATCTAAAGCTAGCAAACAGAAGGTAGTGATTTTTTTATTGAGATATTAGCTGTCTTACCATTATTTCATAATTCACCTTTCTCTAGAGAATTCAGAAAAATAACAGAACAAAAATAATCTTAACTTGTATCAAAAAATAGAATGTTTGGTAATCTAAAATTTCATTGCCCCCTTTGTTTCTTTGCTAGGCATATGCTTATTTTTCCCCCCTCTGGCTTTTGTGTGTGTGTGCGTGCGTGCGTGCATGCATGTGTATGTGTGTGCACGTGCGCGCGTGTGTGTGCAGGTGCGTGTGGGCGTGCGTGCGTGCCAGTTCTGGGGCTTGAACTGAGAGGCTAGGCAGTGTCCCTGACCTCTTGTGCTATAGTACTCTATTGAGCCACAGTTCCATGTCTGATTTTTGGTGGTTAATTGGAGATGTCTCATGGATTTTCTTGCCTATGCTGACTTTAAATCACTATACTCACATCTCAGCCTCCTGAGCAGCTAGGATTACAGGCATAAACCACTAGCATTCAGCTTACTCTGACTTTCATTTAGCATTCCTCATGAAACACTAGCACTTTTATCTTTGTAATTTTGTTTATTTTTTTCTCAGAAATCTTGAGGAGGGAAGATACTTTATTTTTTTCAGATGGGATTTTGATTTTTGTGCTCAGGATTGGCTTTCCTGGAAATCTTTGTGCCAGTAGACTTTCTATAGTATGGCTTAATCATGAGCCACACACCTGGCTTATTTGTTGTGATGGTGTCTTTTTTTTTTTGGTCTGGCCCTGCTTCGTATTGTGATCATCCCAATCTCCACCTTCTGAATATCTGGGATTATAAGTGTATACACCATACCTGACCTATGAGTACTATCTGACCTGGAAATTTTGAAAAAAAATTATATATTTGATATCAACACTTTTGTTGTTGTTGCCTTTCTCTCTCTCTCTCTCTCTCTCTCTCTCTTTCTTTCTTTCTCTCTCTCTCTCTCTCTCTCTCTCTCTCTTTCTTCCTTTCTCTTTCTCTCCCTTCCTCTCTCTCTCTCTCTCTCTCTCTCTCTCTCTCTCTCTCTCTCTCTCTCTCTCTCTCTCTCTCTCTCTCTCTCTTGCTGTCTTGCCATTCCTGGGGCTTGAACTTAGAACCTAAGTACTGTCCTTGAGCTTTCTCAAGGCTAGCACTCTACCACTTAAGCTACACCACCACTTCTGGCTTTTTCTGTGTATGTGATACTGAGGAATCATACACAAAGCTTTGTGCATACTAGGAAAATGCTCTACCACTAGGCCACACTCCTTTAATGGAATTAAATCATTTTGAGACCATCTTAGAAATCATATAGTCCAACCTCTTAAGAGAAACAAGAAGTCACTTTCACATGTTTATTGTAAGATCTAGGAGTAGAATTCTTTTTCCTAATTCTTGGTTTTTCTGGTAGTTTAATTGAATATAAGAGTTTGCTGAACTTTCCTGAACAACTTGGCTTTGAACCAAGATCCTCAGATCTCAGCCTCTCATGAGTATCTAGATTACAGGTGTGAGCCACCTTGCCTGGCGTCTTTTTCTTTTTCATTTCTTAATTGGCAGTGCTTCCAGTTTTTGGTATTGTTCCTCTAGCAAATTAACAAAGGAATTCTCTTTAATGAAAATCAGTTTTTATCAGGACCTGGGTACTATCCTGGTGCTTTTTAGCTCATAGCTAGCGCTCTACAATTTAAGCCACGGCTCACTTACAGCTTTTTTTTTGCTTGGTGGTTTATTAATTGGAGATTAATTGTCTTAGGAGCAGACAGTCCTTCCTACTCAGAAGGCTCGGATCTAGGATCACTGTTTGAAGCCAGCCCAGGGCAGGAAAATTCGGATACTTTTTTAATTTAAATTTTATTGTAAAAGTGATGTACAATATTTCTCACTTGGGTGATTTTGAACTGATATCTCAGTCTCCTGAGTACTTAGGATTATTAGCATGAGTCATTGGTGCCCAGCCTCATTTATTTTTGATTATTAATTTCTGTCTGCTAGTTTGGGGTTTGGCTTGTTCCTCTTTTTCAAGGAGCCTTATGTAAATCATTAAATTCTCCAGTTTGTGGATATAAGCAAAGCTAGAAATTCTCCTCGTACCGCCTTTGCTGTGTCTCAGAAGAGCTGATACTTCGTATGTTTGTTCCTGAGACTCTTTATCTCCATTTATCTCCGAAAGACCAGAAGTAGTGGCTTAAGTGGTAGAACATTTGACTTGACCACAAAAGCTCAGGAACAGCACCCAGGCCCTGACTTCAAGCTCTAGGACCAACATTTAAAAAAAAAATCTCATGAGGGCTGGGAGTTCGGCCTAGTGGTAGAGTGCTTGCCTCGCATGCACGAAGACCCAGGTTCAAGTCCTCAGCACTACATACATACATACATACATACATACATACATACATACATACATACATACATAGAAAAAAGCCAGGAGTGGTGCTGTGGCTTAAGTGGTAGAGCTTTGGCCTTGAGAAAGTCCAAGGACAGTGCTCAGGCCCTGAGCTCAAGCCCAGGACTGGCCAAAAAAAAAAAGAAAAAGAAAAAGAAAATCTCATGAACTTTCCTACCTGGGTCGCCTTTAAACAGTACCTGAGCTGGCTCTGAATCAATCCTCAGATCTCAGCCTCCTGTAGCCAGGACTAGCTAAAATTGCAGGCATGAGTCACCAGTGTCCAGCTAATTTCATCAATTTTTTTTAGAGTATCTGTAGGGAAAATGAAGTGAGGCAATGGACAGAATTCGTTCAAGAAATATTTGAGGAGCCAGGCACCATGGCTCACACCTGTAATCCTAGCTACTCTCTGGGGGCTGAGATCTGAGGATTGATTCAGAGCCAGCTCAGGTACTAAAATCATGAGACTCATCTCCAGTTAACCACCAGAAAACCAGAAGTAGCACTGTGGCTCAAGGAATAGGGTGGTAGCCTTGAGCTGAAGAGCTCAAAAAACAACAAAAACCCCACAAAAACAAAACAAAAGGTAGTATTTGAGGGCATGTATTTTGCTGGTACCAGTGATCAAACTATACTAAAATTCTTCCCCTTGTAGAGGTTGTATTTTATTGTATAAGCACTCACATATACCCATACATACATAGACACACACACACACACACAGTATATGTGATAATAGTGAATTATTAGTGGAAGTTAGTCTTTTTTTTGTTGTTGTTTTTTGCTCCAGTCCTGGGGCTTTTTCTCAGGCTCTTTTTGCTCAAGGCTAGCATTTTGCCACTTGAGCCACAGCGTCACTTCCAGCTTTTTCTGTATAAGTGGTACCAACGGCTTCATGCATGCTAGGCAAGCACTCTACCACTAGGCCAAACTCCCAGCCCCTCAAGACCTTTTATGGTCTGCACTTCTTGCTAGGTTAGTACGTAACCAATGAGCCATGCTTCTAGCCCTTTTTGTGGTACCAAGGAATCGAACGCAGGGCTTCGTGCCTAGTAGGCGAGCACTCTCCCAGTAGGCTATGCTTCCGGCCAGATAGTCTTTCTAACTTTATTTCTCAACAGAAATGATTAAGTTGGGTAAAATTTCTTGTCACATTTTCCTCCAGGGTACCTTAAATTGGAAAAGTACTTACTGTTAATATATGCTTCTTAGCTCTTCTGTGGCATAGAAAACCCCAGTGGCAATATCAACTGTGTTAGTCATTTCCTTTTGGGTTTTGGGTATTATTTTTTATTATTATTATTTTTTGTCAGCAGTGGGACTTGAACTCTGTGCCTCTGGGTGTTGTCCCTGAGCTCTTCAGCTCAAGACTGCCACCCTACCCCTTGAGCCCCTGCTCTACTTCCCATCTTCTGGTGATTAATTGGAGATAAGAGTCTCACAGACTCTAAGGATTACAGGTGTAAACCACCACACTCGGCTTGTTATTACTTAAATAGTTTTGAAATTGTGGTGGTTAATATTTGGGTTTTGAAACTACATAGGATTACTTGTGATGGATATTCTTCTCCAAAGCTAACTGAAGAGCCTTTCCTCTTCCTCAGCAGTGTGCTCTTTCATTTTTTTGTTAAGCTATATATCTCATCAGACATTGGATTTTTTTTGTAGGGGGAAGGGATAGGTTGGTGCCAGTCCTGAGGCTTAAACTCAGGGCCTGGATGCTGTCCCTGAATGTTTTTACACAGGGCTAGTGCTCTACCACTTGAGCTACAGTTCTACTTTTGGCTTTTTATTGGAGATGGTTGGAGATAAGTGTCATGAACTTTCTTGCCCAGCTGGCTTTGAACTATAATCTTCAGTCCTCAGTCTCCTAAATGCTACAATTATAGGCATGAACCGCAGTGACCAGTATACTGAGTTTGTTATTTTATGTTACTTATTTTCAGGTACTAAATGCTATGCTAAAAGAAGTCTGCACAGCATTACTCGAAGCAGATGTTAATATTAAACTTGTGAAGCAACTACGTGAAAATGTGAAGTAAGTTAATGGGGTACAAAACCAAGCCAACTATGTTTGTTTGTTTATGTTTTTTTTGTCGGCCATGGGGCTTGAACTCTGGGCCTGGGCACTATCCTTGGGTTCTTCAGCTCAAGACTAGTGCTCTACCACTTTGAGCCAAATGCCACTTCCAGTTACCTAGTAGTTAATTGGAGGTAAGAGTCTCACAGTCTTTCATGCTCAGGCTGGCTTTGAACTGTGATCCTTAGATCTCAGCATCCTGAGTAGCTAGGATTACATTGGCACCTGGCTGACTATGTTTATCTTATTGGGATGAGAAACCAATTAGCAAGATTTGCCTATTCATGAAACCTATCTATTATATAGCCCTGGAGCAGCTAAAACTCAGGTTAGAGAACTGCATGTAATAGTACATTTTCATAATGATAGTTCAAAGAATAAATTGCATGTAGCTTTCATTAATTACAGATTATTTTTTCCTTTCTACTTTATTTGGATAGGTTCAATCACTTACCATAATAGAATGCAATAATATTTTAGTATAAAAGTATTTTATGCTGGTACCATGGCTTGGCTTGAACTCAGGGATCCAAACTCTCTTGGCTTTTTTTTTTTTCTTATTTTTGGTCAGACATGGTGCTTGAACTCTGGGCCTGGACGCTGTTCCTGAGCTCTTCAGCTCAAGGCTACCACCCTACCCCTTGAGCCACAGCCCCACTTCCCATTTTCTAGTGGTTAATGGGAAATAAGAGTCTCACTTTCTTTAGTGCCTGGGCTGGCTTTGAACTGAGATCCTTAGAGCTCAGCCTCCTGACTAGGATTACAGGTGTGAGCCAACTTGCCTGGCCTCTTTTGGCTTTCTTCCTGATGGTTAGTACTCTACTACTTGAGCCACACCTCTAACTTATAAAACCCTTTTCATAACTCATATTTTAAATAGAATGCTGGTATGATTTTACCCCTTTGAATTTTTATTGTTGGAGAATTATGCTCTGTTTTTTGCTTTCCTGTTTGATTTCTCATCCATGTTTGAATGGAGGGGAGTAATGCATGTGGCATTTACTACTACTGCATTCACTGGGAGGGGTACTGACTAGGATAGAGGCATGCATTAACTATTTGAATTTCACCCTTATCTTACCAGGGTAGCCCTCTTTTTGTATTTTTAGTCTGGGAATAAATGTATTGTTATTTAAACATAACACTAATGCAGTCTTGTTTTCTCTTGTAAAGATGTGCAAAATAAGCTGCAAGAAAAATAAAATGAATACAGTCATGTAAGGACATATTCATATTTGAAAATTTCAAAAAACTAAGCATTTTTACACACAATTCTTTGTTTGAATGGTCTTATGAATCTGTAATTATGTGCATGTTAATTGGAAGACTACTAATAGGACCAACTGATTATTCTTAACTGACTTTTCTCTTTCCTGTCCTAAACCACGATGATTAGGTCTGCTATTGATCTTGAAGAGATGGCATCTGGTCTTAATAAAAGAAAAATGATTCAGCATGCTGTATTTAAAGAACTTGTGAAGGTAAAAGTATATCACCATCGTGCATTGTGCTGTGGTTCTATAGTACTCAGTGAACGAAAGTACACTAGCACTACTAAACAAATACTATTTCAGAATCTGTTTTTATATTTTATGCATTATTTATCTGTATTAAAATATTTATCTGTATTGAAGGATTGAGGTATATAAAGTGGTTTGTTTTTATTAGAGAGTTTACTGAGTACACACATGAAGGCCACTGCTATTCTTGCACAAAAAGCCAAGGTTAAGTTGTAAAGAGTAAAACTTTATTACAGATAGATTGAAGAAAGGGCCTCTCACCTTTTTATCTTTTAATGCATGTACTGACTTGTAATAATGCTCCTTTTTTGTACAGGAACATCCCAGCTGACAAGTGTTGTTTTCTTCACTATTCACTATGTAAAACTTTCTTCAAAATATCTTGATTTTTTTCTTAGATTACAAGCAATTTTGAATTAGCAAAATATCTTTCAAGTACTAAATATAACCTATTGCTTCACACTTGAACTATTGCTGCTATTATCAGGCAACTATGGTGCAAATCTTAGAACTTTAAAAGTTACTGTGATCTAGGCACTGGTAGTTCATACCTATAATTCTAGCTATTCAGGAGGCTGAGCTCTGAGGATGGCAGTTCAAAGCCAACCTCAGCAGGAAAGTCCATGAGACTCTTATCTCTAGTAAACTACTCAAAAACAGTAACAACAAAAACAAACAAAAAGAAGAATAGAAAAAGAAATGGAGCTGTGGCTTAATGGTAGAATGCTAGGCTTGAGCAGAAGATAAGGGAAAGGCCCCACACCCTGAGTTCAATCCCCAAACCAGCACCAAAAAAATAAAAATAAAAAAGCCAGGCATTGGGCTGAGAGTTTGGCCTAGAAGTAGAGTGCTTGCCTAGCATGCACGAAGACCCGGGTTCAGTTCCTCAGTATCACATACGTAGAAAAAGCCGGAAGTGGTGCTGTAGCTCAAGTGGTAGAGCTCTAGCCTTGAGAATGTCCAAGGACAGTGCTCTGGCCCTGAGTTTAAGCCCAAGACTGACAAAAAAAAAAAAAAGCCAGGCATAGTGACTCTCACCTGTAATCCTAGCAACTCAGAAGACTGAGATCTGAGTATCATGGTCCAAAACCAGCCCAGGTACATAGGACCATGAGACTCTTACCTCCAGTTAACTACTAGAAAACTGGAGTGGCGCTGTGGCTCAAGGGGTAGGGCAATAATCTTGAGCTGAAGAGCTTAGGGACAGCTCCCAGGCCCCAGAGTTTGCTGGTCCCACAGCCAGCAAAAAAAAAAAAAAAAAGTTACTGTGCATCTAGTCATAAGGAAAGAAGAAAAGGAGGAAATATTAAAAGTTTTTAGAGCAAGAGATGTCTACTGATTACTCTGATTTTTTTCTACATTGTACAAGTACTTTCATTTATTTAGAACCAGTGCTGATAAGTCTTTCGGAAAAGTCCAGTCAACTCAAATTGCTGGGCCACTTCAGCTTAGTCATTTAATGAAGCAAAATAATTTTTTAAAAATTCCAGCCCCTAAATGAAGTAATGAATTCATCTAACATATACTTCTCAATCTGCTGCTAAGGAAAGTAAATAGTAACAGACTCATGTCTGTTCTCAAGAGCTCTTTGTAGCTGGGCACCGGTGACTCATGCCTGTAATCCCAGCTACTCAGGGGGCTGAGATGTGAGGATCAAGGTTCTGAGCCAGCCTGGGCACCAAAGTCTGTGAGACTCTTATCTCCAATTAACCATCAGAAAACTGGAAGAAGCGCTGAGGCTCAACATGGTAGAGTGCTAGCCTTGAGCTGAGGAGCTCAGAGACAGCACCTAGGCCCAGAGTTCAAGCCCCAAGACTGACAGAAAAAACCTAAAACCTCATTGTATAGGACTTCTCAATTTTTTTTCCAGGTTGAGGTCAGCACACTGTGAGTGGAAATTTATGTTGGGGTGGTTGGTTGGTATCTGTAAATTCTCAAGTATCAAGAGCTTCATACACTTTAAAAATGCCAAATGCTTCTCTTGTTTGTTTGGCATTTTATTACCAGAATCCTTACTTTCCCAATGATTTGTGTGTATGTGTGTGTGTATCTTGAACTCTGGGCGTGGGCACTAATCCCTGATCTTTTTGCTCAAGGCTGGTTCTCTACTACTTGAACCATAACTTAATTTTTGACTTTTTGGTTGTTAAATACTCTCACAGACTTTCTTTCTTTGAACTATAGTCCTCAGATCTCAGCCTCCTGAGTAGCTAATATTATAGGCATGAGCCATTGCTACCTAGTTTGTGCTGACTCTTACATTGGTGATATTTTTTACCTTCCCTTTATAATAATATTTATTACTGTTATTATGATGTAATTGTACAAAGAGTATTCAGATCTGTACCTTTATAATAATTATTTAAAGTAGAAAATGATTGTTATGGAGAATTTAACATTTGACCTGGAAAGTCTTATGTGTAACTTGTCATTTTACCCCACATAAACATTTGTTAAATTGAGCCTATCTGCAATGTAAAATTGAGCCTATTTACAATGTATAGCCACTAGCCATGTCTGATTGAGCATGTCTGAAGAGACTAAGCTAAATTGAGATATGCCGATGCCAGAAGCAGAGAAGTGGCTCAAGTGGTGAACACCTGCCTTAAAGATAAGGAACAATGCTCAGGCCCTCAGTTCTAGCCCAGTGCCCACACAGAGAATTATGGTGGTCTTTATAAAATAAGAATGTTTTTAATTGGTTTTGTAATTTAAGAGTTTTCAGAGAGGGAATTGAAATGTTTGCATATGTAACTATATATTTTATTTATTTTTTAATGTAGCTTGTAGACCCTGGAGTCAAAGCATGGACACCTACTAAAGGAAAACAGAATGTAATTATGTTTGTTGGATTGCAAGGGAGTGGTAAAACAACCACATGTTCAAAGGTAAAATACATTTTAAGTGAAATTCAGGGTTAAAGGTATTAGCTCAACAGCAAAAAGAATGGAACTTTTGGGGTTGGGAATGTGGCTTGGTGGTATTGTGCTTGCATAACATGCATGAAGTCCTGGGTTCAATTTCTCAGTACCACATAAGCAAAAAAAGCCAAAGTTGCACTCTGGCTAAAGTGGTAGTGCTGTCCTTGAGCAAAAGAAGCTCAGAAACAGTGCTCAGACCCTGAGTTCAAGCCCCAGGACTGGCAAAGCAAACAAACAAAAACCAGAACTCTTTGTTGCCTAGTATCACCATGCCAGATTCAATCCCTTGTACTGAAAAAATGTCATGAACGTATATTTTTATAAATCAAGTTTTATGTTAAAGGTATCATTATTCAAGGTATAATACTTGATGATTTAATGCATCTGTTATGGTTTAATATTTCTTATAAGGTAAGATAATTGTGTTATAATTGTCTTGTCTGACTTTTACACGTCTGTATAATAATGCTAGCTTTTAAAAAATTTAACCAAAAAGCTATCCTTGTCCTTTAAGAACATAAATATGAGGCTGGTAATGTGACTTAGTGGTAGAGTGCTTGCCTAGCATGCATGAAGCCCTGGGTTTGATTCCTCAGTACCACATACACAGAAAAAGCTGGAGATGGTGCTCTGACTCAAGTGCTGAATTACCCTTGAGCAAAGAAGCTTGGGCACAGTGCCCAGGCCCTGAGGTCAAGCCCCAAGATTGATAAAGGGGGGAAAAAACAACAGTGAGCATAAATATGAACCAGGCACCTATGGGCCATGCCTACAATCCTAATCTGTTCTGAAGGCTGAGGGTAGAAGGATTGTGATTTGAAGCCAGATTGAGGAGAAAAGTTTATGAGGCCCCCTCTCAAAACTAACTAGCAACCTGGCACCAGTAGCGTATGCTTATAATCCTTGCTACTCAGGAGGCTGAGATCTGAGGATCACTGTTCAAACCCAGCACAGGCAGGAAAGTCCACAAGGCTCTTATTTCTGCTAAACTTAAAAAAAAAAATAGGGCTGGAGATGTGACTCAGATAGTTAACCATCAGCCTAACAAGTGTGAAAACATGAAGCCCTGAGTTCAGACCTGTACTGTGAGAGGAAAAAAGAAACAGAATGTAAAACATGATTTTGAGGGGAATGAACTGCTTTTTTAGTATGCTATTGTACGTTATGTGGGTCTTAATTTGGTATTTCCTTACACTGTTTTAAATGCGTTGTATCACCTTATGTCCTGAATTGGGTGTTTCAACATTGTCACCATATGTTTTTTTCTTTTTTTTTTTTGCCAGTCCTGGGCTTGGGCTCAGGGCTTGAGCACTATCCTTGGACTTTCTCAAGGCTAGAGCTCTACCACTTGAGCCTCAGCACCACTTCCAGCTTTTTGCTATGTATGTGGGGTATCGAGGAATTGAACCCGGGTCTTCATGCATGCTAGGCAAGCACTCTACCACTAGGCCAAACTCCCGGCCCCCCTTTTTTCATTTTTTTTTTAACCATGTTTTCATTTGTTTATATGTGAGAGGCATTATTGTTTTCCAAGGGTCTTACTAATTGTATGGACCCAGGAGTTTGGCCTAGTGGTAGAATGCCTGTCTAGTATGCATGAAGCTCTGGGTTCAATTCTTTGGTACCACATACCCAGAAAAAGCCGGAAGTGGTACTGGGGCTCAAGTGGTAGAGAGCTAGTCCTGAGAAAGCCCAAGGACAGTGCACAAGCCCCTGAGTTCAAGCACCAGGACTAGAGGGAAAAATAAAGAATACATAGAGGGTCTTACTAATTGTTTAAACTTAATTAATAGAAGTAGCATTTTTAATGGTGAGTCTTGCTTTGGCTCATCTAATTTATTCATTTATTTGCCAGTCCTGAGGCTTGAACTCAGAGTCTGATTGCTGTCTCTGAGCCTCTTTGTACTTAAGGCTAGCACTCTACCACTTGAGCCACAGCACCACTTCTGGCTTTTTCTATGTGGTACTGAGGAATCAAACCCAGGGCTTCATGCATGCTAGGCAAGTACTGTACCTACCACTATGTCATATTCCCAGCCAATCATATTATTATTTATTTTATTTTATTTTTTATTTTTTGCCAGTTCTGGGCTTGAGCTCAGGGCCTGAGCACTGTCCTTGGATTTTATCAAGGCTAGAGCTCTACCACTTGAGCCACATCACCACTTCCAGCTTTTTCTATGTATGTGGTACTGCGGAATGGAACCTAGGTCTTTTTGCATGGTGGACAGGCACTCTACTACTAGGCCAAACTCCTGGCCCCCCAATCATATTTTTAATACAATTATATGATAATTAGAATTGAAACTCTTTGGAAATTTTGCTTCATTCAAATAAATTTAAAGACTGCCTTCAGGTGAACTATAAGCAGTTTTACTTCTTAGCAAAAATCAGAATGAACAGAAGAAATTACATGTCTAATGATTTTTATGTTTTATAATATTATGTTTTTAATCTACCTTTCCCAGTTAGCATACTATTACCAGAGGAAAGGTTGGAAGACCTGTTTGATATGTGCAGACACATTCAGAGCAGGTAATGGATATGTTGTAGTTTAAAATTTGTTTTGTGCAATTTTTATATTCAAGTTTGAGGATTTATTAATTCTTTATTTCTTAGGTGCTTTTGACCAACTAAAACAGAATGCTACGAAAGCACGAATTCCATTCTACGGAAGGTTGGTTACTGTCTTTTCCTTTGTACTCTTATGCTTCATTGTGTTTGTGTGTTTTTATTTTATTGTTGTTATTGATGTTTTCAAATATTTTCAGTTTTAGGTAGTCTGGTTGCATATTTTTTTGTTTGTTTGTTTTTGTTTCTTTTTGTTGTGGTGCTTGAACTCAGGGCCTAGATCCTGTCCCTGAGCCTCTTTATGCTCAAGGCTAGCACTACACTTTGAGCCACAGCACCACTTCCAGTTTTCTGGTGGCTGAAGAGTCTCATGGACTTTTCTGCCTAAGCTGGCTTGGAACTATGATCCTCAGATCTCTATCTCCTGAGTAGCTAGGATTACAGGCATAGCCAACTGCTCCCAGCTTGATTACACTTTAACCTTTGTAGATATAGTCTTTTCTGAGCCAAAATAGGGATGCAAACAGTAACAAATTACTGTTTGCTATTGTACTATGACCTTGCTGATCCAGTTTGGTATGGATAAGAGGGTAAATTGTTTAGTTTTTAATTTTTCCTTTACTTACTTCCTGGTATGCTTTACTACTTTCTTCTACCTTTCTGTTCCTGTTACAATTTTTTTGTTTGTTTGCTTAAAAAAAAATTAATGCTAGGATTTGAATCCAGAGTCTCACCCTTGTTAGGCAAGTGCTGTAGCACTTAAGCCACAGCCGTAGCCTCTTTTGCTTTAGTCATTTTTTCAGGTTAAGGTGTCACATTATTGCCTAAAGATAGCCTTAGATTGTGATTTTCTTATCTATGGCCTCCCCAAGGCTTCCTGTGTAGACTTGGACCACAGGCATGCATCTCTATGCCCAGCTTATTGATTGAAATAGAGTTCACTAAAATTTTCCTCAGCTGGCTTGGAACCATGATTATTCTGATCTCCATTTTCCTAATAGTTGTCATTTTAGATGTGAGATGTGAGCCATTACTCAGATAGTTTTTATTTTTTTTTCAGTTTTTAGACAGGGTGTTTTTTTGTTGTTATTGCTGTTGTTGTTTTGTTTTTTGTTTTTGTTTTTGGTGGGTCATGGGGCTTGAACTCTGCCTGGGCATTGTCCCTGAGCTTTTCAGCTCAGGGCTACTACCCTACTGTTGAGCCAAGCCCTATTTCCTTTTTTCTAGAGGTTAATTGAGGAGGTTAATTGGAGATAAAAGTCTCAGGTCCTTTTGTGCCTGGGCTGGCTTTGAACCTTGATTCTCAGATCTCAGCCTCCTGAGATCTAGTTAGGATTACAGGCATGAGCCACCGTGCCCAGCTAGACAGGGTGTTCTTAGTTTAGACAAGATGTTTTTACATAACTCAGGCTACCCTCAAACTTGTCATCCACTTGATTCATCCTTCCCAATGCCAGTATTAAAGGTTGTATCACTGTGACTGACTTTCTGTTGTTTAAGACCTAACTGAAACATTGAATCATTAAATACACACTGAGACAACTGGTAAAATGGTCTTTATCAATTAAAAACATTTAGTAATTTTTAGAAATTCTTCATTCTAAAATAATTTATATTCTAAATTATGTAAAACATTTGATTAGGAGGTCTGTATATATTAGAATGCTTAAAAAATTAAGTCTAGATTAAATTTAGAAGGCTCATTTTAGAGGCTTATTTAAGAAAATTTCTAGTTGTGGCTGGACAAAAAGAAACCAAAACCATTAAAAAAAATACTTTAGTAACATTTTGTGTTAAGTTCTTTAACATTAAAGTATATAGGAAGGGGCTGGCCCTGGTGGCTTATACCTGTGATCCCAATTATTCAAGAGACTGAGGATCATAATTCCGAGCCTATGTGGGCAGGTCAGATAAGACAAGGACTCTTGGCCAGGAGTTTGGCCTAGTGGTAGAGTGCTTGCCTAGCATGCAAGAAGACCTGGGTTCAATTCCTCAGTACACATACATAGAAAAAGCTGGAAGTGGTGCTTTGGCTCAAGTGGTAGAGCACTAGCCTTGAGAAAGCCCAAGGACAGTGCTCAGGCCTTGAGTTCATGTCCCAGGACTGGCAAAAAAAAAAGAATCTCAATGACCCTTACCTAGTTAACCACAGAAAAGCCAAATTTGGAAGTGTGGTTCAAGTGGTAAAACACCAGCCATAAGTTTAAAAAGCCAAACAAGATCACATGGCTCTAAGCCTAGGCAGTGGCTCATAACTATAATCCTAGCTACTCAGAAGGTTAATATCTAAGGATCACAGTTGGAAGCCAGCCTGGGCAGGAGAAGTCCAAATGACTCATCTTCAGTTAACCACAAAGAGACAGAAGTGCAAAAGTAGAGCTGTGGCTCAAGTGGTAAAGTCCTATTCTTGACCAAAAAGAGCACTGGAATAGTACCCTGGCCTTGAGTTCAAGCAAGAGTAGCAATTTCTAAATTAATAGCATTTGGAAATTTTTCTGTTGTGGCTGTTGTCAAATCATTTGTACTTGTTAAATAGCTACACAGAAATGGATCCTGTTATCATTGCTTCTGAAGGAGTGGATAAATTCAAAAATGAAAATTTTGAAATTATTATTGTTGATACAAGTGGTCGCCACAAACAAGAAGATTCTTTGTTTGAAGAAATGCTTCAAGTTGCTAATGCTATAGTAAGTCACTTTCCATAAAACAACATTTTAAAAGCTTCATTTAATTATAAAGCCTGATTGAGTTTATGGTGACTATAACTTATTACTTGCCTGTAAGACAAAGGTTACATTTCTTTTTGTACCTCTCTATCTGTGTGGTAAGGACTTAATCTCATCATTTTTATTATCCAATGTAGGGAAAAATTAAAAATTGAGAATTAATTTTTGAGGTTGGAGGCATGCTAAGGTAAAGAGCCAGCCAATGATCTGGCAGTTTACAGAGTTACAGAGTTCAGGTTCCTGTCTTAGCTTTTAATATCTGTTGAATTTATTTTCTGTGTTATTTAAATTCAGTTAGAAATATTACTTTAGGTGAATTTTCAAGGCCTTTCTTGAATAAAACATTTTAAAATATTTAGTTATCAGTGTGATAAGCTTAATATTGTGATTAGAATAATATGGGAAATGCATGAGAAGAAGCAATTTATAATTTGTAGCATATTATAGTGCAGGAAATTTGGCCTAGTGGTAGAGTGCCTAGCCTACATGAATTCCTCGGTACTACATGCATAGAAAAAGCCAAAAGTAAGCCAGGCGCAGTGGCCTATGCCTGGAATCCTAGTTACTCAGGAGGCTGAGATCTGAGGATCAAAGGTTCATAGCCAGCCCAGGCACAAAAGAACCAGAGACTCCATTTATCCTCTAGCAAATGGGAAATGGGGCTTGGCTCAATGGTAGGGCGGTAGCCTTGAGCTGATGAGCTCAGAGACAATGCCCAGGCCAAGTTCAAGATCCATGACCAACCAAAAAAAAAAAAAAAAAAGTCAGAAGTGATGCTGTGACTCAAGTGTAGAACCCTAGTCTTGAGAAAGTCCAAGGACAATGCTCAGGCCCTGAGTTCAAGTCCCAGGACTGACAAAAAAAACCCCAACTCATTGTATCATTAGGACGTTGGCAGTGATTCTTTGTTTAGTAGTTACAAGTAATGAGTTCCTTTGTAGTTGTACCATTATTTTGACCAAGGTGGGCTGATCTAAGAAATATTTGTCTCAGCCCATTTTTTCATTTTGGTTTCATTATTTAGTTTTCCATGTTTTAATTTCTGATTTGTTTGTATTGTACTATTTTTTTTCTTAGAAGCTATTTTTCAAAGTCTAATTTTTTTCTTCTTTTTTTGCCAGTCCCAGGGCTTGAACTCAGGGCCTGAGCATTGTCCTTGGGCTTTCTTAAAGCTAGTGCTTTACCACTTGAGCCACAGTACCACTTGTGGCTTTTTTTATGTATGTGGTACTAAGGAATCAAACCTGGGTCTTAGGCAAACACTCTACCACTAGGCCACACTCCCACCTTTAATTTTTTTATTCAGGTCTCAGCTCACATAATTCTTTCAAAGAGTCTTTCTTTGACTAACCTGTCTAGAGATACTTCCCCTATCTTCTGTGTGTCAGGAGGAGTAGGATTGTCTTATTTACTTCTGTCTCAGGAACTGTATTTTACCTGAATTATAGTACCTCCTCAACAAATACTGATTGATTGAATATTTATTGTAAATAGTTTATAGTTTCTAATGCTGAATTTCACTTACAATCAATAAAACCATGTGTCTTTTCTGTTTAAACTTTCTAGCAACCTGATAATATTGTTTATGTGATGGATGCCTCCATTGGACAGGCTTGTGAAGCCCAGGCTAAGGCATTTAAAGATAAAGTTGATGTAGCCTCAGTAATAGTGACTAAACTTGATGGTCATGCAAAAGGAGGTGGTGCACTCAGTGCGTAAGTATTGTTGATGCCATTGTCCCATATCTTGGGGTTCTATGATGTGTGAATATTTATAAATTTTCTGTTTGTTTTGGTTTGGTTTTGTGCTGGTATTGGGGCTTAAACTCAGGGCTTAGGCTCTGTCGTTGAGTTTTTGCTGAAGACTAGCACTCTACCACTTGTCACAGTTCCACTTCTAGCTTTTTTTTTTTTTTTAAGTTTAGTAGAGCTAAGAGTCATAGACTTCCCTGCCCGGGCTGGCTTTGAACTGTGATCCTTAGATTTCAGCCTCCCAAGTAGGTTGGATTACAGGTATGAGCCTTGGGTGCTGAGCTTTATGAGTTTGTTTGTTTTTTGTTTTTGTTTTTTTTTTTCCCCAGGCCTGGGCTTGAGCTCAGGGGCTGAGCACTGTCCCTGGTTTTTCTCAAGGCTAAAATCCTACCACTTGAGCCACAGCACTATTTCCAGCTTTTTCTGTATATATGGTACCGAGGAATTAAACCCAGGTCTTTGTTAGGCAAGCACTCTACCACTAGACCAAACTCCCAGCCCCAAGGCTTTGAGTTTTTAATTACTACTTTTTTTGTGACAGTTCTGGGGCTTGAACTCAAGGTCTCAGCACTGTCCTTGAACTTTCTTGCACAAGATTGGTGGCTGGTTTTTTTTTTTGTTGTTGTTGTTGTTGTTGTTTTTTTGCGGGGAGGGGGGAGGGAAGGGGAGGGGAGCATAAGTCTTGAACTCAGCCTGGACGATCTCCCTGAGCACTTCAGCTCAAGGCTACCACGCTACCCTTGAGCCAAGCCCCATTTCCTGTTATCTGGAGGTTAATTGGAGATAAGAGTCCCAGGCCCTTTTGTGTCTTTGAACATTGATCCTCAGATCTCAGCCTCCTGATCAACTAGGATTACAGGCATGACCCACTAGTACATGTCTCTTATTCCTCTTTTAAACATATTTCAGTAGTAAACCTACTAGTATGGCTTGTAAAAGAAGTTTTAAGTAGAAATAAAATTTTGTAGCCTGTCTAATAAACTAGTGAAAACAACCTTGAGTTTTGTCACTTTGTTGAGCATTGAAAATCTGCTGGGTATTTGTTTTATTTTTTTGATGTTATTTTATATCTTCTGTTCCTATGTAGAGTTGCTGCCACAAAAAGTCCAATTATTTTCATTGGAACAGGGGAACATATAGATGACTTTGAACCTTTTAAAACACAACCTTTCATCAGCAAACTTCTTGGTATGTACTGAGATGGAAATAGAGAAAAATCTTGTGAGAAGTAGTACGACTCTGTTAAATAGAGTAGGATTTTAATATTGTTCTCACAACAAGTATTTTAAGAAAATAATTTTCTTTTATGACTATCTCCCTTACCGCTCAATTTGGAGTGAGTTATCTGTTTTCTGAATGATAAAATGAGACTATTAGATGTGCAGTTGTTTGAGACAGTTTAAGGTTCAGTACAAAATATACAATTAAAGTAATACCAATTGTAATGGCGGTAAAACCTTTATAATCTGAAGGTGATAATAATTAGAGAGCAAGCAAGTATACTTTGGAGATAAATCTTGAGCTAGAGAGCCTGCTTTGTCCCTTCTTTGCTGCCATTTAACCTCTAACTTCAGTTTTCTGAAAGTGATAGAGCATTTGCTCAGCATGCACCAACTTGTGAAATCTAGTAATATCTAACATACCTACTTTGCAAGAGTGTTATGTATGTGACTATATATTTTGTGTAATATAAAGCTGAGCATATTACTCATTTTTCTTTTTTGGGTCTTACAGGTATGGGTGACATTGAAGGACTGATAGATAAAGTCAACGAGTTGAAGTTGGATGACAATGAAGCTCTTATAGAGAAATTAAAACATGGTATATTAGTGACAGAAAAGCATTTTATTTCCTGTATCTTCCTTTGATTTTTTTTTTTTTGCAATGTTAGAAATCAACCCAGTGCAGGTTAGGCCAGCTCAGTATCACTGATCTACATCCCTAGCTCTTGTTTTTGTTGTAACAGGCTCTTACTATGTAGCCCGTGCTGATCTTGAACTCCTAGTCTTCCTCCTGCCTTCAAAGTGATGGCATCAAAGGTGTATACCACCATGTACAGCTATTGATTTTTTTTTTTGGTAAAACTACTAATTCATTTGAAATGAGAATATCTTACTGACATGTCTTCAGAAATTTGCTATTTTAGAATACATATACGTGTATGTAAGCAGTTACAGTTTTTACAGTATATATAGAGATTTACAAGTTGGTGGGGTTTTTTTTTTTTTGGTGGGTCATGGGGTTTGAACTCAGCCTGGGCATTGTCCCTGAGCTCTTCAGCTCAAGTCTACTGCCCTACCCCTGGGCCTGGGTGTTATCCCTGAGCTCTCCAGCCCAAGGCTACCACCCTACTTTTGAGCCAAGCCTAACTTTTCTAGAGGTTAATTGGAGATAAGAGTCTTAGCAAGGCTGGCTTTGAACCTTGATCCTCACATCTCAGCCTCCTGAGTAGCTAGGATTATAGTTGTGAGCCACCACACCCAGCTTAAAGTATATTTTCTTGTAATCAAATTACCTTAAAGTTAAAATTAGGGACTTTACTGGATACCTTGTGTTTAAACAAAAATGGGTAAAATATATGTTGGAGTATACTCTTCTAATATGGATGTTTTCTTTTAAATTATATGTTTCATGAAATTTATTAAAAGAAGCCAGACACTGATATCTCACATCTATAATCCTAGCTACTCAGGAGGCTGAGATTCAGGGGTTGGGGTTCATAGCCAGTCCCAGGAAGGAAAATCTGTGAGACTATAGCTACAATAAATTACCTTTAAAAATCCAGAAGTGAAAATCTGGCTCAAGTGGTAAAGCACTAACCTTGAGCAAAAAGAAACTAAGGGGCAGTGCCCAGGCCCTGAATTAAAGGCATAGAACCAGCACACACACACACAAAAAGGAAGAAAAATGTGTGTGTGTGTGTGTAATAAAAATTTTAAAGAATGATGAGATTAAATACATGCATATATTCTTTCTCCACTTCCCATGAACAAGTAGGCCTATGTAGAAATATATCTTAACCCTATATTTAAGAATTTATGTTCTGAAAATATAAAATACTTTGTATCATTGATCTATCTTTTAGCTGCAAAAATTACTGCATATGATTGTAAAGTTTGTATTAGTTGATGTACATGTAATGTCCAGCAAATTATAAGCTTTTTATATGTTATTAACCTTTAAAATAATATTTTCCTCTCATTTCTGTTCTGTATACTGTTCTTCCTCTGCTTTCTTGGCATCTATTCATGGAGTCAAGTCTAAGAATAATTCTAGGCCATCTTCTTTCTCTAGAGCTTCAGCCTCATCTATTTGCATACTTACTATCTGAGGTGCTCTGTAGATACCTCAGATTCCGCATTTCTTTATCTTATCCCAGTATTCTACCCCACCATTAACATGAATGAATGTTAACATTAGTCTTCCCGCCAGAATTATAAATTTGGGTGTTGTTACTGATGTTGTTTTGTTTTTGTGATGCTGGGGATTAAACCTGTTCTTTTTTTTTCTTTTGTGGGTCATGGGGCTTGAACTCTGGCTTGGGCACTATCCCTGAGCTCTTCAGCACAAGGTTCTGGCCCTACCCTTGAGCCAAGCCCCACTTCCTGTTTTCTAGAGGTTTATTGGAAATAAGAGTCTCGTGTCCTTTTGTGCACCCAGCTTGGTTTTGTTTGTTTGTTTTGCCAGACCTGGGGCTTGAACTCAGGGCCTGAGCACCCAGAAATTGAACCCAGGTCTTCTTGCATGCTATTCAAGCATTCTACCAGTCTGTCAAACTCCTAGTCCTTCCCTTTCCTTCCCTTCCCTTCCTTTCCCTTCTGTCTTTTCTCCCTTCTTTTCTTCCTTTCCCCCCTCTCTCCCTCTCTCCTTCTTTCCTCCTTCTTTCCTTTCTTCCTCCCTCATTCCCTCCCTCACTCCTTTCTTCCTTCCCTCTTGTCCTGGAGCTTGAACTCAGGGACTGGACTCTGGCCCTGATCAGGTCAAGGCTAGCACTCTACCACTTTGAGCCACATTGTCACTTCCATTTTCTGGTGGTTAATTGGAGAGTCTCACTAACTTTCATGCCTGGGCTGGCTTTGAGCCACAATCTTCAGATCTCAACCTCCTGAGTAGCTAGGATTGCTAGTGTAAGCAACTGGCATCTGTATCATTGTGACATTTCCATGCACATACCCCGATCAAATTCCCTCTACCAAATGGTTGAAAATTCTTCAGTGACCTTTTTTTCATTTCTCGATAATACTGGGCTACTGTGTTATATTTCTTTTTTTTTAGATTTGTTAATTAGTTTGATTTATTCATTTTTACATTATAAGCATTTATCAAGATGTCACCTATTGTTTATAGATATTTTTTTAATATTTTTATTGTAATTATTAAAAGGGTTACATGATATTGTGTTATATTTCAAGACAAAAATAGATTACTTTTTCTTTCTCTCTGTGCTGCTTTTCCTTCTCTATCTCTAAATCTGTCTGTCTGTCTGTCTGTCTATATTATCTGGTTATATTATTTTCCAGTACATGAAAGAAATGATCATTTAATTTTTTTAGGCTTCTATTAATGAATATTTAGACTGTTCATGTCTTTCACTATTATAAAAATGCCGTGGTGGGACATCTTATCTGTTTGTTAGTTCTCATATATTATAATATATAAGATACATTAGTGCAATTTGAAGTCTGTCAGTGGAGACATCTGGCAATTGACCTTTATGAAAATTTTATCACTGGGCTGGGAGTTTGGCCTAGTGGTTAAAGTGCTTGCCTAGCATGCATGAAGACCCGGGTTCGATTCCTCGTTACCACATATAGAAAAAAAGCCGGAAGTGGTGCTGAGGCTCAAGTGGTAGAGCTCTAGCCTTGAGAAAGTCCAAGGACAGTGCTCAGGCCCTGAGCTCAAGCCCGGACTGGCAAAAAAAAAAAAAAGATAAAAAAAAAAAATTTTTATCACTGTATAATCTAACCAACAAAAGCATACACATACCTATTTCTTCATACCTTTGAGAAAAAATTATATTTTAGAAATTATAAAATATGTCCTATTATTATTATTATTATTTTGGCCAGTCCTGGGGCTTGATGTCAAGGCTTGGACACTGTCCTTGGGCTTTCTCAAGGTTAGAGCTCTACCACTTGAGCCACAGCACCACTTCAGGCTTTTTCTGTGTATGTGGTACTGAGGAATTGAACCTGGGGCTTTGTTCATGCGAGGCAAGCCCTCTACCACTACGCCATGCTCTGGGCTCCTGTCCCATCTTTAATCTTCCCCAATCATCATAGTTTTTTATTTAATTTTGTTTTGTTTGAGATGGGGGTTTACTTTGTAGCTCAAGCCAGCCTGGAACTTACTATGTATCCCAGACTGGATTGGAACTTATACTGCTTCTGCCTCAGCCTCCCATGTGCTTGGATTACAGGCATGTAGCACTATGACTATCAGCATAATAGTTTTGATAATCATCCAGAAATTTTTTATGTCTAATTTTTTAAATTGCTGAGTCCCTAGTCTACCTATTTTTTCTTGTCATGGATAGCTGAGATGCTTAAGAAACTTCAAACAATGTTGTAAACATTTTTCTAGCATATTTTCTCACATCAATGTATGGGAGTTGCACATGTTCTATATCCTCATTAGTTTTGGTACTGTCAAGTCTTAAAGTTTCTTTATCCTAATAGATAATTTATGAGCCATGTTTTCAAATATGGATTTGATATGTCTACTTCTCTGTGGTAGAATCTGTCCATATGCCTGTTATTTCTCATGACATTGGCATCTTGTACCTAGTGATTCCTCAATGAATATTTGTTGGTTGGATATTTTTTAATATGTATGATTTAAGGCGAATATATGATTAAGGAAAATGCTAGTTTTATTGAGTGGAAATACACAATTTCTAATGTATGTGAATTATTTGTATTGTATTTCAGGTCAATTTACGTTGCGAGACATGTATGAACAATTTCAAAATATCATGAAAATGGGCCCCTTCAGTCAGATCTTGGTTAGTTTGTCCTTAAAATTTTCTAACATTTCTTTGTAGCTCTTTTTTACAAAATGAAAAGTTTTCATTAATGAATATCATTACAAATATAACTTCATTGTGACATTTTCATAATGTGTACATGATTAATTTGCTTGTGTATTTTTGTTAAAATTTCTAAGAACAGATACTTTATAATTTGGGTAAAAGTAGATCTTCTAATACTTACTGTCAACACTTGACCCAGTATTTAAATGTAGACTTTCTGAACAATTATTAAATTAATAATGATGTTATGTTTGAATATGGTTTAGGGGATGATACCTGGTTTTGGAACAGACTTTATGAGCAAAGGAAATGAGCAGGAGTCAATGGCAAGGCTAAAGAAATTGATGACTATAATGGATAGTATGAATGACCAAGGTAAGATGGTAGATTACTTGACACAGAGTACAGCTTTGTGAATATCAGCAAGTTGATTGTTTTACTGTTTTCTTGATGATAGGCTGTAGGAAATTTATGTCATTTTTAGGTAGTTTTATAATAATTTGAAGGTTCTGTTATAATTATTGATTTGACTTCACGACTGGGAAAAATGTACAATGCTGCTTCACATGAGGTCTGAAATTTTTTTTTTTTTTTTGCCAGTCATGGGCTTGAGCTCAGGGCCTGAGCACTGTCCTTGGACTTTTTCAAGGTTAGAGCTCTACCACTTGAGCCTCAGCACCACTTCCGGCTTTTTTCTATGTATGTGGTACCAAGGAATCAAACCCGGGTCTTCATGCATGCTAGGCAAGCACTTTAACCACTAGGCCAAACTCCCGGCCCGAGGTCTGAAAATTTTTAAAATCTCTAGTTCTTCATGATTTTTGATAGAAATTAAGGTATCTGTAGTCAAATTTGAAAGGATAACAGGACTAGAAAGTTAAATGCTTATTTAAGTTCAGATGTTACAGTATGCCTGCATACATTGTGAATCTGAAAAGATAGCTGAAAAAATGTTTACAAATTTGTTTTTACTCTGAAACATTCCAGGTTACAGCCTGGAATTATACTGGAAGTATACTGCTCCATCTTTGTCATCTTACATTATCACTACTTCTGGTACTTTTAGGTCTTTCATCTGGTCTTCAGCTCATTAACATTTCCCTCCTCTCCCTCCCTCCCTCACTCCCTCCCTCCCCTCCTTCCTTCTCCTCCTCCCTCCCTCCCTTTCTCCCTTTCTCCCTTTCTGTTTCTTTCTTTTACTTCAAGACTTCAAGCTTTCCCTTGGTTTGTTTTCTTTGTTGGCCTTCCATAGCTTTTTCTTTTCTTTTTTCCATACCTGATGCTTAAACTCGGGGCCTGGGCACTGTCCTTGAGCTTTCTCAAGGCTAGCAATCTACTGCTTGAGCCACCACAGTACTTCAGTTTTTTCTGGGTATGTGGTAACAAGGAATTGAAACCAAGATTTCATGTGTGCTAGGCAGGCATTCTACTGCTAGGCCACACTCCTGGCCCACTCTGCAGCATTTCTGTCCTCTCTAGCTTTGAATCTCAATCCTCCAGATCTCAAATTCCTGAGTAGCTAGTATTATAATTGTGAGTCACAGGTCTGACCCAGCTCCATTAGTATTTCTAATCCCATGACCCTTTAATGTTTTTTCCTTATTATTTTTAGTTTTCTAATTCTACCCAGCAAGTATACCAAACATTTATGTTTTTATTTTTTATGCTGGTCTTAGGGCTAGTGCACTTTTTACATAAGGCTGGTGACTACCACTTGAGCCACAGCTTCTATTTTAATTATTTTTCTAGACCTTTACAGCACTGGATGTACAACACTGTTAATCTTTTTGTTGTTTTCTATTTTTTTTTTTGCACCGGTACCAGTTTTATTTGTAACTAACCACATACAAATCACTTACCAATAATAGCTAACATCTATTCCCTAATATATCACAAAACAAACTGTTCCAAAGAAAACCTCACTGTAAACACAGATACTAGTCATATTATCCTAAGCTTCAACTAAAAAGGCTGAGAATGACAAATTGGAGAATTTCTTTCTTACATATAAGTTGTAGACTTTAATTGTAGACAGAGATAATCTGGTTGAAACCAATTCATATCTTCCTTTTCAATCTTAATTTTTAAAAAGCTGGGCTAGGGACGAAACTCAGTGGTAGGGCACTCATGAGTCCATTTAACCCTAGCACTTCATGTACACTCATGCGCCCATGTATGTGCACATGTGCGCACACACTTTTGTTTTCTATTTTATCTCCTCTCTTCCTTGTTTTTACAAGTGTTAAAATTTTATATTTTGGTGGCTGGGAGTTTTGCCTATTGGTAGGGTGCCTGCCTACCATGCACGAAGACCCTGGTTCCATTCCTCAGTACCACACATGCAAAAAAGCAGGAAGTGGCACTATGGCTCAAGTGGTAGAGCTCTAACCTTGATAGCCCAAGGACAGTGCTCAGGCGCTGAGCTGAAGCCCAGGACTGGCAAAAAAAAAAAAAAAAAAAAGAAAAGAAAAAATAGTATTTTGCTTTTTGTGTGTGCCATTCCTGAAACTTGAACCCAGGGCCTGGGTACAGTCTCTGAGCTTTTTTGCTCACTAGTGCTCCACTACTTGAGCTACAGTTCCTCTTCTAGCTTTTTGGGTTAATCAGAGTAAAGAGTCTAAGAAAGTTTTTTTCCTGGACTTTGAACTGTGATCCCCAGATCTTAGCCTCCCACTGAGACTTGGTTGTAAATTCTATTTTATTTTGCCTGGTTTTTTTTTTTTTTTTTACTTACTTTACTTACTTTTTGGTATGTGTTTGTATTGGGGCTTGAATTCAAATATACTCTTGTTTTGTAGCTCATAACTAGTACTGTTTTCTTAGCCAGTTCTTTTTTTTTTTTTTTTTTGGAAGTTAAGTTAAACAGAGTTTTATTCCGCTCCTAGCATGGAGAATCATACTGACCGGTCAGGGCTGCCTCTAAGATGTGAGTGAGTGAGCGACCCCACCTGATCTTACAGGCTACTTTTATAGGCCCCCAGCCATGTGGTTGGGCTGGCCATATAGAGGTGGCCAATGGAATTCAGCATGGTTGATTGATGGCTGGGACAACCACTTCTTAGCCAGTTCTTAAATAAATATGTATGTATTTCGGGATTGTAGCCAGATTTGTTTTGATTCTGTATATTTTCTTTGAATAGTTAATACTAATTTGTTTTTCATTGCCTGAATTATATTATTATTATTATTATTATTATTATTACTTTTGTGGGGGGGGGGTCACAGGGCTTGTATTCGGCCTGGTTGCTGTCCCTGAGCTCTTTAGCTCAAGGCCATCACCCTACCCTTGAGCCAAGCCCCATTTCCCAGTTTTCTAGAGGTTAATTGGAGTCTCAGGTTCTTTTGTGCCAGGGCTGAGCCTCCTGAGTAGCTAGGATTACAGGTGTCAGCTACGGAGCCTGGCTATCATTATTAATTTTTATAGTCTGTCCCTCTTTCCTGAGATCCAGGCTTTCACAGTAATCTATAAAAAAAAATCTTTGTTTTGTCATTACTAGGGTTTGATTTCAGGCCTTTGAACTTATTTATCTTGGTTGTTCTGCTGATACTATGGATTGGCCTTAAATTCTAAAACTTTGGATCTTGGCCTCCCGAGTAGCTAGGATTACAAGCATGAGTCTATGGCACCCAGCAAGTGTGTTTTTCTTGATTCTGTCTTCATCATTGCAAACATTTTTGCGTGTAAAATTAATCATATCTCAAGTGTTTACTCTGTGCAAAGCTATTTCCTGAAAACTACATACCTTACCTTAATCAGATAATGAAACTGAAGTAAAGGCAAATTGAGCAAATTTCCCAGTATTACTGGTGAATAGAAAGGCTCCCTTTAACCCAAGCATTTTCCATGAGTCTGTACTCTGAACCATTATTTGACTAGGGCAAATGGTAGCTCTCAAGCATTTGAAAACCCTATTTTTTATGTGTAACAAGGAAACAAATAGAAATGGAAGTACCCAGGGAAACATTTTAATTTATTATATGAAAAGAGTTGCTGTAATTACAGATAAAACAAAATGGCAGACTGCCTGTTAGATAGTAGACTATCTCTTCTGGAGATATTAAGACAGAACCACTTTCTGCAGGGTTTTATAGAGCTAGACAGTAGAAATTTTGACCAAGTCCAGCCCATTCTTGAGATCATATGCAACAAAAGAAAGAACTGTACGTCATTCACTTAAGTGACCAATAATTAGTGAGAATTAACTCATTATTTGCAGGAAAATAGTAAAACAACCACTAGTAGTAATAACTTGATTATAAGGAAGATAATAACTTTTCTGTCTGTTGTACTCCGGGGCCTGCAAATTGGGATTCCTGAAATAGGGGGCAAGGACTGGAAAAAATAGAAAAGAGACAAACAGATGGGGTCCGGGAGGTCTGCAGCCCAGGTAAAGACTACAACCCCGTTTATTTTCAACTCAAGGCTATATCCCTTCTTGAAACCAGGGAACTTCCAGGTGTTACATCCAGATGGTAAATCAGGGAACTGTTGGGGGTTACATTCATATGGTAAATCTCAGATCAATTGAACAGAACAAGGCCAAAAAACAATAAGACAATAAAGCAATTATCTGATGCAAATCAAAGTACAGTTTGATTCCACTCTGGCTTCCAACAGTTGTAGATAAGTACTTACCTCTTTTTCTTTGCTTATATAACCTAAATTTATTAATTAAAGCTTAGTAATTATTTAGGGCAAAAGTAGGTTGAGTGCTTCAGTTCTTTTTGCAACATACCATATATCCCTGTGTTGTGTGTAAAGCATGGAAAGGGTTGACAGATGAGCTATGTTATAAGCTGGACACATTGAGGCTGGCAGTTTGGCCTGCTGGTAGAGTGCTTGCCTAGCATGCACGAAGACCTGGGTTCGATTCCTCAGTACCATATACATAGAAAAAGCTAGGAGTGGGCCGGGAGTTTGGCCTAGTGGTTAAAGTGCTTGCCTAGCATGCATGAAGACCCGGGTTCGATTCCTCGGTACCACATACATAGAAAAAAGCCAGAAGTGGTGCTGAGGCTCAAGTGGTAGAGCTCTAGCCTTGAAAAAGTCCAAGGACAGTGCTCAGGCCCTGAGCTCAAGCCCAGGACTGGCAAAAAAAAAAAAAAGAAAAAGGTAGTAGTGGTGCTGTGGCTCAACTGGTAGAATGCTAGCATTGAAGAAAAAGTCCAAGGATAGTGTTCAGGCCCTGAGTTGAAGGCCCAGGACTGGAAAAAAAGAGTATAAAATGCTGGGCATGGAGCTCAGAAGCCTTCAAAATGTTCTGTTTTCCTTCTGTAGGTAAAGTACATGTCTGTCTGTTCTTGTAGCTTAGGAATGCCATATGTTTTCATTTAATCTGTGTTCAGTTTTTAAAGCTGAAGCCAATATGCCAGAGGATACCATTTGTTAAACCTGTGATTTAACCATTGACAGTATGTGTTTTCTGTATGTAAGTTAGTTCAGAGTAAGCAGAGAGAAAAATGAAATCATGATTTGATTAAAAAAGAATCTACATAGCTCTGTGAAGTTATATCCTGCTCTTTACATAACTGCTCTGATTGTGACTAATAATTATATACATTTGAAAATGAGTATAATTGACTGTTGCCCACAGAATTGGACAGTACAGATGGTGCCAAGGTTTTTAGTAAACAACCAGGAAGAATCCAGAGAGTAGCAAGAGGATCAGGTGTGTCAACGAGAGATGTTCAAGAACTTTTGACACAGTATACTAAGTTTGCCCAGATGGTAAAAAAAATGGGAGGTATCAAAGGACTTTTCAAAGGTAAGAAAAATAAGTTCACTATTAAATAACTGGATGAAGAGAAATTGAATACCTAAGAATTAAAGTCAAGGAATGCTGCTAATATTGGAAACATCACTGAATAATTTCAAGTTGTAGGGACTAGGGATGACTGCCATGGTAGAGACTCGTATATGTGAGGTGTTAGGTTCCGTTTTCAGTACTACAAAAGATAAGGGTTCTGACTATCTTGTCTGTAATCATAACTACTCAGAAGGCTGAGATCTGAATATCACATTTAAAGCACAACCAGGCAGGAGAGCCACTGAAACTCTCTTCTGTAATTAATCAGGGTAACGTTGGAAGTAGAGTTGTAACTCAAGTGATAGAGGCTAGCCTTGACCAAAAAAAAGCTAAGGACCAGCATCTAGAGTCTTCATTCAAGCTCCACAACTTGTACACACACACAAAAAATAACTGAATTACATGTTATAGTCAACTACTATAACATTTTATAAGGTGATCTGTGATTTACTGTTTGCCAATTCAATGTAATAGACATTTTGAAAAGAAAATGTCATGATTTTATGAACATGCAATATATATATATATATATATATATATATTATAAAAAAAACTTAAAAAAACTAAAAGTGCATATCATATTGCAAAATCTTACAGACCCTATTGGAAATAACACTTGATGTAACAACTACTGTGTTTTTCCAGTAAATCGTTATTTTTATATATTACCAAAAATTCTGTTTAACTACTAATCACTACTATTGTAGCTATGAAGAGATGTTTGTTTATGCTTTGGTTGGACACTTAGGATGGTGACTCATTACATAGGCTGCTTTATCACTGTTTATTTCTGAACAATTCTGTAACACTAAAGAATATTTTTTCTGCTCTGATCAGAAACATAGTTGATGTTAAATTAGTTCTCTAATTACATTTACTATATATACATATGTATAGGTGTATATGTTTTTTATTTAAAAAAAATTTTTTTCCTGTACTGATCCTGGGGCTTGAACCCAGGGCCTGGGTGCTATCTCTAAACTTTTGTGCTCAAGGCTAGTGCTCTACCACTTGAGCCACAGCTCTTTTTCTGGCTTTTTGGGATAATTAATTGGAGGTAAGTATTTCACAGACATTCCTGCCCTAGGCTGGCTTTGAACTGTGATTCTTAGATCTTAGCCTCCTGAGTAGCTAGGACTATGGACAGTATCTGGCTGCTTTTCTGTAGAGTTTATCAAATATCCTTCCCCCTTTATATTATTTTTTTATAATGTAAATATTAAAGTGAATTTATTTGTCAAACTGTTGAGCTGTCAAACTTCAAAGATAAATAGTTCCTTAAAAATGAGGTATTTCGGGCCGGGAGTTTGGCCTAGTGGTTAAAGTGCTTGCCTACCATGCATGAAGACCCGGGTTCAATTCCTTGTACCACATACATAGAAAAAAGCCAGAAGTGGTGCTGAGGCTCAAGTGGTAGGGCTCTAGCCTTGAGAAAGTCCAAGGACGGTGCTCAGGCCCTGAGCTCAAGCCCAGAACTGGCAAAAAAAAAAAAAAAAAAAAGAGGTATTTCCAGGTATTTGTAATTACCTTTTATTTTGTTTTGTTTGAGTTATGATCTTGCTATCTATCCCAAACTATCCTTGAACTTATGGGGCAGCAATGCTGACCTTGTTTTGAGGTTGTCCTGCCTCAGCTTCTCAAAGGCTGAGATTCCAGGAATGTAGCATCATGCCAGGCTTTATTACTTTGCTGTCATCTTTGATACTTTCTTGCTCCCTTTTGGGACCTGTAGGACAATTTAGATAGCATGTTTAAAATTAGTTATAAATCCCATCCTTTAATAATGCTGTTTCATATATTGATTAATGAACAACTTATGCCACTTAAATATTTTTCTCAGATGACCCTAACAATTCTTTGTGGAACTACTGAAGAGCTATCAGACCTTATCTAAGTATTGGTTACTTAATAAAGACACAACCAAAATGCAGTAGACATATATATATATATATATTGTCAAGCGTTTCATATTTTTTACCAGTTTTAAATTTCAGGGGAAAAAATACAGAAGTTGGTTTTCAGTGGCTTGCGCCTGTAATACTAGCTACTCAGGAGGCTTAGAGCCAGTCTAGGGGTGAAAGTCTATGAGACTCTTACTTCCAGTTAACCAACAGAAAACTTTTTCTGGAAGTGGCACTGTGGCTAACAGTAGTAGAGCATCAGCTTTAAGGGAAAATTGCTCATGGGCAGTGCCCAGACCCTGAGTTTAAGCCCCATGACCAACCCATAAAAAGAAACTTTTACAGAAAAATGGGAGCTTGGGCCAGGAGCATAGCCTAGTGGTAGAGTGCTGGCCTAGCATGCACGAAGCCCTGGATTCGATTCCTTGGTACTACATACTCAGACAAAGCTGGAAGTGGCACTGTGGCTCAAGTGGCAGAGCACTAGCCTTGAGCAAAAAGTGTCCAAGGACAGTGCCCAGGCCTGAGTTCAAGCCCCAGGACTGGCTAAAAAAATTAGTAGGTAATATATACAAGTGAAAATAATTCTATAGGTTGTATATTTAGTCAGTTCATCAGACTTTTGATTATATTACATCCTACACTGATAAACACTTTTCTTTTAAGGTGGTGATATGTCTAAGAATGTGAGTCAATCACAGATGGCAAAATTGAATCAACAAATGGCCAAAATGATGGATCCTAGAGTTCTTCACCATATGGGTAAATGCAATCATTAAACTGTATTTTAGAAAGTTTTATTTGGCAAAAATAGTAAAATAGTAAATTCTGCTTGCTAATTTTTTAATTTACTTTCCCTCTAGGTGGTATGGCAGGACTACAGTCAATGATGAGGCAGTTTCAACAGGGTGCTGCTGGTAATATGAAAGGCATGATGGGATTCAATAATATGTAAAGAAGATGCCTTAATATAAACTGACTTGATTGATTACATTAATTGCTGAGACCTCAGAGTTTCCCTCCTTTTTGCAAATGGGGAAAAAAAGTATTTTTCTTGCCTGCCTTTCCCTTTTTCTTTTCATCATTTTTCCTCAGCTTTTCTTTTTCCTATTCCGTCTTCCTTCCCTTTTGATATATGGAAGGAATATATGATTTTTGTGGAAATCCTTATATTTCTGCTCTAAGTTTTCTTCTTTTAGTTTTCACCATCATAACACTTCTTAAGTTAAACAAATCATGATGTAAAATTTTAGTACTTAAAGGTTTTTAATTGTCACAAAGACCAAGCATTACATTTGTAAACAATCCTGGTCAACAAATCACATAATGTCTCAATAAAAGTGCTGTAAAATAAACTTCAAAGTGGTTATAAGTTAAGGGAGTGTTAACTTTTTTAATGGCTGAAAATGATTAGTATATCACACACAAAAAAGGCCAATAAATATATATTATTTAAAACTTTGTCAGGAAACACACCTTTAATGAGAAATATGTTAAAACATGAGTCTTAGGAACTTTTATTTTACAATAATTAAATTTGTCATAGAAAATCTAAGTTGTGACAATTAAGTTGAAATTGAGAATTTGACTATGCTCTGGAATATATGATGTTTGGTATACAATTTGGATCTAAAGCACATTTTTGAAGCCTTAATACATAGTCCGTGATATTTTAAAAGGCCATTTTTATGTTTCTTAGATGCTACTTGAGAAACTGATAAAAACAATTCCGATTTATTAGACTATCACTATTTTCTTTTTTGCTGGGGAGGGATGGGGCTTGAACTTAGGGGCCTGAGTGTTATCCCTCAGATCTTTTTGCTCAAGACTAGTAGCATTCTACTACTTAGACAAATGTATTTTAATTATTGTAAAATAAAGTCTCTCAGTCTTTTTTTCCTCTCTGGGATGGCTTTGAACCATGATCCTCAGATCTCAGCTTCCTGAGTAGCTAGGATTACTAACATAAACCACCAGCAGCCAAAGAACCTAGACTTAGTAAAAACTGTCCATGAGAGTTGTGACTAAATTGTAACTAAATGTTCATAATTATCCATCATGCTTAAAAACTTAGAAATAATAGAGCCAGAACTTAGTGGTAGAATGCTTACACAGCATTCATGAAGCCTTAGATTTGATTACTCAGTATCACATAAGTAGAAAAAAAAACCTGGAAGTGGTGCTGTGTCTCAGTTGGTAGAATGCTATGTTAGCCGTGAACAAAAGTAGTTCAGGGACAAAGCCCAGGTCCTGAGTTCAAGTCCCAGAATTCCCTCCCCCCCTCCAAAAAAAAAAGAGTAAGCCGGGTAGGGTGGCTCATGCCTGTAATCCTAGCTACTCAGGAGGCTGAGATCTGAGGATCATGGCTTAGAGCCAGCTCAGGAATGAAAGTCCATGAGACTCTTACTTCCAGTTAACCACAAGAAAACCAGAAGTGGCGCTGTGGCTCAAGAGGTAGGGCAGGAGCTAAAGAGTTCAGGGACAGTGCCTGGGCCTGGAGTTCAAGTCCCATGACCCACCATAACAAAAAAAAAAAAAAAGAAAAAGAGTAATAGAGCCAAATAAATGATCATAATCATAACCAGAAAGGCATCTCAGTTTAAACCTTGCCAATTCTTTGTTTCTTGCATCCCATTGGATTAGAATCTAAGTTGTCTTCAAAATTCTGTTTCAAATTACAGTTATCATGTATAGAACATGAACCTTAAAGTAATTCTGCCTTTTCTTTTTTGGTTTTGTTACTGGAGTTTTTGAGAAATTTCCCCCATTTGGTGAGTTCAAATAGACTAGTCTAGGCCACCTATGCCAACATCCCAACTAGAGAGATGAGTGGTAGTAAGGGGAGAGAAAAGACATTTAATCTGGTCATATGGGAAAGAACAGAGTAAGGGGTTCTGACTTCTCAAGGGGCTCAGAGGAACTCTTAAGAGTATAGAGAAGGTAAAGGAGTAGTTGGGGGTGTAAATAGCCAATAGAGCAGGTAATCTTGGCCAGGCCAATGGTATGATCAATTATTGTCTTAGTTTTGGTTGTTCAAGAGTTTCTAAAGAAGTTGTTGCTGGGTGCCTGTTATCCTAGCTACTCAAGAGGCTGAGATCTGATGATTGCAGTTCAAAGCCATCCTATGAAAGAAAGTCTGGGAGACTCTTATCCAATTAACTACCAGAAAAACGGAAGTGAAACTGTGGCTCAAAGAAGAATACTAGCCTTGAGCAAAAAGAGCCCAGGTCCTGAGTTCAAGCCCCATGACTGGCAAAAACAAAACAAAACAACAAAAACTAAAACAAGAAGTTATTACTGCTCTTACCACCTGAGGGGAAACATCTAGTCCCCAGGAGTCGATTATTCCTGCTCCTAGGTGCTACCCATTTTATAGGAAATTGCCCTCATTGAAGGTGGGAGGTTAGTCTGTCCTTGCTGAGTAGGAGTTTTGGTCCTATAAAGGCATTTATGATCAGCCTATTCATTCCTGAAATCTGTGATAATTGTAGGAGAGTCAGGAGGAAAAAGAGGCAAAAATAGAGCCAGAGGATAAAATGGAGTTAGATTAGTGAGTATTTCCCTCCAGGTTGATTAACTTATGTGATAAATGTTGAAAAATTAATTTTCAGTTGTATAGCAAATGGCATGTTGTTTCAATTTATGATCATTTTTCCTATGTTTTATTTATTTTTATTTATTTTTGCCTGGCTTGGGCTCAGGGTCTGAGTACTGTCCTTGGGTTTTCTCAAGGCTAGAGCTCTTCTATTTGAGCCACAGCACCACTTCGGCTTTTGTTCTATGTGTGTGGTACTGAGGAGTCAAATCCGGGCCTTCCTACATGCTAGGCAAGCACTCTACCACTAGGTCAAATTCCCAGCGCCAAGTTTAATGTGTTAATGTGAGCCTGTGCCGTAAGTTCTTTTGTGTTTGGTGTGTGTATGCTACTTTTTGCATTTTTTTTTTAATTGGGTAAGTGGGGGGTCTGATCCTGGGGCTTGAACCCAGGTCCTGGGTGCTGTCCTTCAGCTTCTTTTGCTCCAGACTAGTGCTCTACAACTTGGTCCAGTTCCATTTCTGGCTTTTGGTGGTTAATTGAAGATAAAAGTCTGAAGGATTTCCCTGCCTGGTCTGGCTTCAGAACCTTGATTCTCAGATCTGAGCATCCTTAGTAGCTAGGATTACAGGTGTGAGCCAACAGTTCCCACCTTTAACTTTTTGCAATTCTGTCAATTTTTTTTTTCTGTCTTCATTTCAAGAATCTCTTAGCTCCATTTGGCTTAAAGGATTCTCTTTAAAATAGTGCACTTATCAACACCATAACCAGCCAAGATAAGAAATTGAATGGTAGTATTGTTCTTAAAGGGGGAAATCCAGATGGATGATGAGCCTGCCATTAAGAAATGCCCTCAGGGGTGACACTGTTCAAAAAGTAATGTACTCTATCAGATTTATGTAACTGTAGCCTCTCTGTACATCACCTTTACAGTAGTAGTTTAAAAATGCATTAAAAAGTGCAAGGCACAAGGGCTCATGCCCATACTCCTAGCTACTCAGGGGTTTGGAATGTGGCTTAGTGGTAGAGTGCTTGCCTATCATGCATAAAGCCCTGGGTTTGATTCCTCAGTACTACATAAATAGAAAAAGCCAGAAGTGGCACTGTGGCTCAAGTGGTAGAATGCTAGTCTTGAACTAAAGAACTCAGGGACCACACCCAGCTTCAGAGTTCAAGCCTCACAACCAACAAAAAAAAAAAAAAGGGAGAAATCATATAAGCCAGGGCTCAGAGTTTAACTCATGTGGTAGAGCACCTGCCCTAGCAATTACAAGACCCTGAGTTCAAACTCTTGTACCACCCCAAAAGATCAACCAGTATGTAAATTTTAAATTCATAGTAAATTCACACTCAAAATTTTAAAAAGGAAAAGAAAAACTGCCTTTACAAAAGGCTTCAGACTCTTCCTGCACTGTTGCATAAAGGCTTACTACTGAGAGGAAGTAGCCCTTAGATGGGTTCTTTCTCTCTCACTCCCCCCTAAAGTTCCCCTTCTCCCCTTCCCTCTTCTGTTTCTGTTCCCCCATTCTTCCCTTCTCCCTTCTACCCTCATCTACCTTCCCATACTGGTGTTTGAACTAGGACTTCAATGCTGTCTGTTAAGTGTTTTCAGTTTCACAGACTTTTTCCAGAGCTTCAAACCACAATCTTCAGTTATTAGCCTCCTGAGTAGCTAAGATTACAGGTTGTTTTTCTTGATAATGCCTTTTGTGCTTTTACTTGGTTTACTTGCCCATCTTGGTCCTTTACATTTGAGCCAAGAATTCAGTTCACAGGCAACTTTTATGGGTTGACTTGAGTTTTTAAATTTAATTTTATTGTAAAGGTGTTACAGATAATTTTATTGTAAAGGAGTACAGTTACATAAGTAGGTAATGAGTATATTTCTTGTCAAACATTGTTAACCCCTCTCTCAGTTTTCTCCCACTTACCTCCCCCACCACACACACACCATGGTCTGATTTTAAACCAAGATCTTTTAGTTCTCAGCCCCCTGAATAACTAGAATTACAGACATGAGCTACAGCACCAGGCTAAGATACACTGAAGTTTTGGAACCTTCTTCCAGAGAAAAGTCACAGCTACATCAAGCAAGGAGAGAATATGATGACTGCATATTTCCATATTTTAGGAATCATGTTTGCTTACTTTTTCTAGGTATGTGGTACTGAGGAATTGAACCCAGGACTTCATGCATGCTAGGCAAGCACTCTACCACTAGGCCAGACTCCCAGCCCTTGCTTGCTTTTTATGCCTTTACAAAAAGAAAAAGGTTGATGAACCAAAAAAAGTGAGAATTGTTATTGATCATGAGCTAATACTTAGATCTTGGGAAACTGGTTAAGAAATATTAATCTTAATTCTTGCACAAGTGGTGCAAGAAATAGCTCTATAATTGTTGATATTCCATTTGATAAAAAAATAAAAATGTGAAACGCTTCAGTTGATATGTGTCTCTTGATTTTATTCAACTTTCTTCTTACTGTGTTAAAAGAAGCAATGTTTGAAGCAAGATATACCTAATGGTGATTTTTTTTTTTTTTGCCAGTTTCTGGCCTTTTCTGTTTTGTGGTACTAAGGAATGGACCCTGCATGCTAGGCAAGCACTATACCACTAACCCACCTTCTCAGCCCCCTAATTGTTATCTTAGAAGATGGATAATATAATCCTTTATTTTTTGAGGGGCAGGGCTGCTATGTTGCCCAGGCTTGCTTTGAACTTCTGGTCAAGTATCTCTTCTACTTCATCCTTCTAAGATATCTTGGACTATAGGTACATTTCACTGTAGTTGACACTATTTAAACTTGAATCCTGCCTCTGCTGCTTGCCAGCTTTGCCTTTGAGCAAGTTGAACTTTCGCTTACCATTATCATCTTTGAACCTTTGGTTCCTCAACTACAAAATGTTAATAATTGTAATAGTACCTTAGAGTTCTGAGAAAGATGCATCAATACAGGAAGCTCTAATATATGCAGTTCTAGGAATACTAGACTCTTGTCATAGTGAAGTGTCTTTTAATGTTTAAAATCAACAAAAACAGGGCTGAGAATGTGGCTTAGTGGTAAAGTGCTTGCCTAGCATGCATTAAGCCCTGGGTTTGATTCCCTACCGTATAAACAAAAAATCAGAAGTGGTGCTGTGGCTCAGTTGTTAGAGCATTCACCTTGAGTAAAAGAAGCTCAGGGACAATGTCATGCTCTGAGTTCAAGCCCCAGGACTGGTAAAAAATAAATAAATAAGCATTTTATCTACTTTCCTTGTGACTTTTAAAAAAAATGTGATACTGGGATTTGAACCCAAAACTTCACACAGCTATTGAGCCATACTCCTAGACCTTTTGTACTTTTTTTTTTTTTTTTTTTTTTTGCCAGTCCTGTGGTTTGAGCTCAGGGCCTGAGCACTGTCCTTGGGCTTTCTCAAGGCTATCACTCTACCACTTGAGCCACAGCACCACTTCTGGTTTATTCTATGTATGTGGGGTGCTGAGGAATTGAACCCAGGTCTTCATGCATGCTAGGCAAGCACTCTTACCACTAGGCCAAACTCCCAGCCCCTTGTACTTTGTTTTTGAAATAGATTTTAATAACTTTTTGCTGGGGTTGGTCCTAAAATTCTTAATCCTCTTTCCTCCTAAGTGACTGGTATTACACATGTGTACCACCATGTGTGGCTTCTGCATCATTTTGTTGTTGTTTAATTTTTCTATTTCTAAAATCTATGTGCCAGTGATTGTATATTGAGAATCTTTTCTTGAATACTTGTTTGTTAAACATGACATTTGAAATATGATGTAAACGTCAATGTTAATAAAATCTTAAAAAAAATGAAGTGATGTAAAAAAGGGTTATAGTTGGGCCAGGAGTATGGCTTGCCTTGCATGCATGAAGCCCCAGGTTTTATTCGTTGGTACCACATTTACAGAAAAAGCTAGCAGTAGCATTGTAGTTCAAGCCTTAGAGTGCTAGCCTTGAGCTTTCTCAAGGACAGTGCCCAGGCCCTGAGTTCAAAGGAACCAAGAGTCAAAAGGGGGGCCAGGAGTTTGGCCTAGTGGTAGAGTGCTTGCCTAGCATGCACGGAAGACCGGGGTTCGATTCCTGGGTACCACATCCATAGAAAAAAGCCGGAAATGGTGCTGAGGCTCAAGTGGTAGAGCTCTAGCCTTGAGAAAGTCCAAGGATAATGTTCAGGCCCTGAGCTTAAGCCCAGGACTGGCAAAAAAAAAAAAAAAAGACTCAAAAGGGATTACAGTTACACAAGTCAATAAGTAGTCCATTTCTTTTTGTCACCCTTCCCTTGCTCTCTGCCAATTTTTCCCTCCTATTCCCACCCACAAGTTGTACAGTTTATTTTTTCTGGCATCATCTATGAAAATAGTTCCACCTTAAGGAAAATAAAGTACTCTATTTAAGGGATGGGGTAGTCTGAAAAATATTCCTTACTGCGTGTGTATGAATGCACGCATATGATGTGTGTGTGTGTGTGTGTGTGTGTGTGTGTGTATTTAGACAGAGACAAAGAAGAGGGAAAAAAAGTGATGAGATGGAGGAAGTACAAGAGTTATAACAAAGTTGTCTTATTTATTTGATGACAATTCCTGGTTATCGAACTTAGCTTCATTTTTCTAAGCCTTGCCTATACATGAGTAGTTCCAAATTTACCTTTTAGGCTATATGCAGCATTTGAGTGTAGGTCTCAGTTATATTTTCAAGTAGATAAACTACAATATTTGGATTCATTTTTTTTTGTTGTGCTACAATACTAATATTGCAAAATAGTAGCAGGAAATTTCTGTTACCTACTTCTAGTTGATGTGACAGTTTGGGAATAGTGACAAAAATGTAGATGCTCATAAACCATTGGACTCCCTATGTTTTTCTGATGCAATTTTGAATTCTCAGTAAACTAAGAAAAGTACTTGAAAACTATGAAAATACATTCTGCTTCAGAAAAGAAAACTTTAAGTAATGTTTACTTCACAATTTAGAAAACATTTCCAGCTTTTTCTGTGCATGTGGTACCGAGGAATTGAAAACAATCATGCATTTATAAATATTTCCTATGTTTAATAATAGAGATTGTTGGTAGTCCTTGTAACAGAGAAGAGCTTTTGAATACATATAATGTAGAACTGTTGTTTATGAAGGCCAATTCATCAAATCTTTAACAATTAGCTCTTTATTTCTTTTTTCATTTTATTGTAGTTTGGATTTGGTGTTTTAAACTGTTTAAGCCCTTTGTTTATGTGACCGCACAGAATTAGTTCATGTTACTAACTTGTTTACTTCAGCAGCAAGCGAACAATTACCAGAATATAAAACATGGGTTCTCAACCAGTTTAAAAAGGAATGTTCTGGGGCTGGGAGTTTAGCCCAGTGGTAGAGTGCTTGCCTAGCACGCATGAAGACCAAGGTTCGATTATCCTCGGTGCCACGTACATAGAAAAAAGCTGGAAGTGGTGCTGAGGCTTAAGCTGAGAAAGTTCAAGGACAGTGCTTTGTCCCTGAGCTCAAGCCCAGGAGTGGCAAAAAAAAAAAAAAAAAAAAAAAAAAAAAGGATTGTTGTTAGTATTGAAAACAATTTTCTTTTCTTTTTTTTTCTTTTTTTTTTTGCCAGTCCTGGGCTTGAGCTCATGGCGTGAGCACTGTCCTTGGATTTTCTCAAGGCTAAAGCTCTACCCACTTGAGCCTCAGCACCACTTCTGGCTTTTTTTTTCCCTGTGTATGTGGTACCGAGGAGTCAAACCCGGGTCTTCATGCATGCTAGGCAAGCACTCTACCACTAGGCCAAACTCCCAGCCCTGAAAACAAATTTTTTTTTTTTTTTTTTTTGCCAGTCCTGGGCTTGAGCTCAGGGCCTGAGCACTGTCCTTGGACTTTCTCTAGGCTAGAGCTCTACCACTTGAGCCTCAGCACCACTTCCGGCTTTTTTTTATGTATGTGGTACCGAGGAATCGAACCCGGGTCTTCGTGCATGCTAGGCAAGCACTTTAACCACTAGGCCAAACTCCCGGCCACAAATTTTTGTTTTGATTTTTTTTTTTTTTGCCAGTTCTGATGCTTGAACTCAGGGCCTGGGCACTCTCCTTGGGCTTTCTCAGGGCTAGGACTCTACCACTTGAGCCATAACACCACTTGAGGTTTTTTCTGTGTATATGGTACCAAGGAATCAAACCCAGGGCTTTGTATATGATAGGTGAGCACTCTTATCATGGGGCCTTGCATCCCACCTCCACTTTTTATTTATTTATTTATTTTTGTGGCCGTTCTGGGGCTTGAACTTGGTCTGGGTGCTATCCCTGAACTTCTTTGGCTCAAGGCTAGTGCTCTACCACTTGAGCCACAGTACCACTTGTAGCTTTTCCTAGGTATGTGGTATTGAGGAATGGAACCTGGGTCTTCGTGCATGCTAGGCAAGCCAGGCCAAACTCCCAGCCCTCACAGACCCCTGAGTAGCTAAGATTACAGATGTTAGCCACCAGAACCTGGCTTGGTTTTGGTTTTTAGTTTATTGTAAATTTAAGAGAGTGTACAAGAATATTAGGAAGAATGTAAGGAAAAAGAGCAGAAGATAAATGAACACTGAAGGACATCTAAAGGGAGTGTTGGGTTTTTGGTACTATGTTGAATGACAGAGTGTAACAGGTCATACAGGTCAAACATTTCTAATGTGGACTGGCATTAAAATAATATGTAAAGCATCGATAAGTTTTTGTGGTGTATAATTGTAAATCTCAACACTTCAGAGGGGAAGGGAGAGGCAGAAGCAGAAACAAGCAAATGGGGAATTAAGGTAGTCTGGGCCACATAGCTGGAACATGTCTCTAAAAAATCCCCACAGAAGCAAAACAACAACAACAACAAAAAATCCCACAATTAAAAGTATCACTGTTTGAAGCCATCTTGGGTAAAAAAGTCTGCAAAACGCTTTTATCTCCAACTAACCACCTGAAAACCAGAAGTGGTGCTGTGGCTTTAAGTGGTATGATGCTAGCCTTGAGCAAAAAAAGCTCAGGGTCCTTATGTAGGAACCCTGAACAACTTGAGATTAAGCCCCATGAACAACTAATAAAAGTATGTGAAGCTCCATATGGCTAACAATATATTTTGCTTTTGTCTCTACATGTTTGGAAATTTTTCATGCTAAACAGTAATTAAAAAGCTATTTACCTGGAGATAGTCCAAACAGTCAAAGTCATGCAATAATTGATATTATTATTATTATTATTACTATTATTATTTTGCCAGTCCTGGGGCTTGGACTCAGGGCCCGAGCACTGCCCTTGGGATTTCTCAAGGCTAGCACTTGAGCCACAGCACCACTTGCAGGTTTTTCTGTATATGTGGTACCAAGGAATCAAACCCGGGTCTTTGTGCATGCTAGGCAAACACTCTACCATTAAGCCAAACTCCCGGCCCCGCAATTATTTTTAAAAATTTGAGCACTGGCAAAAATGGGAAGAGCTGGGATGTTAGGGAAATGGAGGAGAACGGGGAAAGGAATAGGCGGAACCTGATCCTAAACAGCCTAGGACTGTTTGTTTATTGCCAGCTGGGGCACAGACCTTCCTGTGGGTTTGGAGGTTGTGACAGGGACTGGATTTTGGGGCCGGGTCTTAAGGAAACAGAGGAGTAAAAATCAGGCTGCAATTACTCGGGGTGGGGGTTAGCGATGGGTACTTCCAGTTAAGTCCAGAGTGGAACGTCCCGCCTGGGGTGATTGGGATTTTCAGCCAGGCTTAGGTGGGAATAACCTGCCTGCGGACAGGGCTTGTGGTCAAGCCTGTTCCTGGGCATCTGGTGTTTTGCTTGACCTGAGGGAATAAGGCAGGAATCCATCCTTCACGGCATCCCCCTCATTTTACAAGCATACCCACGAGCACAGCTCTAAAACAGATAAAATGCTACTCCTGTTTGTCAAAACGGCAGGATTTTCCCCTACAGAAAGAGTCTTAGAGTATTTCAGACAATGGCAAGCAGAAGTCACTCTTGCGGCTCTTATTTCAAGTATTTTGGCTGTGGACAGTGCAGTATGTAGCTGTACATTTCACATTTTTCAGTAGCCACATTTCACTAGGGAAACGAGCCGCACCACTCTGGTTTTACAAGCGCAGGAAGGAGGATCGGGTGTAGACTGCTCAGAACCCACACTGGAACGCACACGCCTCTCCCCGTGCAGGTAGGAGGCGTGACTTCACCGCGGGGTTCTGTGGGGTTTCCCTAGCTTTGGACTTGGGCTGGGCCGGAAGCCCTACGACCGAAGGTCCCGCCCCGTTCCGCAGGCCCCGCCCCTCGCGAGCTCCTGGTAACGCCTCCCCAGCGTGGGCGCGCCGGCGCGAGGTCGCGGCTACTCCGCCCCCCCCCCCCCCGGCGGGGCCCCACCCCTTGTGGGAGCGCGGCGTGACTCGGCGGGCGCGGCTCGGGCGGGCGCTGCCGGTGAGTGCCTCTTCCCAGCAGCTGGGCTTGGCTAAGCCACTGGGAGGCGGAGGATGGAAGTGGGCTTATCGGCCATTACCCTGTGTCTTGCCAGCAGCCCCGTGGCAGCAACGACGATGGACCGGGAGTCGGCGGGCTGTGTGGAAGACGCGGTCACCGCGGCAGGAGCCGCGGCCGCTGCGGCGTTTGGAGACTCGCCGCCCCAGGTAGGTGGGGACGTGAGGGCTGAGGCCCGGAGGGCCGAGCCGTCTGGTCGTGGGGTTCGCGGCTGCCTACTCGGCCTACCCACCCTTCCTCCGAGCAGGCCGCTCGCTGGACGTTAACTCTCGGGGTTCCTCCGTGTGGTACCCCAGTCAGCAGCGGCCTCCGCCCACCGGGGCGTCTCTCACTCCCCAGGCGCCTGGGCTGGCCGCGTTGCAGTCTCTGGGGGCCTCGAGCTGGGGAAGGAGGTGAGTGTGATATTCTAGCCGCCGGTTGCCTGAGGGAGAACACAGGCGTGGCCCCTTTAAGAGCTGTCCCTGAAGTAGCTGGAAGCCGGGTGACCGCGGGTTCGGCCCGCTCGGCGGACTCCAGCGTCAGCTCCCGCCCGGGGTTCTTCCCGGCGCTCGTCGGCTGTAAAACAGGTTGATGGGTTAATTCAGGCCTGAAAAGCGTTCTTAGGCCGGGATTCGCTTTCCCGATCCTCGCCGCTGGCGGTGGGCGTTGCCCCCATTTCGCCTGAGAGGCAACTGAGGCTCCCTGGAGTAGTGAGAGCCGCCCCGCAGCTTTGAGATGGAATAACTTGTCAGTAGCCACCTCAAGAGAAGCCAGTTGTACTAATTGTGTGTCTTGTGTAGCCCATCGAATAAAAACATTTCCACATGCATGTCATTATGAAAGCTGGCAGTGAAGTACTTAACTTTATATGTATAATATGTATATATATATATATATATATATATTAAGCTTGGAATCCCTAAGCATATTCCACTTGCAAGTTCTTACGTGGATTTTTTTTATTTAAAAAAGAGGGTAAAGGGGCTGGGAGTTTGGCCTAGTGGTTAAAGTGCTTGCCTAGCATGCACGAAGACCCAGGTTCGATTCCTTGGTACCACATACATAGAAAAAAGCCAGAAGTGGTGCTGAGGTTCAAGTGGTAGAGCTCTAGCCTTAATAAAGACCAAGGACAGTGCTCAGGTCCTGAGCTCAAGCCCAGGACTGGAAAAAAAAAAAAAAAAAAAAGAGGGTAAAATGCAAGATGTTTAGGAGACAACAATAGTTGAGAACTTTAAATTTTCAGTTCAAACCTGTTGTTGACTAGTACATGCACCCTGGACCTTTTCAGTCTGTGGACTTGGTGTGCTTTTTCGTTTTATTTAAAAAAAAAATTACTGGGGCTGGGAGTTTGGCCTAGTGGTACAGTGCTTGCCTAGCATGCACGAAGACCCGGGTTCAATTCATCGGTACCACATACACAGCATAACGCCAGATGTGGTGCTGAGGCTCAAGTGGTAGAGTGCTAGCCTTGAGAAAGTCCAAGGACAGTGCTCAAGCCCTGAGCCCAAGCCCAGGACTGGCAAAAAAAAAAAAAAAAAAATTACTTCAGCTTTGAATCTAATAGCAAAGTAAACATCCCTTTTCTGACCTACCAGTTAAATGTTGTTTTCAGAGGCATTTTGTGTTAGTGGAAATTATGTTGTTTCCATATTCTTGGTAAAAACAATAAACATTTAAACAATAAACAAATAATTTAAACACTTAAAAGCTTAGAGCAAAAGGAAAACACAAGAATACCCCTACAGCCCTTTCAGAAAAAAAATGATAGATGATCGATAAATGATAGATGGCACTCTTGTTTACCTCCTTTTCTCTACATAGGTGGTTTGGATGATAGATGGCACTCTTGTTTACCTCCTTTTCTCTACATAGGTGGTTTGGCACCATGAATAATGTGGGCAGGGGATGGTTGTTGGGAATGGTGAGCTACAGGCACTGGAGTTTCTAAGCCTACCCAGTGCTCTTTTCTCACATTTTCATTCTCCCAAAGTAACTCTTAGGGTTGTTTTTTTTTTTTTTTTGCCCAGTTCATAGACTATCTCTTCTTTCTTAATTAAATACAAATTAACTCATACAGAGTTTTACATTTACCCTTTTTGTTTTCATGTTTATGTTCCTGGCACAGAAACATCTCTAGAACCCCAGAACCATGTCCAAGGTTTTCCCACTATGAGGAAGAGGAAATACATTGAGTAGGAGGGGAATATTCCTGCCCATCCTACACTGCTTTCCAAAATTTGTCAGTGTGGGAAAGAAGTTAAGAGTTAGGAGATGGAATCTGCGGACTAACTAGGTCATCCATTACCTGTTGTGACACTCCAAACTGATGTGTCTGAATAGACTTTTTTTTCTTCTTTGTTTTTTTATTTTTATTTTTTTCTGGTCATGGGCTTGAACTTGGCCTGGGTCCTGTCCCTGAACCCTTTTTCTCAAAGATAGCACTTCCACTTTGAGCCACAGTACCACTACGATTTTCTGGTGGTTAATTGGAGATAGTCTCCTGGACCTTCTTGTCTTGGCTGGCTTTGACATTTAATTCTCAGAGTAGATAGATTACAATCATAAGCCACCAGCGCCAAGCCAGAATAAACTCCCCCCCACTGCCCCCCAGTCCTGGGGCTTGAACTAAGGGCCTGGGCACTGTCCTTAGACTTTCCTCAAGGCTAGAGCCCTACCACTTGAGCCACAGCACCACTTCCGGCTCTTGGCTATGTATGTGGTACCAAGGAAATGCACCTGGATCTTCGTTCATGCTAGGCAAGCACTCTATCACTAGGCCAAACTTCCGGCCTACTATATGTGTTTTAAAGATGTCATCGGTGAGCTGGGCCAGGTGGCTCATGCCAGTCTAGACACAAACGACCCTAAAGTCCGTGAGATTTTTTTTTTTTTGCCAGTCCTGGGCTTGAGCTCAGGGCCTATGGATTTTTCTCAAGGCTAGAATTCTACCACTTGAGCCTCAGCACCACTTCTGGCTTTTTCTAAGTATGTGGTACCAAGGAATCAAATCCGGCTCTTCGTGCATGCTAGGCAAGCACTCTACCACTAGGTCAAACTCCCGGCCCCAAGTCCATGAGATTCTTAACTCCAATTAACCACCTTGAAACCGAAAGTGGCCCTGTGGCTCAGAGGGTTAGAGTGTCTTGAGCTGAAGAGGTCAGGGAACTCGAGTTCAAGTCCCATAACCCACCAAAAAAAAAAAATATCTAGTGGTAGAGTGCTTGCCTAGCATGCATAAAGACCGGGGTTTGATTCCTCAGTACCACATACATAGAAAAAAGTTAGAAGTGGTGCTGTGGCTCAAGTGGTAGAGCTCTATAGCCTTGAGAAAACCCAAGGAAGTGTTCAGACCCTGAGCCCAAGCCCAGGACTGGCCAAAAAGAAAAAAACAAAACAAAACAAAACAGGTCTTGAGAGTTTAGATAAACAGATACAGAGTGCAGTTAACCATAAAATATAGTTAAATGAGCCAGTTGCAGGTGGCTTCTGTAATCCTAGCTATTCGGGAGGTTGAGATCTGACTATTGGGTTGTAAGCCAGTCCAGATAGGAAAGCCCATTGAAACTTCTTTCTCCAGTTAACCACCAGAAAACTGGAAATGAGTTATGGCTCAAGTGGTTGAGTAAGAGCTTTGAGCAAAAAAGTGAAGGAATATGTTCAGGTTCTGAGTTCAAGCTGAGTACACACACACACACACACACACACACACACACACACACACACAGAGACATACACACATATGGAGTTAAATATTAATGGATTGTTAGCCATTAAATTGATGGGTATTATATTAATTTCCTGATGTTAATTAAATTTGTATAATTGATTACAAAAGTATTTTTTATTTATAATTGCTGGAAATATTGTGTCAAATTATTTTACCTAGGAATGATTTTACCTAGGAATGCTTCTCCTTACCTCTCTTTTCCCAAATACAGGTTAGAATCACATGTCAAAGATTGTTTTCTAAGACTTTTTCTTTGCCTGTCTGGTTCCTGGTGTCCAGGAGCCACATGCAGCTAACCCTTCATTTTATGTAAGGTTTATTGGGACAGCCACACCCATTCATTATGTAGTGTCCAAATAAGTGGCTTTTCTTCCATGGCTGCTTCTGCAGCACTGTGACAGAAACTGTCTGGTCTGCAAAGCCTAAGATATTTATTATGTGGCATTTACCCAAAGTATACTAACCCTTGCCTAAAACAATCTAAAATTTGAAATTTACAACATAAAAAGTTAGTCTTAGCAGGGCACTAGTGGCTTACACTCATAATAATAGCTAGTGAAAGCTGAGCTATTGTTATACCCACCAAGCCAGCCCTGGAAAAAAGTCCAAAGGACTAGCTCCAATTAGCCTACAAAAAACGGAAATTGGAGGTGTGGCTTAAGTGATTTATTGCCAATAATGAGGAAGCAAGCTGAGCCAGAGCTCCAGTCCCTGAGTTCAAGACCTAGTACCAGCATACAAACACAAAGTTAATGTTATAGTTTTAAAGCAAGTGCTTAAATAAAAGTCTCTTGAGAAAGTGGCGCTGTGGCTCAGGTGGTAATGCTAGCCTTGAGCTAAAGAGCTCTGGGACTGTGCCCAGGCCCAGAATTCAAGCTCCACCACCACCAAAAAAAAAAAAAAGAATTCCTCTTACTGAAACTGACTTTTTCACTAATGGGATGTATCTCAGTAGCAAGGTGCTTGCCTAGCAAAAGAAAAGGCAAAAAAAAAAAATATACAGTTTTAAAAAAAACTAAACAAAAATTCTCTTGAATAAAACCTCCTGTGATATAAGGATGTGGTTCAAAGGCAGCCCCGGCAGGAAATCAGCCTGAGCAGGAAATTCTGTGGGATTCTTATCTCGAATTAACTGGCAAAAACTGAAAGTGGAGCTGTGGTTCAAGTGGTGGTATAACATGGTCCTTAAGTGAAAAAGCTAGGGATAGCTGTCTAGGCCCTGTGTTTGAGCTCTAGTACTACACAGGCACAAAAGTGCTTATTTCCACACAAATTCTGTTTATATTGATCCAGTTTGGTTATTGGAATGAAAAATGTGATTAGGTTTCAGCCTTCACCTTTTTTTAGAATTTTAAAATTCTTCTAGAAAGAAATAGACAAGACTCAAGGTTGTTAAAGATTTTGCAGCATTCTTTAGGACAGTCAGTGTTTTGCTAAAATTGTCTAAGGAAAATAGTCTTTGTTATTGAGCAACATTTCATTTGTTTTTGCTTTGAAACAGGAAAATTTAAGCCTATTAAAGTGCTAGAGGAAGCAATGAGAGGCTGCCTCTGCTCTCATAGGTTGGGGAGGGGCTGAGAGGGCAGGGCATAATACTGTGATACACTGTGAAAAATCTGAGGTCTGTTCACTGGAGCTATTGCCTTGCATTAGAGACATCCAACTAGTATTAAAGCAGAGCTATAGCTCCTCTGGGTTTACATAGGAAATTTATGGATCAAAAAGCACAGTCTTGGTCCCAAAAGAAATACAGGCGTGGGCTGGGAACATGCTTAGAATGCATGAAGCCTTGGGTTGATTCCTTACTATCACATAAACAGTCAAAACCTGGAAATAGCACTGTGGCTCAAATAGTAGAGTGCTTGAGCAAAAGAAGTGCAGGGATAGTGCCTTGGTGCTGAGTTCAAGCCCCAGGACTGGCAGAAAGAACAAAAAAGAAATACAGATATCAGGAAACCCCATCTCAATGGGAGCTATGAAATTGAGTATGGATGGCTGTAAGTAGTGCTTGGGATCTAGGAGCTACAGGAGAAAGGTGGCCTGAGTGAATGACTTGTTCCTATCTTAATCTTGGATACAGTAAATGAGTTGATTGGCAGTTGGTAAAGCCTTGTTTAAACTCTCAGGATAGGCTATAGAAAATTGTGATTTCCCCCTCTCCAGATTAACCCTGCAATATTACATATTATCAAGGCTTTCATAATACAGTTCATTATAGTTGGTTCCAGTGCTTTCTGTGTATGTCATACAACAATGTGAGTTCTTTGGGCTGGCTATCCCTAGACTCAAATCATAGCTAATCACTTAAGAACAAATAACTGTCTGCTGAAAAGGATGTTAAAGGGTTCATTATAGAAAAACAAGGCCTAAGAGTGAATCTTTGGGCTGAAATATTGCTTACTGGTAAAATACTTGACTTGCATGCACAAAGCTTTGGGTTTTATTCCCAGAATTATAAAACGTTAATTTTGTATAACTGAACATAGTCCACTGTGTTAGTATAATTTCATGTCTGCAACACTAGCTGAATGAACTTTTGTAGTGGTGAACAACCATCATGGGTTAAATTATGTTTTCCCATAATTATAACAATGCTTATAGAAGAAAAAAATGTTGAGTTCTGGATACCTTAAAGATTGCTACCAACATGGACTTTCATTATGGCAATTAATATCATTTTGCTTTAGTTGTATTTTAAAATCATGGTACATGAGTGTATTCGTTTTAAAATTATCATTAAGGAGTTGTACATAAGTCAAGTTATGAGTACAGTGCCTCTTGGACAGTGTCACCCCCTTCCTTTATTTCCAAGCTCTTACAAATTAGATAGTTCATTTTTTTTTTTAACCGTCCTGGGCTTGAGTTCAGGGCCTGAGCACTGTCCTTGGGCTTTCTCAAGGCTAGAGCTCTACCACTTGAGCCACAGCACCATTTCCGGCTTTTTTCTAGGCCAAACTCTCGGCCTGATAGTTCATTTTTTTTTTTTTTTTTTTTGCCAGTCTTGGGCTTGAGCTCAGGGCCTGAGCACTGTCCTTGGACTTTCTCAAGGCTAGAGCTCTACCACTTGAGCCTCAGCACCACTTCCAGCTTTTTTCTATGTATGTGGTACCGAGGAATTGAACCCGGGTCTTCATGCATGCTAGGCAAGCACTTTAACCACTAGGCCAAACTCCCAGCCCCTGATAGTTCATTTTTTTATACAGTGTATATTGAATACAATGACCACATTAGCTCACCTTTCTTTCCTCCATTCCGGTGCCCTCCTGCCTGCTCCCATAATAGATGTTTCTAAGCCCAGATCTAGTGGCTCACACCTGTAATCCTAGCTACTCAGGAGGCTGAGATCTGAGGATCAAGATTCAAAGCCAGCCTGGGCAAGAAATTTCATGAGACTCAGTTAACCACCAGAACGCCAGAAGTGGTACTGTGGCATGAAGTGGTAGAGCACTAGCCTTGAGAAAGCTCAAGGACAGTGCCAGGTCCTGAGTTCAAGCCCCCAGATTGGTGGGGGAAAAATGTCATGGACTACTGTGTGGGCTAGCTTTGAACTGTGATCCTCAGATCTCAACCTCCCTGGCTAGAGTTACAGGTGTGAGTTGCTGGCACCTAGCAGAAAATCTCCTTATTATGAAAAAAGTTGTTGCCATATTCTATGAGCTCTTGATTAAAATACCCGGAAGTGAGATTCAGTTTACAGATGGATTTTATTTGGCTTGCAAAATGTTTTGAATTTAACACTCAAAACACTCTTGTTTTGAGCTAAAGGAGAGATTTCATGTTAAGCTGGACTGCTTGTGTGTATGTGTGTGTTTGTGTATGTGTGTGTGTGTATGAGTATATGCGTGTGTATGTGTGCCAGTGCCAGCCAGAACTGGGGCTTGAATTTAGGACATGAGCCCTGTCCCTTAGCTTTTATGCCCAAGGCTAACATTCTACTACTTGAACCCTAGCTCCACCTCTTTTTTTTTTTTTTGAGGTTAATTGGAGGTAAGAGTCATATAGACTTTCATGCCATGGTTGGCTTTGAACCATGATCCTCACATGTCAGCCTCCTGAGTAGCTAGGTATGAACTGTGCCTAGTTTTGAACTGCTTTTCTTTCTTTCTTTCTTTTTTTTTTTTTTTGCCAGTCCCAGGGCTTGAACTCAGGGCCTGAGCACTGCCCTTGGGCTTTCTCAAGGCTAGAACTCTACCATTTGAGCCTCAGCACCACTTCTGTCTTTTTTTTTTTCTATGTATGATATACTGAGGAATTGAACCCGGGTCTTCTTGCATTCTAGGCAAGCACTCTACCACTAGGCTAAATTCCTGGCCCCCTGAACTGCTTTGTCTTTTTTTTTTTTTGGCCTTGAACTCAGGGCTTGAGCATTGTCCTTGGACTTTCTCATGGCTAGAGCTCTACCGCTTAAGCCACAGCACCATTTCTGGCTTTTTTTCTATGTATGTGGTCCCGAGGAATTGAACCCAGGTCTTTGTGCATGCTAGGCAAGCACTCTACCACTAGGCCAAACTCCCTGCCTCCCTGAACTGCTTTTTTTATGCTCATTTATAGCTAAGCCCAAATCCAAAGACTTAGGAAGGCTTCTTGATATAGACTGCTATTTTTATTTTATATATTTAACATATATATGTATATTCACACATATTTTCCTTTGATGTATTATACTTACCCTTCTATAATTATCATTATTCTTTAAAATGATTGCTGTCCATCATGTCTTCACATACATTACATTCAGATTTTAGTAGGACTTTTAAATGTGATTTTTGACTTGTTAGCTGTTAATTTAAACTGCATACTGAGTATGGATGCCTATTTTGTTAACTCTACATATATACTATTGAGAGTCCTTTCTTTTTCTTTTTTTTTTCTTTTTTGGCCAGACCTGGGGCTTGATCTCAGGACCTGGCACTGTCCCGGTCAGTCCCTGATATTCTTGTATATATGATTTAAAAAAAAAAAAACTGTTTCAGGATTTATCTGTTTTAGTTCCTAAAATAAAGCTAGAGAGTGATGTATAATGAAAGAATTGCAGTTGAAACTCTCATTCTCTTATTATTGATATAGATGAGTAATGAAAGAGGCTTTGAAAATGTAGAACTGGGAGTAATAGGAAAGAAGAAGAAAGTCCCAAGGAGGGTCATCCATTTTGTTAGTGGTGAAACAATGGAAGAATACAGCACAGATGAAGATGAAGTGGATCCCTTAGAGAAGAAAGATGTTTTGCCTACTGTAGATCCGGTAGGTTTGAAACTCATAATCATTTTATTAATGAATTTTGTTTTACTTTGTTTCTGCTTAGGCACTGAATGAATAGGATCCCTTGAGGTTTAAATCTTATGCTATGATTATAAAATTATTCATTATAATTTTGCTAGAAAGTTATACTTTTACAGATTAAGATTGGAAATATTGGTATGTTTTTCAGTTACAATTCCTAAGTGGGAATTGATTTACTACATTGAATGTTTTAATGTGTGTGTCTTTTAGTTATAGACTATACTGCCTTGAGAATTTTTATCCAAAACTTAGCAGTTGTCAACTTTTTTCTTTCCTCTGTCTGTCTGTCTGTCTGTCTGTCTGTCTGTCTGTCTGTCTGTGTCTCTCTCTCTCTCTCTTTCTCTCTCTCTCTTTCTCTCTCTCTCTCTCTTTTTTGTTGTTGTTGGTCATGGAGCTTAAACTTGGCCTGGGAGCTGGGAGCTATCCCTGAGCTCTTCAGCTCAAGGCTACCAGCCTACCCTTGAGCCAAGCCCCACTTCACATTTTCTAAATGTTAACTGGAGATGAGAGTCTCAGCTCCTTTTGTGCTCCTGGCTCAATTTTCTTTTTCTGTGTGAACTGGCCTTGGGTCTTGGACTTAGGGCTTAGACACTCTTCCTGAGAGCTTCTTTTGCTCAAGGCTAGCACTATATTACTTGAGCCCCAGTGCCACATCTGCTTTTTCTGAGTACTTTATTGGAGATAGGACTTTTTGCCTGGGCTGACTTGGAACCATGACCCTCAGATCTTATCTGGGATTACAGGCATGAGCCACCAATGCCTGGCTATTTTTTTTTTTTTTTTGGTTGGTTGTGGGGCTTGACCTCTGGGCCTGGGAGCTGTCCCTGAGCTCTTCAGCTCAAGGCTACTGTCCTACCCCTTGAGCCACAGTCCTACTTCCCATTTTCTAGTGATTAATTGGAGATAAGAGTCTCACAGACTGTAATGCCCAGGCTGACTTTGAACCAAGATCCTCAGATCTCAACCTCCTGAGTAGCTAGGATTACGGGCATGAGTCACTGCACCAGCTCCTGGCTATTAAACGTGGCCCCGAGTTTTTATTAGAAGGTAGGACTGTGTGGGTTGGGGGAGAGGGAGGAAAAGGGAATTGTATAGTGTAATTCAAGTGATAGAGCTTCTATCACTAGCAAGCTTGAGGCCCTGAGGAGTGTCTAGTTCTTAACTATGTTGAACCATTAAATTTAAGAATTTCTAAACTGTATGAGATAGGAATATAAATTTATAAGATATTTAAAAAATGGAGTAGGAATGTGAGAAAAATGGAATATTACCATTCTAAATAATCATGTTGTGTCTGTATGATCCTATATACAAAAATAGGTACTGGTCATAGTAGGCTTTATAAGTTTGTATTATTACATGACAGTATAATAATTATGCTACAGAAAGTATGACAAATAAAACCTAGCACAAGGTCATTATTAAGTGATATTTGATTTTAAATGTGTTATTTACTAATTATTTTTGATGGATACCAATGGCTCATGTCTGTAATCCTAGCTGATCACAGTTTATAGCTAGCCCTTGCAGAGAAGTCCACATGACTCCTATCTCTAGTTAAAGCAAAAGATAAGGGACAACATTTAGGTCCCTGGGGGTTTAGTCTCCAGTACAGACAGACAGACAGACACACACACACACACACACACACACACACACACAATTTTTTTTGAGAGATTTTATCTTGATCAATGTCTGGATTAGGTGGCATTTGCCTGTAATCTCAAGCTTTTGGGGAAGCACAAATAGGAAGATCACAGTCCAAGCCATTAAAGGGAGACCCTATCTTGAAATAACTAATGCAGAAAAGGCTGTTGGAATGGCTCAAGTGGTAGAACACCTGCCTACCAAGTAGAGATCAAACTCCAGTACCATGCATTTAAATAAACAAAAAATGGGTCCAGGAGTATAGCCTAGTGAGAGAGTGCATGAAGCCCTGGGTACCACATACACAGAAAAAGCTAGATGTGGTGCTGTAGCTCAAATGGTAGAGAACTAGCTTGAGAAAGCCTAAGGACAATGCCTAGGCCCTGAATTCAAGCTCCAGGACTGGTCAAAAAAAAAAAAAGTTAAAAAAAATTAAGCTAGGAGTCAGTGACTCATGCCTATAGTTCTAGCTACTCAGGAGACTAAGATCTGAGAACCACAGTTCAAAGCCAGCCCAGTCAGTAAAAGTCTGTGAGACTCTTATTTCAAATTAACCACCAGAAAACTGGAAGTGGCACTGTGGCTCAACGTGGTAGAGCACTAGCCTTCATCTGAAGAAAAAAAAAACCCTTTATTGTTATTATTAAGGTGTTTTACAGAGGGGATACCCTTTCATATGTCAGGTAATTCCCTCTCCCTTCCCTCTCCCGTCCCTGCCCACAAGTTACATAGGTCATTTTTTATATAGTGAATACTGAATGGCATGATTGCATCTGTTCACCCTTCCTCTCTCCCTTTCTGTACTCTCCTTTTCCATTTCTAGAAGAAGAAGAAGAAGAAAAAAAAAAACAAAAAACAAAGCAGAGACACCACCACCACTAGCAACGTAATATATTTATGAATATGTTGCCAAATCTGAGGTTACATATTTAGCTTTTACATTTTCTATTGGAAGCTTCAGTTTTAGCTCTTATAGTTAGATCTTTTGTTCCCTTTGAGTTGTTGTCTAGGTGCTTTTTTTGTTCTTTTTTAATAACATGTGGTAAAGATCTTGAATGTGAATTTTCTAGCTGACCTAGCATTCATTTTTGAAGACTTTTTCTTTTTTTTTTTTTTTCCTTTGGCCAGTTTCAGGGCTTGAACTCAGGGCCTGAGCACTGTCCTCGGGTTTTCTCAAGGCTAGCTAGCGCTCTACTACTTGAGCCAGAGCACCACTTCCAGCTTTTCTATGTATGCGGTACTGAGGAATCAAACCCCGGTCTTTGTGTATGCTAGGCAAGCACTCTACCACCAGACCAAGCTCCCAAACTCCCAGCCCCTTTTTAATCTTTATAGAAACATAAATTCATCATGCTACATTTCTTAATTTTTCAACACTGAAGACTCACTTGACATGATCTACCTTGTTTAGTTTCTCTGAACTTTAATTTTCCGACTATAATGTGTGTTATTAACACTGTATGATTCTTAAAGCTTCATTCTGTTGATTGCATACCCTTCTCTTATGGTTGTGCTTATGAACAATAAATTCCAGATGGAAATAAAAGGACAGGTTAAAGAAAGCTCCAGGAATGGGAATGTGGCATAGTGATAATAGTGTTTGCCTAGCAAGCATGAAGGCCCAGATTTGATTCCTTGGTACCACATACATAGAAAAAACCTGGAAGTGGTGCTGGGGCTCAAGCAGTAGAGCTTTAGCCTTGAGAAAAAGTTCAAGGACAGTGCTCAGGCCCTGAGTTCAAGCCCCAGGACTGGCAAAAAACAAAAACAAAAACAAAACAAAAAACCTCAGGATTAATCAATTTGTGTAATTGGTTCTTCCATGGACTTAAAATGGTAGTCATTTTTTGGGGGGAGTGGTGAATGTAGAGTAATTAAAATTTTGTCTTTAAAATTATCTATCTATCTATCCTGAGTTTGTAGTATCACTTATACAATATTCTGTGTGCCTACCAAGCATCTGGCCCTTTACTTCTGATCTAAATATATAGAGTGAGTTTAGGAATGAATGTTGCTAATCTGACTTCTTGTTTCAGACAAAACTTACCTGGGGCCCTTATTTATGGTTTTACATGCTTCGGGCTGCCACATCAACCCTCTCAGGTATTGCTCTTCTGTTTGAATATTGCATAACTGCTGTAATAACGTCTAAGAACAGGAGCTTTGCCAAATGGGATGCTTCCAAATAGAAGGATACAATGGAGAGTTAATCACTTAATCCTCAGAAGCTAGCTATTTAGCACTAGAAAATAGTAATCTAACTTGTGAAGACAATAATCACTTTCAATTTAAAAAAATAAATGGAATCTGTGTCGGTGGCTTGCACCTGTCCTCAGGAAGCTGAGATCTGAAGATCATGGTTTCAAGCCAGTCTGGACAGAACAGTCCATGAGACTCTTGTCTCCAACTAACTACCAAAAGATGGAAGTAGAGCTGTGGCTCAGGTCTTAGAGGCTAGCCTTGAGCAAAAAATGCTTAGGGGTAGGGCCTAGGCCCTGATTTTAAAGTCCCATGACGAACAAACAAAAAAATAAAAACCTCCCTAAAAATGGCACCATTAAATGTAGATAGGATTTTCATGTTTTGAATCCTGTTAGCAACTATCACATGCTTTTGCCTTTTACTTTGGCATTATTTTTCTATTGGCATTATTTCGTATTTATTTATTTTTTATTTTATTTTATTTTTTTTTTTGCCAGTCCTGGGCTTGGGCTCAGGGCCTGAGCACTGTCCCTGGATTTTCTCAAGGCTAGAGCTCTACCACTTGAGCCACAGCACCACTTCTGGCTTTTTGCTACGTATATGGTACTGAGGAATCAAACCTGGGTCTTCATGCATGCTAGGCAAGCACTCTTACCACTAGGCCAAACTTCCGGCCCTCGTTTTTATTTATTTATTTATTTATTGGCCAGTCCTGGGCTTGAGCTCAAGGGCCTGAGCACTGTCCTTGTACTTTCTCAAGGCTAGAGCTCTACCACTTGAGCCTCAGAACCACTTCTGGCTTTTTTCTATGTATGATGTACTGAGGAATTGAACCCGGGTCTTCATGCATGCTAGGCAAGCACTTTAACCACTCGGCCAAACTCCCGGCCCCAGCATTATTTCATTTTTTTGTTTTGTTTTTTATTGGTTGTGGGGCTTGAACTCTGGGCCTGGGTGTAGTCACTGAGTTTTTTCACTCAAGGCTATTGCTCCACCACTTGGATCCTTAGCTCCATTTCCTGTTTTCTGGTGGTTAACTGGAGTCTGTCTTGGCTGGCTTTAATCTGTGATCTTCAGATTTCAGCCTCCTGAGTAGCTAGGATTATAGGTGTGATCCACCTGTGCCAAGTCTAGACTAACTTTTTTTTTTTTTTTTTGGTCGATCATGGGTCTTGGACTCTGGGCCTGGGTGTTTCCCTGAGCTCTTCAGATGAAGGCTAGAGTTCTACCACTTGAGCTGTAGACTAACTTTTTAACAGTATATTTTTCTTAAAGAAATTGACATGAAACTTAAACATAACTAGTAAGAAGTATTATAAGAGAAATATGGCCAGGTATGGTGGTGCATGTCTATAATGATAGCACTATAAAGTCAAGAACTGTTGGGTACAGTTCCCTAAGGAATAATCCCTTAGGGAAATTAAAGAGCATGAGAATCTGGAGGATAGGAATAGCAACTTTTGTATTTCTGTTGTCTTAAATAATGTATATAAGAAAAGTTTATGGAATTTTATGCCTTTTAACTTTTGTATCTTTAGTGTGTGACTTTCTTGGAGAGAAGATTGCATCTGTTTTGGGGATCAGCACCCCAAAATACCAATATGCCATTGATGAGTATTACCGGATGAAGAAGGAGGTGTGTCTCCTTTTTTCATTTTATTGGCTTGCATAGTGAGCATGTGGATCCTGTAATTGCCACAAAGAGATAGCTCCTTATTTATTTACTTTTGAAAAAGAAAATATATGTATTTGTCAGTCATGGTGCTTGATCCTCGGGGCTTGGGTGCTGTCTCTTGAGCTTTTTCATTCAATGCTAGTAGTCTACCACTTTGAACCACAGCTCTACTTTTGGTTTCTGATGGTTAATTGGAGACAAGAGTCCTACCTGTGTTGGCTTTGAACTGTGATACTGAGACCTTTACTGAATAACTAGGATGGCAGGTATGAGCCACAGTTTTCTGGTTATTTACTTTTTGCCTGGTGATCACAGAGCTTCATGAATGCAAGACAAGTGCAAGTGCCTTGCCACTGAAGATAGCTCCTTTCTGTTTATCCAATCAAAATATATTTTATTAGTTAAAACTGTAATAGTCCCAAGATCCATGTGCTAAATTAAGCATACTTTCATTGTGCTAGTCATTTGTTTTGTGCCTAATTAATCTTCACAGTTTTGTTTTGTTTGATTTGTGTGTGTGTGTGTGTGTGTGAGTCATAGGGCTTGACTTTTGTGGTGCCTGGGCACTGACCCTGAGCACTTCTGCTCAAGGTTACTGCCCTAAGCCTGAGCCACAGCCCCACTTCCCATTTTCTAGTGATTAATTAAAAATAAGAGTCTCTCAGTCTTTAGTGCCCAGGCTGAGTTTGAACCCTGATTCTCAGATCTCAGCCTCCTAAGTAGCTAGGGTTATAGGCGTGAGCCACCTTGCCTGGCTCCTCCTCCCCCCCCCCCCCCCCCGTCTCTCTCTGTCTGTCTGTCTCTGTCTCTGTCTCTCTCTCACACACACACACACACACAATTATTATTATTATTCTGATTTAAGATGAAGAAATAAGACCCAAATTCTTTATATTTAGGCACAAAGACTAGATACAGAAACAGTAAATTTGATGCACAGAAAATTTGCAAGTATTAGAAGTATGTGTGTGTATGTATATGTATACACTCGCATGCACATATGGGTGAATTTAGACTTAAAGAATAAGTAAATAGGGGCTAGGAGTTTGGCCTAGTGGTAGAGTGCTTGCCTAGGAGGCACAAAGACCCAGGTTTGATTCCTTGGTACCACATACATAGAAGAAGCCAGAAATGGTGTTGTGGCTCAAGTGGTAGGATTCTAGCCTTAAGAAAACTCAAGGACAGTGCTCAGGCCCTGAGGTCAAGCCCAGAAAAAAAAAAAAAGCTATGGCTGGGGTCATGGCCTAGAGGTAAGACTGTTTGTCTAACATGCACGAAGCCCTAGGTTTGATTCCTTGGTACCTTATACACAGAAAAAGCCAGAAGTAGTGGTGTGGCTAGGCCCTGAGTTCAAGACCCAGAGCTGGGGGAAAAGAAAAAAAGAATAAGCTATAGCATGGGCTCAAGAACCAGGAAGCCTTTGGGCCAGGTGCAGTGGCTGACCCTAGCTACTTGGGAAGCAAGATTAAATAAAGAAGAACAGATCTAGTGCAGTCTGGGCAAAATAGCCTGATCTCATCCTAAGCAACAAGCCAGTTGTGATGGTGTTTGTGTGTTTTCTGAGTTATGTGCAAGGTATAGGTAGGAAAATTGTAGTCAAATGCCAACCCTGGACAAAAAAATGCAGAAAGAAAACTCAAATATTTGGGAGCCTGTGTGGCTCAAGTAGTCTACGACCTTAAGTTTTTTTTTGTATGTGTGTGTGATTATTTTTATTTTTAACATCCAGAGTTTGTGATATAAGGAGGCTTAGAGCATCCTCCCAGACTTGATTTTATAAATTCTCGATTGGCTTGTGGGGCCAGAGGCGCACTTCTCCTTATCTAATTTGGTTTCTGGGAAGGCTTCGTTCAAGTCTTCCATAGTCATCTGATCAAAAGGAATCATATTTTTCATTTTTTCCAGTTGTTTCTCGTACTCCTAGATCCTTATCTTTGACTGAGACACAAACTCAGCACAGTGTTTTACATCTTCCTTCTCTTCAGCATCCACCAGGGCAGTGTATTTATCTTCAGGTACAGGAATCTTCAGAGCATTAAACTTCTTCTCAAAGTCATCCACTAAGCCTGCGTGGCCACGTTGGCCTTGTAGTAAGCCCAGTCAATAGCTGGTGGTTTCTCAGAGTAGCCAACCTGGAACTGAAGATCTCATTCCATGACTTCAAGGAGTTAGCAATAGCCTTTTGGTTTTGGGGTATAATCTCCCCCAGTCAATGGCTTTTACAGTAAATTTATGCCCAGCCATCTTGGGATCCTGAATCTCGCAACCCACTCACCTTCACAGACCCAGACACAGCGTCCAAGACCTTAAGTTTTAACTTAACCTCTCTCCTCCCCAAAACAGCTTGGATTTAAATGGCTTGAATTCAAAATCTGGTTTTGCTACTTCTACTTTGTAGCAAAATGTAACCTCTAAAGCACAGTTTATTTATATTGGAATTGAAATATCTGTGCTTAAGATTGCTCTAAGGATTGATAAAATATATTAAATGCTTAGATCAGCATCTAGTATATATTGATGAACACATAATCAATATCAGAATTTGATGTTCTCCAAGTAAACTAAGCACAGAAATTTAGGAAAAATAGAATGTAGAAATGTTAAGATTAAGCCCAGTGCAGTGGCTCTTGCCTGTAATCCTAGCTACTCAGGAGGCTGAGATCTGAGGATCACGGTTCAAAGCTAGTCTGGGCACAAAAGGACCTGAGTCTCTTATTTCCAATTAACCTCTAGAAAATGGGAAGTGGGGTTTGGCTGAAGGGTAGGAAGGAAGCCTGGAACTAAAAGCTCAGGGACAGCACCCAGGCCAAGTTGGAGCCCCATGACCCACACACACACAAAAAATAGTGAAGATTAGTTATTGGGTTAAAATAAGAATAGCACTTTGTTGCTGGAAGGGAATGCTTCCAGAAAGATTATCTTACTTTAAGTTTGTCGTGTGATTTTTTTTTTTTTTGGTCAGTAGAGTGGCTTGAACTCTGGGCAGGGAAACTGAACTGTCCCTGAGCTCTTCAGCTCAAGTCTAGCATTCCACCACTTTTAGCCACAGGACCTATTGTGTGTGATTTTTAAACACATTTTATGAACAAATAATTTTTTTTAATATTCTAAGACTTGTTTTAGAACTGTACTGCATCATGTGTATTATTCGAATAGCTTTGTACATGGCCTACTACATGGTCCCTTGTCTTACTTGTCAGGCAAATTTCAAGTGAATGTTAAGAGCATAGTCTCCCTGTACTACTTTCCACAGGGTTCAGTACAATGCTACCTCTTCCATGAGGAGCTCTAGAACTAGAAGTTGCTTACTTTCTAAGTCTGTGTCCTACCACTCTTGGAATATGTTTATACTCACATAAACATATTATAAACTTTCCTTATTGTAAACTTGGGGACAGAAACATCATAAACTTCTCATAACTATCTGTATACTAAATACGGGAAAATTAGCCGATATCGTTAAATGAAGGAACCAATCTAGTTAACTAAATAGAATGATACCTTATAACTGAAGTATAATTATATAATCTACACAATACTGCTTATTTCTACTTAAATTAGGCTTAATCTAAATAAATATGGTCTTTGTTAAAAGCTTTTTAAGTTTTTTTTTTTTTGTCAGTTATGGACCTTGAACTCAGGGCTTAGGCGCTGTCCCTGAGCTTCTGTGCTCAAGGCTAGTGCTCCACATTTTGTTTTTAGTCGTGGGGCTTGAACTCGGGGGTCTGTCCCTGAGCTCTTCTGCTCAAGGCTACAGCCCCAACCCTGGGCCTGAGCGTTGTCACTGAGCTCTTCAGCTCAAGGCTACCGCTCTACCCCTTGAGCAACAGCACCACTTCCAGTTTTCTAGAGGTTAATTGGAGATAAGAGTCTCATGATCTTTAGTGCCTGGGCTGGCTTTGAATTGTGGTCCTCAGATCCCAGCCTCTTGAGTATCTAGGATTACAGGAGTGAGCCACCAAGTCCCGTGCCCAGCTTACTCTACCATTTTGAGCCACAGCCCCCCTTCTGGTTTTGGGTTTGTTAATTTGATGTTAGAGTCTCTTAGACTTTTCAGGATTTGAATCGAGATCCTCAGATCTCAGCCTCCTTAGTAGCTAGCATAACAGATGTGAGCCACCAGCACCTGGCTTAACAGCGAACTCATTTTTAATTAAGAGGTCTCATCTACATAATGAAGGACTATGTCTTTAAAATAACTTGCTTTCTATAATATGTTCTCTCTCTCTTTTTTTTTTTTTTTTGCCAATCCTGGGCTTGGGCTCAGGGCTGGAGCACTGTCCTTGGACTTTCTCAAGGCTAGAGCTCTACCACTTGAGCCTCAGCACCACTTCCAGCTTTTGCTATGTATGTGGTACCGAGGAATCGAACCTGGGTCTTCATGCATGCTAGGCAAGCACTTTAACCACTAGGCCAAACTCCCGGCCCCTGTAATATGTTCTCTTATAGTTACTGTTTTATTTTAGGACTAGGGAAAGTCCATGTCTTTTTTTTTTTTTTTATTTAATGGTGGTGCTAGGGATCAAAACTCCATGCCCCTATACTTGCTAAAAAAGCACTTTAAACACTGAGCTTTAAGAATTTCTTAGAGGTCACTAAACATTCACACAGTGAGATCAAAGGGAGGATATTCTTAGGAGAGGATTACAAGGGCTTAGTAGCTATGTGCCTATAACCATTCAAAATGATAGTTATAGAAATGAACTCCAAGAAATGGAAATAAGAGTTGTTTTTTTTTTTTTTTTAATAGGTCATAGGGCTTGAACTCTGGACCTGAGTACTGTCCCTGAGCTCTTCAGCTCAAGGCTAGTTCTCTACTACTTGAGCCACAACACCACTTTCAGTTTTCTAGTGATTAAAAGTCTGGATAAGAGTGTCACGAACTTTAGTGCCTGGACTAGCTTTGAACTGTGATCCTCAGATCTCAGCCTCTTGAGTAGCTAGGAAAAGAGGCATGGGCCATTGCACCCTGTCTTTTATTTTACTTTTCATTTTTTTTCTCCTTTTGTTGCTGTTTTTGATTTTTATACCTTTTTTCTTGTATGTAAGTTTAACTGATTTGAAGAGGGAAGAAGAAAAATGGTGGGACAAAGGGTGAACTAATAAGTCAGCAGTGATAACTAGACACTAGGTTGAAAATAGAAGGGTTGGCAGGGAAAAAACTGGGAGAGGACGAGATGACACTGTTAAATGAGAAACATACTCAATTACCTGACTTATGTAACTGTAACCCCTCTATACAACACCTTTACATTAAAAAAATGAATTTCTTAGGCCAAACTGAATTAGACATAACACTAAAAGTTTTAGTTTATTTTTTTAATGTAAAAAGCTGCCAGTGAGAAGAAATATTGTTCCTTTAGAACAATTCATATTTTAACCTTCGATCTTTGCTGTCTGTAGGAAGAAGAGGAAGAAGAAGAAAATAGGATGTCTGAAGAAGCAGAAAGACAATACCAACAAAATAAGCTGCAGGCTGATTCCATTGTTCAGACCGATCAACCAGAAACAATGGTATCTAGTTCATTTGTGAATCTTAATTTTGAAATGGAGGAAGACTGTGAAGTAATTACAGAAAGCAAACCAAATGCAGTCCCTGTCCCACCATAAAATGAAATGACTATCAAACTTCAAGCCCTGAAACATTTTTATATATCAGGAACTTTTCACATTCTCTGTTTAGTAGAATAACTTAAAACAATTATTTGTATTTTAAATTATTTGGAGAGGAAAAATGTTCCTTCATTTCTAGGCTCTATCTAGCAAAAGTCAAATCTGAACTTTGGATATCTGAACTGTGCTTTTACTTTGTGTCCAATGACCAATTATTGCTTTTTTTTTTCTTTATGCATTGTTGGGGATGAAACCCAGAGTTTCATGCATGCTAGCTAAGTAAGCATGTATTCTATCACTGAATATAACTGAGTTACACTCTCAGCCCAGTGCTGAGAGTTTTTAAATGATTTTTATTTTTTTAAGTTAATGACATTCTAAAGTCCTAATTAAGAGTTAATTAAGTTTGTCTATTATTTTCCTACTTGTTTTAAACAAGGTAAGTTATTGATTGAAGCTAATTGGAGCTGATAATACTACAGTCTCAAACTAAAATGAGAAATTTCCCTCCTAGATTTTCATATATTATGCGTTGTGCTTTATGCTTTGCATTTAACATATCTAACCATTAATTTCATATTAAAGATGATTTACTGAGTATGTAATAAAAGAAGCAAGATAGAACCACTTTGAATGTTTTTTCATTGAAAAGAAGTAATTTATAAAAACCCAAATATTAGTATGGTGAGGTGGCTCACCGGCTCACCTGTAATCCTAGCTACTCAGGAGGCTGAGATTTGAGGATTTCAGTTCAAAACCTGCCTGGGCACTAAAGTCCCAGAGACTCTTTTTTATTTATTTATTTTTTTTGCCAGTCCTGGGCTTGAGCTCAGGGCCTGAGCGCTGTCCTTGGACTTTCTCAAGGCTAGCACTCTACCACTTGAGCCTCAGCACCATTTCTGGCTTTTGTCTATGTATGTGGTACCAAGGAATCGAACCCAGGTCTTCGTGCATGCTAGGCAAGCACTTTAACCACTAGGCCAAACTCCCGGCCCTGTCCCAGAGACTCTTATCTCCAATTAGCCACTAGAAAACTAGAAGTGGTGTTGTGCTCAAGGGGTTGGGTGGTAGCCTCAAGCTAAATAGCTCAGGGACAATGCCCTGGCCCAGGGGTAAGACGGGTAGCAGTGCCCAAGCCCAGAGTTCAAGCCTCAGGATGGACAAAAACAAAACAAAACAAAAACCCACAAATATTGTAATGGGTTTCCATTTTTATTTTTATTTTATTTATTTATTTATTTATTTTTGCCAGTCCTGGGCTTGAGCTCAGGGCATGGGCACTGTCCTTGGGTTTTCTCAAGGCTAGAGCTCTACCACTTGAGCCTCAGCACCACTTCCAGCTTTTTTCTATGTATGTGGTACCGAGGAATCGAACCCGGATCTTCATGCATGCTAGGTAAGCACTTTAACCACTAGGCCAAACTCCCGGCCCGGGTTTCCATTTTTAAATGCAAGTCATTTGATGTATTCTTTTGTAGAAGTTGTTACTGAATTGAAATAACTAGCTAGATACATTTATTAATATTTGTATTAAGATGGAAATAGCTAGTGATTATGTATCCTGATTATATCTAATCATTCATGTGTGCCATCGTCAAAATAGAGGAGTTGGGAGAAGGAATTTGGGGAGAGATATAGGTTAACCTACTAGGAGCTAATAAATATTACATAAGACAACAATGATAATGAAATTAAATTGCCATTCACCATTTTGAAATAGCCAAGTAAGATAGACAATTTATTTGAACTAGGATGGACATTTTTCTATCTACTAGGTTTTTTGCAAACTTTACAAAACTTTATAAAGATAATTTAAAAAATATTCCCAAACATGTACACATAATCTCATGAAGTATCTGTATTGCTTTGATTTATAACGAAACGTGGATTAAGAAAAATGTGTGGTGTTTTGGAAATATTGTTTGTAAAGTCTAGTCACATTCTTTAGTGTTTCAGAAATTAATGACTAGCCCAGTGTAGTAGCTCACGCCTGTAATACTAGCTACTCAGGAGGCTGAGATCTGAAGATCAAGGTTCAGTGCCAGTCCAGGCACCAAGGGATCTGAGACTCTTATGTCCAATTAACCACTAGAAAAAGGGAAATGGGACTTGGCTCAAGGGTACAGCCTCGAGCTGTAGAGCTCAGGGACAATGCCCAGGCCCAGGAGTAGGGCAGATAGCCTTGAGCTGAAGACCTTAGAGACAGCTCTAGGCCAAGTTCAAGCCCCATGACCCACAAAAAAAAAAAGAAAAGAAACAAAGAAATTAATGACTAGCAACCTTTTTCTAACAGTATTAAGATTTCAGTCTTAAATCTATGTAAAATATAGCTCAACAAAGAAGCTAAAGGACAATACCCTTAAAATGTCCTTTGTAAGAAAGTCAAAGCAGCCAGGTGCTGGTACTCACATCTATAATTCTAGTTACTTAGGAGACTAAGATCTGAGGATCTGAAGTTTGAAACCAGCCAGAGCAAGAAAGTCATTTAGACTCTTATCTCCGATTAACTAGCAAAAACACAGAAGTGTAGCTGTGGTTGAAGTGGTAGAGCACCAACGTTAGGCAAAAAAACTAAGCAAGAGTGTGAAATCCTGAGTTCAAGCCTCAATACTGGCATGGCCATGCATGTATGTGTGTGCACACACGTCAAGAGATATGAATAGTACGCATATTATAGAAGTCCATTGTTAGTAAGTTAAGTTCTTCAGCTTCAAGTTGAGATGTTTTAAGTTTTCGAACTGAGATTTAAAGACTTCAGAAAGGATAGTTAAACTCTTTAGGAATCTGGCTGTGTGGATTCATGGTATGATGGTTCATAGTACATAATGGCATTTTAAAAATTCAGTTATAAATTATGTAACTTAGTACTTAAAAGGATTCATCTTTATGTAAGTATCACCATAAGTTGTTTAGTAACAGTTCTAAACTCTCATAGCCTGGCCTCTCTGATTTGTTTTTAAATTGGAGATGGCACTTCATCTCAAACATCTGGTTATTAAGATCAATGTGTATAAAGGTAATATCTGAATATTTTCTCCCTAAAAGTATACGTATATACAAGTTTATCTAGGAGGAGTTTATCACAGGAAGAGAAAATAATGAGTTAGGAAGGTTTTATGTTTCTTGAATTTTACTTTGTTCAGTTGTGGTCAGTTTATATGAAATTTATTCACTGTGCCTTACATTTTTATGCTTTTTTTGTCTATACAAACTAAAATTTCTCATGAGTGCATTAAATGGTTTCTCTCATTTTAAGCCTTTTTCCTATTTCTTAATCCCTTTTAATAATTACTATTTCCTCTGGATCGCAGTTCATAATACTTTACCTCTCATCTCATAAAAACTTAAAATAAGCTGAGTGTTGGGTACAGCCTTATAATCTCAGCACTTAGGAAGCTAAGGAAGGAAAATTCCAAGCTTGGGATCAGCCTGTGTCACATAGTGAAACCCTGTCTCAAAAATCCAAACTAAACACATTAATTGGTGTGTAGAAAAAAGTTTACACTGAATTTACAACTTCACTAACAAAAATTCTTAACAAAAATAGTTTCATGAAAATAACCCTGGTACTGGTTAATAAAGCTAGACACTTTTTTTTTTTTTTTGCCAGTATCAGGGCTTGAACTCAGTGCCTGGGCACTGTTCTTGAGAACTTTTGCTCAAGGCTAGCGCTCTGCCACTTCCACTTGAGCCACAGTGCCACTTATGGTTTTTTCTGTGTATGTGGTACTGAGGAATCAAACCCAGGGCTTCATGCATGCTAGGCCAGCACTCTACAACTAAGCCACACTCCTGGCCTGCTAGACATAATACCAGGTTTTATTTATTTGTTTATTTATTTAGCTGGTCCTAGGGCTTGAACTCAGGGCCTGGGCACTGTCCTTGGACACATTTTGTTCAAGGCTAGCACTCTGCCACTTGAGCCACAGTGCTACTTCCAGCCTTTTCTGTGTATGTGGTTCCTCAGAATTGAATCCAGGGCTTTGTGCATGCTAGGCAAGCACATTACCACTAGGCCACGCTCCCAGCCCCAGGTTTTATTTTTTATTTATTTATTTATTTTCTTACAAAAGTATTTTTTAATAAATTGATGCATTTCAATGTTATAACATGATAGCCCAATGCTATTATCAAGGTGGCAAAAGTGAAGACGCCTGGTACTCTTATAGAAACACTCTGACAGGACAGTGGCATCTGTGGAGATTCTTGACAGCTGAGCACCTTCCTACACGAAGACGTTCGAGTATCAGTGTAGGGACTGAGTAGACCATGAAAGTCTAACAATTAAGCTGCACCCTTAAACCACACTAAAGAGAAAGGGGATACAAAACAGTATGGCTAATTTGCTAAAGAAAACGAGTCTTTTAAACAGGGCATTTAAGGAAAAAATAGTGTTAAAATCACAGGGCATCTTACTGAAATGGAGCTGTAAAAAGACACAGATTAGAACCCTGAAACAGCGAATGCTGTCAAGGAAGACAGCCACGCAGCTGTCCTTGGTGCTGACCAAAGCCAGAAATCCCTGCTCTGCACCAATGCTGATGATGGGTCATCTATGCTATTGTTGGGGGTCAGAGCGACAGTTGGCTGGAGTTCAGGCATCAAGTGGCAGTGCTCTCAAATTGTACCACCACCTGCTCGTCCACAAGCCACACTTTCCAAAGTTGATGTCTCTTGCTTAGGGTTAACCTCCCCCGCCCCCTACAAAGAGTCTTTAAAACAAATAGGAGAAACTAGAATCATCTGACTTGTAACACTATTATTACGTTCAAACCACCAGGAGAAATGTGTTTTACTTGGTTACAACTATAAAAACTTCATCGGAACCTACTGATTACATGTACATTAATGATCAGATTTGTAACATGAATTTTTCTGAAGGATGAGTCCAGGTAGAAATAACAAGAATCTTTTTGAAGCCTTTAGGGGCAATTTGAACTGTAGAGAAGGACTGAACTGAGAGATTGTCTTTATCTTCAGCTAGATTGTAAGCAGTCACGTCTAGAGTTTTATCTGCTGACTGTCAGTAAGATAATTGGCCTTATGCCACTGATTTTTCCCCCCTACTGGGGCCCTTCACATTATTTCTAAGCTGTAAATGCTGCAGATGAAAAAAGCTACAACGAAGTAACATCAACTCACCAATGTGCATTCTAAATAAGCAGGCACAGAATGAGACATTCATGGTTACTTAGGAATATCTAACCAAGGCAGGTTACTCCTCTGAGGCAGTAGCCCAGGTTTAAAACACGTGTACTTCAGAAGCTGTGATCCAGACTATTAAAATCCCCAGCTGACAGCATTAAATACTTCTTACTGATCAGGTTTGGGTGTTAGGGTTCTGTGCACAGTAAACAACTTACTGCTAGAGCCAGACTCCATCTACAAGCTGAACTAAGTCAAGATTTCACTGAAGTCATATGTTCCTCCATCGCTATCACAGCTCTTAAAACAAGTGCTCTGCCTGCAACAGTACTGACATTGATCTGTCAAGGCTTTCCTTGCTGGATACAGATACAAAACAGTCAAAGTATAAAGTAGCTTCATTTTCCTCAGGCATATGCTTAGAACCCAAGGTTTATTTTCCCTATCAACAGGTTGTGCTTAAGTTGATAAAAATCAGCTTAGGGGAAAGTTAAAAATGTGGTTGACTAAAAGTTAATATGTTCGTATAGAGAGCAAACAATCCAATCCAAACATTTTAATAAATTAAAAAATATCAAAACCAAGAACATAAGCATATATAATGCTGAAGTCACTGCCTTGCATCATTTTTCTTCTTTCCAATATTTTATGTAGGAAAGTCATTCAGTGAATATTCATTCATCGAACAAGACATGAAATGACTTGGTTATTACACACAAAAGACTCACTGGAAGCAGACATAAGCAGTCGCTTCCTTGCTAAGGAGGCCTTTTCTGTGGTAACAACTTCAATCTCAAAAGAGTATGTTAGGTTAAGCGACATACATTTGAGGGGATAGGAAAAGATGAATTTAAAGACATATAAATATGATTTTTTTCCAACAAGAAGTCAGTAAGAATAAGCTTTCTATTACTAGGGGAGATTACCCCATCACTAACAATCCTGACATTTTTTCTGGTATGGAACCTAAAAAGTATGAAATACCAAAGTATGAAATACCTTGCTGGTGTGTTTCATTAGCTATGATTTTGAGGATTAGTATAAAAGGTGTCGCTGCCCGCTGCAATGACACGTCACTTCAGGAGGACGGGGAATGATCACAGACTCAAATCGCTGCAAGCAGAGGTCTTTTATTTCTCTCTCCTCTCTTCTCTCTCTGCCTTTCTCCTTCTTTCTTCTCCTCTCTCCCCTGCCTTTCTCCTTTCTCCCTTCTCCGTCTTTTCTCTCTTCTCCCTGTTCCCTGGAAACCCCACACTATTTATATCCTTAAGCAGCCAATCACAATAAAGGTCAATTGCAAAGCAGCAAACAAACCTGGAAGAAATTTAGTGATCCACTCTATCTACAAGCACAGAAGAAAAAATCAACAAATGCAAAGAAAGTTCCTGGTCAGCAAGTACTGATTCATTAGTGAGCTGCCAGGTACCATCTTATAATCTTACTTCCTCAGGAGGCTGAAAGCAATGGTCTCCAACATCAGGTAGTCTGAAGAGTTAAAAGCAGTTGATGTCAATTCACACTGCTTCACAGAAGGCTATTATTTAGTCTATTCCTACCCCATCAAGGAAATCTTTTGTGGGGAAGAAATAATTAGCTATTAAAAATGGAGTCCCTTTCCTAACACATGTGCAAAAACACTCATCAGTTACAAGAATGTCTTCAATGGAAATCACCTTAATTTTTTAATCAAATGCATCCGAGCTAGGCAGGTAGACAGGAGAATATCACTCAGCCTAGGTGGACGGATATTTGGGATGAAAGCCACTTCCCCAGGGGCACCTAGGAGATGGGCTCCTTGGAAAAGGAAGGGTGTGAGGAGGTCCTGGCTGGGCTCCTGTGTGCTTGGGGCCCACCATGTGCTCCTACATATCAAGCCAGTCTGGTTCTCTGCATCAGATTGCCCAAAATGCTAAAATACAAACCTGAAAGACAATTCTTAAGCAGGTGATGCAAACTCTGTGTAGGAACTTTTTGTGTGCCTATTGTTTATGCCATTGCTCTGGCAATTGTCAGGAAGTGTATGAAGATTACCTGCCTCATTTTTGAAGATGAATATTTTCTTCTTTTACAGTGGGAGAAGTCCATGCAAGATTTGTAAACAATGATACAAAATACTGTAAACATAACTTAACAGAGCTTGTGTGAAACAGAAGTAAATCCAAATTTACAAGTGGGTAAAAAACCAGAGGGTAGCTTGCTTCATAGTTCTCCCTCCTGTGCCAAGATATAGATAGATATAGTGTGTGTGTGTGTGTGTGTGTGTGTGTGTATCCTTTTTTTTTAAGATTACAAATATAATCCTGAGCTGAAAAACTGGGATTGGGAGAGGGCCATCTTTGCATACAAAGTACCCAAAGGATGCTTACTGTTTTCTTTTCTCTAATGATGTTCAACTGCTGGAGACCGTTCTAAAGGTGACTTTGGGAGACACTTACAGCTTAGTGTGGCACCCGGATCTGGAGCCTGCTGCAGCATTTCCCATAGTGGCAGATGCAGCAGCATCCTCCGCTTCTTCCCGCTCATCTTGGAGCTCTTGGCTGACACTGGACTGCAAGGCTGGAGGAATGAGCCACTCCTTTGGGAGGCAACTCTGGAAAAAGGGTGTACAGGAACTGAAGTAGACAAGTCGATTGATCCATCCAGGAATCTCTTTCCCACAAAGAATCTCTGATAAAGCTGAAGAAAAATAATTGCAGTTTTTATGCATTAAATGGTAGGCATTGCCTTTATATTCTTTTCCCAGTTCTACAATTTTTTCTATATCATCTTCTAGGAAATCAGTGCTCCCTAAAACAACAGCTTCTTTAAATTTAAATGTTTCTCCTAGTTCAGAAGCATTTCCTGGGGAAATTTCAAATATTCCAGAAAAAGAGTAAGGGTGGCCACCATAAGCAAATTCTCTGCCATACACTTCAATTCCTGAATGAAAAACTCCAATCCCAATAGATGAGGTGTATTCGTTCATCCTGTACATGTCGTACACGTTGAGCACCACTAACTGGTTGGCCCCCATTCTCGCCTCCTCACTCTACTAGCTCCTTGTCCGCAGGGCGGGGGCCGCTTCCACCCAGCAGGCGTCTCCGGGGCCTGAGGAGGGTACTAAGCATCCAGCCCGACCCACCTCCACCGAGACCGGAGCCTATGGAAGGACAGGGCCGGGCCCGTGGCTGTCTGCTCCGGCTCAGGCGCCCCCAGGTTTTTTTTTGTTTTGTTTTTGCCAGTAGTGGGCTTGAGCTCAGGGCCTGAGCACTGTCCTTGGGTTTTCTCAAGGCTAGAGCCCTTCCACTTGAGTCACAGCACCATTTCTGGCATTTTCTATGTATGTGGTATCAAGGAATCGAACTTGGGTCTTTGTGCATGCCAGGCAAATACCCTACCATTAGGCCAAACTCTTGGCCACTGGAATACTTTGTATGGAAAGAATTTTTCTAAATATTTCGAATAAAAATAAAGTGGCTGGAAGTGGTATGGTGGCACTAGCCTTGAGCTGAAATGCTCAATGACATTGCCCAGGCCCAGAGTTCAAGCCCCACGACCTACCTAAAATAAAACAAAAATAAAGTGGCAATTTTAAGTTTAATACTGATAATACACCATGTCTTAGAAGACTGAAGTATAAATTATTACATTAATTAAGTCAGGGCTGGGAATGTGGCCTAGTGGGAGAGTGCTTCCCTTGCATGCATGAAGCCCTAGGTTTGATTCCTCAGTACCACATGAACATAAAAAGTTGGAGGTATTGCTATGGACCAGTTGGTAGAGTGCTAATCTTGAGCAAAGAGATGCTCAGGGACAGAGTCTGGGCCCTGAGTTCAAGCCGTAGGACTGGCAACAACAACAAAAAAGTCAGCCCTGAACTGTTCTAGTTCCACATGTAAAAAATATTTAATGAAAACTATATTTCTAAAGATTATACTGCTTTAAATGGAATACTAATTTAGCAACAAATCACAATGACCATTTTTGAGCTAATGGTACCAAGACTTAACCACCTTTTTAAAAAGCAGAATTTTATCCTATTGCTTCCAAACTGTTGAAACCTAAATTGTAGCAACCAAAACAACTGTTATGCTCTATATATGTTATTAAGTGTTTTATTTAGATCACATCCAAGGATTCTGCTTCAAAGATTCTACATGACGCATTTAAGTATTTTAATGAAGATAGTCTAGTCCTTTGGAGATCATGTATCATCAAGGTCTGCAGAGTTTTCACTGTCGTTTGCAACAAGGGCTTCTCTGTTCTCATAAGTCCAGAAACCATTCAGATCGATTAGAATAGTAGTGACTGTGTCTCCTTGATTACTGTTGATTAAATCTTGAAGAGAGATTTTCAAAGGATCCTTTGGTTTTACCATGTCAAAGATTTCATCCTCCAAGAGAAAAAAAAAAAATAGAATGAAATCTGATTGAAGAAACTTTTTTTTTTTTGGTGGGGCTTGAGCTTTGGGCTTAGGCACTGTCTCTAAGCTCTTCAGCTCAAGGCTACTGCCCTACCCCTTGAGCCACAGCACCACCACTTCTGGTTTTCTAGTGGTTAATTAGAGATAAGAGTCTCAGGGACTTTTGTGCCCAGGCTGGCTTTGTACCTCAGATCTCAGCCACATGAACCACAGGGCCTGGCTGATTGAAGGAACTTCTATTACATGGTGATCTAAAACTTGAGGCAGTTAAATATTTTTTTCTCCAGACAGGCATTTTTGTTAATTTTCTTGGAATACTTCTTGACCATGTGATAATTATCCTTCATTATTTAGATGAAGAAACCAAATCTCAAAGTTTAAGCCAGCTAAATTAGTAGCAAACAATCTATTGTATTTTTGAGTACATACCAAAACTTATTTTTGCATTGTTTTCTAATGGTGTTTTTGTTCTGTGGAACATGTGTTAACATCCTCCATCTCCCCCATACCAGGGATCTAACTCAGCCATACAGATGGTATACTAGGCGTATCTGCTTCTGAATCCTCATAGGTGGCAAGTAGCCCATTGATCTCTTACTTAGTTACAGAGGTTTAGTTGCTTTGTCAAAGAACTTAATGCCAATTAGCTGTGTTTAAGAATTTGGAAGAAGGATTCAGGGTCCTTGGACCAGACATGCTTATGGAAGGTGATTAGAAATATTGAAGTCTGGGGGTCGGGAGTTTGGCCTAGTGGTAGAGTGCTTGCCTACCATGCACGAAGACCTGGGTTTGATTCCTCGGTACCACATACATAGAAAAAAGCTGGAAGCGATGCTGTGGTCCAAATGGTAGAACACTAGCCTTGAGAAAAGTCCAGGGACAGTGCTCAGGGCCTGAGCTCAAGCCCAGGACTGGCCAAAAAAAAAAAAAAAAAAAAAAAGAGAAATATTGAACTCTGTCTATAAAACAGTTGTTCCTAGCTAGCCAAGTGAAGTGTACCAAGCCACTGAGTAGCTGTTTTTCGTTTTGTGCTAGTACTGGGGGGGAGGGGCTTGAACTCAAGACCTGGATACTGTTCTTTAGCTTTTTTGCTAGCAGTTAGCACTCTTATCACTTGAGCCACAGCTCTACTTCTTACTTTCAGTAGTTAAAAGGAAACTGACTTTCCTGCCTGGGCTAGCTTCAAACTGTAATCTTCAGTTTTCATCCACCTGAGTAGCTGGGATTACAGATATGAGTCATTGGTGCCTGGCTATAAATTACTTTTATAAAATAATCATTTAAGGGCTGGGAGTTTGGCCTAGTGGTAGAGTGCTTACCTAGCATGCATAAAGACCCAGGTTCAATTTCTTGGTACCACATACATAGAAAAAAAAAAGCCAGAAGTGGTGCTGAGGCTCAAGTGGTAGAGCTCTAGCCTTGAGAAAGTCCAAGGACAGTGCTCAGGGCCTGAGCTCAAGCCCAGGACTGGCCAAAAAAAAAATAAATAATAATAATAATAAAATAAAAATTTATCATTTAATACAAATTACTTAGTATTATTCGAGCAATATTATCTGATGTTACATTAAATAAAAGGTACCTTGACATCTTGAAATGAAACAGGATCTTGTCCATGGATTTTCATTAGTTCTTGGATGGCCTGCATTTAGTGAAAATAAATATGTAAATAAAAAATGAAAGTCATAGCCAGGAATTTGGCCTACTGGTAGAGTGCTTGCCTAGCATGCATGAAGACCCAGGTTCAATTCCTTGGTACCACATACATAGAAATAGAAAAAAATCTGGAAGTGGTGCTGTGGCTCATGTGGCAGAGCTCTAGCCTTGAGAAAGCCCAAGGACAGTACTCAGGCCCTGAATTCAGGGTCCAGGACTGGCAAAAAAAAAAAAGAAAGAAAATCACAACTGGTAGCTCACAATGTAATCTTAGTTACTCAAGAGGCTGCAATCTAATGATCACGGTTCAAAGCCAGCCTGAGCAACAAAGTCCATGATATTCTTATCTCCAATAAATTACTCAGAAAAAGCCAGAGGGACAATGTTTAGGCCCAGAGTTCAAGTCCCACAACTGATAAAAAAAAAAAAAAAAGCCAGAAGGGTCCTGTGGCTCAAGTCATAGAACATTAGCCTTGAACAAAAGAAGCTCAGGGACAGCTCCCAGGTCTGGAAAAAAAAATCACTTGTGCCTCCCAACCTTCTGCAAGACCTTTTCTACAGTTCTATTTTCTTTTTCTTTTGTCTGTTATGGGGCTTGAACGCTGGGCCTGGGTGCTGTCCCTGAGCTCTTCAGCTCAAAACTACTGTCGTACCCCTTGAGCCACAGCCCTACTTCCCATTTTCTAGTGGTTAATTGGAGATAATTGTTTTATGTTCTTTAGTGCCCAGGCTGGCTTTGAACCTCGATCCTCAGATCTCAGCCTTCTGGGGTAGTTAGGATTACAGGTGTGAGCCACCAGGCCCAGCAGCCCAGCAGTTCTACTTTCTTTTCTATCAGACCACATAATCTTCATCAGTTTAGTCATGCTTTTTCTTTTTTTTGCCCTGGGGCTTAAGCTCAGGGACTGAGCACTGTCCTTGGGCTTTCTCAAGGCTAGAGCTCTACCACTTGAGCCACAGCACCATTTCTGGCTTTTCCTATGTATGTGATACCAAGGAATCAAACTTGGATCTAAAGGCAAGCACTCGACCACTAGGCCAAACTCCCAGCCCCTTAGTCATGCTTTCTTACCTTTTTTTTTTTTGTCAGCCTGAGCTCTGTCCTTGGATTTTCTCAGGACTATAGCTCTACCCTTGAGCCTCAGCACCACTTCTGGCTTTTTTCTATGTATGTGGTACCAAGGAATCGAATCCAGGTCTTCGTGCATGCTAGGCAAGCACTCTACCATTAGGCCAAACTCCCAGCCTTACCAATTTTCACTTTTCTTTCCTTTTTTTTTTTTTATTGTACAAAACTATTCCATCAAGTGGAAAAGTTACCATTCAAATTACAGAATCCTATGCCTTGTAAGAGAAGACAGTCTTACGGTCACAGTACTTGTTGGCACTGACTCAGATGCAATCAAATTACTCTTTAGAGCTCATTAGTATTCTCTGAGAACAGCTAAGGTCCAAGATAAATTCAGCCAATCTGGTTCATACTGAAATGCAGCATATAATTCTGGCCAATTTTAAATTTATCTTTAACAATACAGCCACAAAAAACTATGACACAATTATGTAAAACTTTTCTCTAAAAGGCTAGATGTGGTAGCTAATGCCTGTAATCCCACCTACATGTATTGAAGGCTGGAGGATTTTGGATCAGGGCTAGCCCACATAAATGTCAGAGACACTATCAAAACAGAAAAAAGAAACACAACAACAAAAAAAAAGCAAAAAGGAACTAGAATGATGAGTGATTTCCAGGCTAGAGCAATCCCTGATAAGTAGCTCAATGGCTAAAAGCTTAGGATTTTGTAAATACTTCTACACTAATTTCTTTCTTCTTTTTCTTTTCCTTTTTTTTTTTTTTTTTTTTTTTTTTGCCAGTCCTGGGGCTATCTAAAAGCTAATATTCTACCTTTAAGCCACAGCACCACTTTCTGGCTTTTTCTGTGTGTGTGGTACTGAGGAATCAAACCCAGGGCATCGTGCATGCTAGGCGACCCCTACACTAATTTCTGATCAGTAAGAACACAGGCTTTCTTCTCTCCAAAGGCTTTTTTTTTTCCTCTACATTTTTTTTTTTTTTTGTACTCTACAATCTAATCAAATCACCTTTGGTTTGTTTCACATTATCCCTGAGCCTTTTTTTTTTTTTTAACTCAAGGCTAGTTCTCTACCATTTGAGCCACAGCTCCACATCTGGCTCTTTTGGTAGTGAATGGAGATAAGAGCCTCATAGGCTTTCCTGTCTAGGCTGGCTTGGAACTGCAGTACTCAGATCTCAGCCTCCCGAGTAACTAGGATTACAGATGTGAACCAATGTCAAGCTCTGTTTGCATTTCTTAAAAATGGAAGGAAAACCCCCTACATTAAACAGACTTAATTTCTTTTTGTAATCTGTTGTATAAATCCTTTTTTTAAATAAACTTAAAAAAAATTTTTGGAGGGGGATAGTGAAGCAGTACTAAAGATTGAACTCAGAACCTTGTGTTTGCTAGATGGGGCATGAGGTATGCCCTCTAATCTTTTTTGTTAAATTTAAAACTCATAAGGAAGTGGCCCTGTGGCTCTGTGATAGAGTGTTAGCCTTGAGCTGAAATGCTCAGAGACAGAACCCCAGCCCAGGGATCAAGCCCCATAGGTGACCAAAAAAAGAAAGTCACAACTTGGGCTGGCAGGATGGCCCAGTGGTAACATGCTCGCCTAGCATGCATAAAGCCCAAGGTTGGATTCCCCAGAACCACATACACAGAAAAAGCCAGAAATGGCATTGTGACTCAAGTGGCACATTGCTAGCCTTGAGTAAAAACTGTCCATGAACAGTGCCTAGGCTTTGAGTTCAAGCCCCAGGACTGGCCAAAAAAAAAAAAAAAAAGTCACAAGTTAAATTGCCACAAGTATGCATCTTAAGCCAAATGGTAAATAAGTCTTAAAACAATGCTTTTTTTATCCAAACCATACTTACCCTAAAGAAATAATTAAGAGAGAAGACATTCAGATATCCCTTGTTCTCGATATCAAGCAGTTTGAAAATATATTGCAGAGCAGCAGGTTCCTTTCTGTTTTCTAAGGCGAGGACAAAGTCCAGGTATGTCTTATAATCCTATTGAGAAGATAATACTCATGAGAGGTCTAAGTTGAAGTTCGATTTTCAAATGAGTATCTGATCATTTGAAGTTATTTCTCAACAATGGCAAATTGTTTTTTATAAATCCACTTATACATCTAATGTTGCTTTCTAAAAACTCTTAAGTTAATCTGTACAAAACAGGATTAGAGGACCCAGTTCAGATCTGCTATTTTAAACTACTATTACAAAATTGAAACATAATATAATTATTGTACACTGCCATTAAATTTGTATTTTCACTTCAATGTGGTTATTTAGAAAAAAATAACATTTAAATTGCTATTTGGGAATATAGTCAGTCCTCTACATTTTGAATTACATCTTTGGAGTCAACCAACCATAGACTGAAAATCTTTGGAGAAAAAATTGTATCTATATTTAACGTTTGTTTTTTTTCCTTGTCATTTATTAGTCCTTAAAAATAGAGCATAATTATTTCCATACTACTATATTATTTTACGTATGATTTAAAGTATTCTAGGAGAAAGTATGTAGGTTATATAAAAATATACTATTTTATGTACATAACTGGAGAATACCATCTGTAACTTTTAGTATCTGAAGGGGATCCTGTGACCAATCTGCTGATACTTAGATAATTGTTGTTTAAAATGTTGTTAAAATGACTTCCAATAAGAAAATTCTGTTTTCATCTGAAAAAAAGAGGTAAGGTACAAACTAAAGCTTGAAAGACCTAAATAGGTGGGCGTCAGTGGTTCATGCCTGTAATCCTAGCTACTCAGGAGCTGAGATCTGAGGATCAAGGTTCAAAGCCAGCCTAGGTAAAAACTCCCTGAGATGCTTACCTCTAATAAACTACTCAAAAAAAAAAATACCCATCTGTGGTTCTAGAGGTAGGGTGGTAACCTTGAGCTAAAGCGCTCAGGGACAGTGCCCAGGCCCAGCGTTCAAGCCCTATGACCAAAAATTTTTTTTGTAGATATTCTTTCTGCACCAATTGCAGTATAGGAATTAAAGAGGATGTGGGGCTGTGGCTCAAGTGGTAGAGTGCTAGTCTTGAGCTGAAGAGCTCAGGGACAGGGCTCAGGCCCAGAGTTCAAGTCCCACGACTGACCAAAAAAACCCTGCAGCTTCATTACATATGTACAAGGGAATTCTACATAGCCAACAGACAAGATGAAAATAATGGCATTCACTGGGAAGTGGATGAAACTAGAGCAAATCATGTTGAGTGAGGTAAGTCTTTGGTCTCCTTGATATGTGGATATTAGACCCAAACAGTAAAAGAGCGATGACTCAATATTCGGGTACTCAAGGTCATTGACATGATCTTGGGAGATATAACTACATAGACATGAAAATTTATGATGGGATATATATACTCTATAGACATAATGTTATATAGATGGCTATGTATCTATGACATACAAACTCTCAGCTTAATTTTAATTTTGTTCTTAAATTTATGTGCCAGTGACTGCAGTCCTGGGGCTTGAACTCTGTCCTTGGTCTTTTTCCTCAAGGCTTGCACTCTGCCACTTGAGCCACACCACTACTTTTGGCTTTTCTCTGTATGTGGTACCAAGGAATCGAACCCTAGTCTTTGTGCATGATAGGCAAGCACTCTATCAGTAGGCTAAACTCCTGGCCCAGAGATCCCATTCTTGAGTATTTACTTGTTGAACTTGACATCTGAAATATAATGTAAAAAATATCAACCTTAATTTTTTTTCCCCCAGTCCTGGGCTTGAGCTCAGGGCCTGAGCACTATCCTTGGACTTTCTCGAGGCTAGAGCTCTACCACTTGAGTCTCAGCACTACATCCAGCTTTTTTCTATGTATGTGGTACCCAGGATGCATGCTAGGCAAGCACTCTACCACTAGGCCAAACTCCCAGCCCATAAAATCTTTTTTTAAAAGTACAGCTTCATATTCACTCTTGACTTCTAACCTTCATTATTTACCAGGAGTTACTAGTATACTACAGGATCCTCAGTCTACTTACTGCCAAGAGTAGAGTCATAGACAGTTCTTTCCCCATCTTTTTTTCTTTTGTCTTCTTTTCCCTCCCTCACCCCCTCCCCCATCCCTCCCTTCCTTTCCTTTCCCTTTCTTGTTTTTTGTTGGTCATGGGGCTTGAACTTAAGGCTGGGTACTGTCCCTTAGCTCTTTTGCTCAAGAACAGTACCAATTAGAGCCACAAGGCCACTTCTGGTTTCCTGGAGTTAAGTGGAGTCTCACACACTTTTCTGTCTGGGCTGGTTTTGAATGATGATCCCTCAGATGTCAGTGTCCAGAGTAACTAGGATTACAGTTGTGTGACATCAGCATCAGCCCTATCCTCTTTTCATTGCTGTCATTGGTATTGTTTTAGTGAACTGTTTAAATTAAAGCTGATAAAACGCAGGGGCCGGGAGTTTGGCCTAGTGGTTAAAGTGCTTGCCTAGCATGCATGAAGACCCGGGTTCGATTCCTCGGTACCACATACATAGAAAAAAGCCGGAAGTGGTGCTGAGGCTCAAGTGGTAGAGCTCTAGCCTTGAGAAAGTCCAAGGACAGTGCTCAGGCCCTGAGCTCAAGCCCAGGACTGGCAAAAAAAACCAAAACAAACAAAAAAAATAAAGCTGATAAAATGTTAAACCCCATTTTTATCAGTAAGTTTTATCTCTTCAGCATCATTACTTGAGGAATAGATATTGAAAACATAAAGGGAAAATTATAAAAAATGTATTTCTAGGGGCTGGGAGTTTGGCCTAGTGGTAGAGTGCTTGCCTAGCATGCACAACGACCCGGGTTTGATTCCTATAGTACCACATACATAGAAAAAGCTGGAAATGGTGCTATGGCTCAAGTGGTAGAGCCCTAGCCTTGAGAAAGCACAAGGCAGTGCTCAGACCCTGAGTTCAACCCCCAGGACTGGCAAAAAAAAAAAAAAAAAGTATTTCTAGATTAAACTATATAAATCTAAGCTATAAATTCTAAAATTAAATGTAATCAAATTCACAAGAATTCTGAGAGGAAAAAGGACAAATATGTATGAATTTATAGAGCTATATTCAGTTACTAACAATAGACTAATAACTGGGTTCTTGATTTAATCATGTCATATATAGTACTATTTTAGACCTGGTAATATAATGGCTGAAGGTTTACTTAGAATTACAAATATTATCTATTTTCAGATTTATTTTTTAGTAATTCACATTCTTTTTTTTTTTTTTTTTTTTTTTTTTTGCCAGTCCTGGGCTTGAGCTCAGGGCCTGAGCACTGTCCTTGGACTTTCTCAAGGCTAGAGCTCTACCACTTGAGCCTCAGCACCACTTCCGGCTTTTTTTTTCTATGTATGTAGTACCGAGGAATCGAACCCGGGTCTTCATGCATGCTAGGCAAGCACTTTAACCACTAGGCCAAACTCCCAGCCCCAGTAATTCACATTCTTATGACAACAAAATATTAAACTTTTATATTTGGTCTGCTATATAAAAGAATGATTTTAAAATGAAATAATTTACATTTGGAACAGAAGTTTTAAAAACCTAGTTATTTGATTAGTTTGTACATTTTAGAATGTTGTCACTCATTATACTAATAATGGTGACTCACCAATAAAAGATCTCCTAGAAACTGTAGAAGCCTAATGTTTAAGCTTATGAATTGATTTATACAATTACCATTTCTCCATCATAAGTGAGACATTCCTGGAAAACTCGATCTAAGAAGACATTGGTCATGGTTGCTGTTCCATAGCGGGAGAGTTCTTCTTTACTAAGCATGCCATTGTGATCCTTATCAAGATTCAAATACTGACCTTGAGAAGAAAAATAATATAATATTTAAGACTATAAAATTTTTAGTCATTACCAGGCACCAGTGGCTCACGCCTGTAATTCTAGCTACTCAGGAGGCTGAGATCTGAGGATCTCAGTTCAAAGCCAGCCAGGCACAGAAGTCCATGAGCAATAAATAGCCTTGAGCTGAAGAACCCAGGGACAGCATTCAGGCCTACAGCTCAAGCCCCATGACCAAAAAAAAATTTTTTTTGATTCGACAAAGACTGGACATGAACAGAATGTTCAATTTATGAGCTAATACTTGGGTTGTGAAATGAAACATTACATCACAGTGTAGTGGTATAACTGTAATAACATCAGTGACACGTTAATCTTTTATTTTTTGGTCAAGGGGCGTAAACTCAAGGCCTGGGCACTGTCTGAGCTCTTTTGCTCAACACTAGTGTTCTACTGCTTTGAGCCACAGTGCTTCTTTGGTTGTTTTGGTAGTTAATAGGAAGAATATCACAGATTTTCCTCCTGGGGCTGGCTTTGAACTGAAATCCTCAAATCTTAGCCTCCTGAGTAAATAGGATTACAGCAGCAGCACCTGCCTTGAATCTTAATTAGAACTACCAATAATCTAGAAATAGCCCCCCTCCCAAAAATAAAACTTACCTAGAAGGTCAAGGTCTTTGGGGAAAAAAAATTTTTTTTTCCCCTCCTGGGTTCTAGTATTAGGCTTGAATTTTAAAGGGCCTGGTCTCTGGGCTTTTTTGCTCAAGGGTGTTGCTCTAAGACTTGAGCCACACCTCCAATTCCAACTTTTGTTGGTTAATTTGAGATAAGAGGCTGATGGCCTGGCCTTTCCTTGCCTGGGTTGCCTTGGAACTGCAATCCTTAGATCTCAGCGCCATGAGTAACTAGCCACCAGTAACTGGTTCACTTATATTTTGTAGAATATTCCTAGGTTACTAAATTAGAAGGAGTGGTCAACAAGAAACAATTAAATGCTATCCACTTGAAAATTTATAGGATGGATACTAAATGAGTCAGAAGACTATTCAACAGGATAATGTAGCAAACTAATGAAATTAAGAGCAAATAAATCTTTGTATTGGTTTGTCTGTGAATACTGAGAAATTTTATCACAAAGATAATATTTACAAATAATGTCTGAGTTAATAAGAAAGAACAAATATAGGTATTCTATTGGAAAGAAACTGTATTCCAAAAACAAGGTTTGTTTTTGTTATTAGTCTGGGGCTTGATCTTGGGGACTGGGCACCAGTGCCTGGCAAAAAAGAAAAAAAAAAAAAAAGCAAGGCGCGGTGGCTCACACATATAATCCTAGCTACTCAGGAGGCCGAGATCTGAGGATCAAGGTTCAAAGCCAGCTTGGATCTGAGACTCTTAGCTACAATTAACCTCTACAAAACTGGAATTGATGCTGTTGCTCAAGGGGTAGGGAGATAGCCTTGAGCTGAAGAGCTCAGGGACAGTGCCCAGCCCGAGGGGTAGGGCAGTAGCCTTAAGCTGAAGAGCTCAGGGACAGCACCCAGGCCCAGAGTTCAAGCCCCATAACCCACAAAAGAAGAAAAAGCCAGAAGTGTGGCTATGGCTTAAGTGGTAGAGGTCTAGACTTGAGAGAGCTCAAGTACAATGCTCAGGCCCTGAGTTCAAGCTCCAGGAATGGAAAAAAATAATGTCCTCTGAAAGCCACTTACTAAAAAACAAGACCCACTTTGAGGAATGAATAATTTAAATTTGTATGTAATGAGAACATACCATAAACCCTTAGGGCAGAAGGAGCAGAAAACCAATTTGTTTCTTGACTCTCTTTGGACAGTTCTTCATCCCGCAGCTAAACACAGAACACAGAGACATATGAGAAGATAGCAAGTATATATTGATATAATTCAGTAGTTTAAAAATATTTGAAAAACCATATTTACCTCAAGTAAATCATCTAGGAAGCTACATGCTAAAATATCTTGAATTTTTATCTTTCCTTTAAAAACAAAATGAAACAATTTCAATTAACAAGAACAATTTATTTTTTTTTAATTTTTAAAATTTTTACTTTTTGTCAGTCAATGGGCTTGGCCTCTGGGCCTGGACACTGTCCCTGAGCTTTTTCACTCAAGGCTAGTGCCCTACCACTTTAAGTGCCACTTGCAGTTTTCTTGTGGTCAACTGGAGGTATGAGTCTTGCAGAATTGCCTGCTCAGGCTGGCTCTGAACCACAATCCTCAGATCTCAGCCTCCCGAATAGCTAGGAGTACAGGTATAAGCCACCAGCACCCAGCTCAAGAACAACTTTTATTGTTGTTGGTACTGGGGCTTGAACTCTGGGCCTGAGTGTTGTCCCTGAGCATTCCAGCGCAAGGCTAGTGCTCTACCACTTTAGTCACAGTGCACCACTGTCAGTTTTCTGATGGTTAATTGGAGATAAGAGTCTCCTGGACTTTCATGCCTAGGCTGGCTTTGAACTGAGATCCTCAGATCTCAGCATCCTGAGAGTAGCTAGGATTACAGGTGTGAGCCACCAGCACCTCACTTAAGAACAACTTATAGCTTATTTTAAAATAATTTAAATAATGCAACTTCTGGGCATCTACCCTGAATATCATAACCCAACATATGATAAGGACACCTGCTCAGCTATGTTCATCTCTGCACTATTCACAATAGCCAGGCGATGGAAACAATCCAGATGCCCCACTGCAGATGAATGGATACAGAAAATGTGGTATATATACACAATGGAATTCTACATAGCCAACAGACAAGATAAAATAATGGCATTCGCAGGGAAGTGGATGAGTCTAGAGCGAATCATGTTGAGTGAGACAAGTCAAGACCTAAGGAACAAAAGGTGCATGGTATCCTTAATATGTGGTTATTAAATCCAAAGAGTACAAGAGCGAGGACTCAATAACTACATACCCAAAGCTATGGACATGGTAATGGAAATATAAACATAACTATATAGACATAAAAACCTATGACTCTATAGACATGTTTTATTTCATAAATTAATATGTTTCTATGACATACAAACCCTTAGCCTAATTTTGATTAAGTTCTAAATACTAAGTCCCAGTGATTGTAAATAGAGATTCCCTTCTTGAACACTTGTTTGTTAAACTTGTCACTTAAAATATGATGTAAAAATCAACGTTAATAAATTCTTTAATAAAAAAATTCAACATAGTTTATGATTACCATGCATCTTCATCAATGACCCCTCTTCCATCATTCTCCCTGTCTGTCCCAGCCCCCACCTATCCCCTCAGTTTACCCAGCTCTATTTTCACATTGAGCTATTCTTCCTCTCTCCATTAGCCCTCCTCCTCTAAGATCTACTATACACAAAATTGATAAATCAAAAAGTTGGTTCTTTGAGTCAACAAAATTGACAGACCCTTGGCAAGATTAATCAAAAAAAGGAAAGGGGAGACTCAAACAAGATTAGAGACCCCACGGGAACAATCACAACTGATTCCCAAGAAATCCAGTCCATAATGAATAGGTACTACCAGGGCCTATATTTAAAGAAACAAGAAAATCTAGTAGAAATGGATGATTTCTTAAATAAATATAGGCTACCCACACGGAACAACGATGAGGTAAACAAATTGAACAGACCAATTTCTTACAACGAAATTGTGGAAGTAATCAGGGAAATGCCAACCAAAAAGAGCCCAGGTCCAGATGGTTTCACTGCAGAATTCTACAAGACATTTAAAGATGAAATAACACCTATACTCTTGAAACTCTTCCAAGAAATAGAAACAGAAGGAGCAATACCAAACTCATTTTATGAAGCTAATATTACTCTCATCCCCAAACCAGGGAAAGACCTATCTCTCTAATGAACACAGACTCAAAACTCCTCAATAAAATATTAGCCAACAGAATCCAGGAACAAATTTAAAAAATCATACACTATGATCAAGTGGGGTTCATCCCACAAATGCAAGGCTGGTTTAACATTCACAAATCAATCAATGTAATACATCATATCAATAGAGCTAAAGATAAGAATCATATGATAATTTCTCTGGACGCGGAGAAGGCATTTGACAAAATACAATATCCATGTTGAAAGCACTAGAAAAAATAGGAATAAGAGGTACATTCCTCAAAATAGTGAAAGCCATATATGAAAAACCTACAGCCAGTATTATACTAAATGGTGAAAGACTGGAACCATTCACCTTAAAATCAGGAACTAGACAGGGATGCCCACTCTCTCCACTTCTCTTCAATATAGTGCTGGAACCCTTAGCCAGAGCAGTAAGACAAGAAAAGGACATCAAAGGGATCCACATAGGGAAAGAAGCAATTAAACTATCCTTATTCGCAGACGACATGATCCTCTACTTGAGTGACCCAACAAACTCCACTCCGAAACTACTAGAATTAATAAACCACTTTAGCAAAGTGGCAGGATACAAAATCAACCTTCAGAAGTCAGTAGCCTTCTTGTACACCAACAATACACAAACAGAAGGCCAAATCAAGAAAATGATCCCATTCGCAATAGCCCCCAAAAGAATAAAATACTTAGGAATATACTTAATCAAAGAAGTAAAGGAATTATTCAATGAAAATTATAAAAGCCTAATGAAAGAAATTAAAGAGGACACCAGGAAATGGAAAGACATCCCATGCTCATGGCTAGGGAGAATCAACATAGTGAAAATGGCTATACTGCCAAAACTGATATACAAATTGAATGCAATCCCCATCAAAATCCCAAAGACATTCTTTATGGAAATTGAAGATATAATCCAAAGATTCATATGGAACAAGAAAAGACCTAGAATAGCCAACACAATTCTAGGCAAAAAGAGCAATGCTGGTGGTATTACAATACCAGACTTCAAACTCTACTATAGAGCCTTAATAACAAAAATTGCTTGGTATTGGCACAAAAACCGACCAGAAGATCAGTGGAACAGAATAGAAGACCCAGAAATAGAACCATATACCTATAGGCAACTTGTATTTGACAAAGGAGCCAAAGATATACAATGGAACAAACACTGTCTATTCAATTATTGGTTCTGGCAAAACTGGGCAGCCACATGCAGAAAACTAAAAATTGACCCTAGCCTTTCGCCATGCACAAGCATTAACTCAAAGTGGTTCTTTTAATTTTTTAACAGTAACTTAGTTGAATAACGATTTTAAAGGTGTATTTCAAGAGCAATCTCAAAATTGGTAAGTTTATAATCCTAGCTACTCAAAAGGCTAAGATATGAGGATCAGGATTTGAAGCCAGCTCAGGCAGACAAACTCAAGAGACACTTACCTTGAATTAACTAACAAAAAGGTGGTATTGAGGTGTGACTCAAGTGATAGAGTATCAGCCATGACTGAAAAAAGTTGAGTAAGATAAAGAAGTCCTAGTCCTAGTCCTAGTACTGTCACACATATATAGAAATGAGATTGACAGCTGGGCACTAGTGGCTCACGCCTGTAATCCTAGCTACTTAAGAGGCTGAGACTTAATGATCATATTTCAAAGCCAGGCCAGGCAAGCAAGTCCAAGTCTCCTCCAGTTAAACAAAAAAAAAGTGGAACTATGGCTCAAGTGATAGAGCACTAGTTTTGTACCTCTCTTAGGGAATGAAGAAAAAAAAATTAGGTACATCCCTACTGTTACACAGTTGGTTATAGTTGGTACAAGAAAATCTTGAGGGACCGGGAGTTTGGCCTAGTGGTTAGAGTGCTTGCCTAGCATGCATGAAGACCCAGGTTCGATTCCTTGGTACCACATACATAGAAAAAAGCCGGAAGTGGTGCTGAGGCTCAAGTGGTAGAGCTCTAGCCTTGAGAAAGTCCAAGGACAGTGCTCAGGCCCTGAGCTCAAGCCCAGGACTGGCAAAAAAAAAAAGAAAAAAAAAAGAAAATCTTGAAAAATCTTTATATTTAACTAGAGCATTAGTGCTTGTTTTTCCTGCTTTTTAACGCTTTGCTAGATTTTTTTTTAGTGCTGAAGCTGAGGCTTGAATTTAGTCCCTCATGCTATTGCTTGGCTTTTTTCATTCAGCTGACACTCTACTACATCTAGCTTTTTTGCTAGTTTATGGGAGATAAAAGAGTTTCTTGACCTAGTGGTAAGAGTGCTTGCCTATCATGCATGAAGACTGGGGTTCAGGTCCTTGGTACCACATACATAGAAAAAGCCTAAAGTGGTAGTGTACTAGCCTCGAGAAAGCCCCAAGGACGGTGTTTAGGCCTTGAGTTCAAGGTCTGGAACTGGCCAAAAAAGGAAAAAAAAAAGTTTCTTGAATTTATCTGCTGGGTAGTTTTGAACTATAATCCTCTGATCTCAGCCTGAGTAGCTAGGATTATAGACATGAGCCACAAACACCCAGCTGATAGATGTTAACAGCAATGATATGCTAGGAAAGTAAGACTTGACTAATACTGCAATTCAGATATAATATCCTCATGATAGCCAAAGTGAGTTTTTCTTTTACCTGTTCTTAGAGGATCCAAGAAGAAGAAGAACTTCCTAACTGCTGTACAAACATAAAAAGAATAAAAAGATTTTTCCAGCCCATCTAGTTGGGGCAAAGTAGGGATAAGTTCCAAAATGTAGTTTTCTAAATCCTAGAAACAAAACAAAACCATAATTTTTCATTGCTATATGTTCAATATTATTATTAATAAGTAGTTGTACAAAGAGGTTTCAAATCCATAAATCGGTTTATGACTACAATGCACCATGATGAATATTACCCTTCCCCCCATCTCTACTTGCACGTTGCAGAGTTCAATTTTTATATATGGTACACTGAATATAATGACTGCATTTGCTCTCTTCAGTTTTGATTCTTGGGTATTGCGATATGCTTTCAGTTTTAAAAACCATTCTGCATAAAAACTTTATTAGCTATGCTGGGTTAGGTAGTGCTTGCTGTAATCCAGCACGTAGAAGAAGCTGAAGCAGGAGGAGGAATGCAAAGTTAATTTGGGACACATAACAAATTTGAGGTCAGACATTGCTTCGGACAACAAAAGCACCCTAAATCTTAGCACTTGAGAGGCTAGCCTGTGCAACACATTGAGAACTTGTCCCTAAAAGTTCTTCTCACCTATTTTCTCTCCCTAAAGTTATTTTTGTCTTTTTCTTTTTTCATTTTTTGCCAGTCATGGGGCTTGAACTCAGGTCCTGAACACTGTCCTTGGCCTTTTTCCTCAAGACTAGAGCTTTGCCACTTGAGCTACAGCACTACTTCCAGCATTTCTTTTTCCTATTTATGTGGTACTAAGGAGTTAACCCAGGTTTTTATGTATGCTAGGCAAGCACTCTTACCACTAGGCCAAACTCCCAGTCCTATTTTTCTTCCTAATTTGAGACTGGGTTTCATTATGGTGCCTAGGTGATCCTAGAAAATCTGATTCCAAAAGATCCTCCTCTTTCAAGCCTCCCAAGTAGCTGGAAGTTTGTTTCAACTTGTGATGTGGCTTTCTTAAAGGTAATTGATGCAAATACAACTAATACATATTTTTGTATATCTCATATCTTCTTACACAGGATATAGCTCTGTACTACAAAAACTGCTTTTGTCGGAGCCAGGCGTTTGGCCTAGTGGTAGAGTGTTCGCCTAACATGCACGAAGGCCTGGGTTTGATTGCTTAGTACCACATATACATAGAAAAAGCCAGAAATGGTGGTGTGGCTCAAGTGGTAGATCTCTAGCCTTGAGAAAGCCCAAGGACAGCTTTTTTTTTTTTTTGTCAGTCCTGGGCTTGAGCTTAGGGCCTGAGCTCCTTGGACTTTCTCAAGGCCAGAGCTCTACCACTGAAGCCTCAGCAGCACTTCTGGCTTTTTTCTATGAATGTGGTATTGAGGAATCAAACCCAGGCCTTTGTGCATGCTAGGCAAGCACTCTACCACTAGGCCAAACTCCCGTCCAGCTTTTTTTTTTTTTTTAATTGTAATGTATAGATGGGTTACAGTTATATTTTCCAGATAGAAGGTATATTACTTCTTACATTTTGATACCCCTTCTCATGTTTTTGTCCCCATTTCCTTCCCTCTACCCCCTCCCAATCATCTTGTTTTCCCCCCTTCCCTTTCCTATTTTAAATAAACAAACATATACAATATACCAGGTCACAAAGTCAGATATTTTAACAATATGAGATTAACCAAGGGGCAACAAAAGAGAAGAGAAATAACTACATTAAGAACAACAATCACATATAAAGCTCTTGTTTCCATATCCTCCCTTAGCTTCTTTTGCTAAGGGCTACACTCTACCACTTGAGCCACAGAGCCGCTTCTGTTTTTTTTCTGTTTACGTGATACTGAGGAATCAAATCCAGTGCTTCACACATGCTAAGCAAACCATCTACCGCTAAGCCACCTTCCCAGCCCAAAGCTATCTGGTCTTTATGGCAGTTATTAAAATTCAGTTAATACTTACAGATTCTCGAAGGTACCCTTGTCCAGCAACATCATATAAACTGAGTCCTATTCTTGTTTGATGAAGCCAAACTGACAAGAATATGAAATGCAACTATTACAATCTATTTTTTAAGCAAATACATGAAAAGATTAAAAAGCTCTGGATTACAGCCAACCCAACAACCCTATTCAATCTGATATACATTCAGCAATTATTACTGATGCTCTTTAGGATACTTTTTTCTCTCTCCCTCCCTTCCCCTCCCTCCATTCTTCTTCTCCCTCCTCCCCCTCCTCTCTCTCTCCCCCACCTTTCTTTTGCCAGTCCTGGGGCTTGAACTCAGGGTCGGAACACTATCCTTGGGCTTTCTCAAGGGTAGAGCTCTACCACTTGAGCCACAGCACCATTTCTAGCTTTTTTTGATGTATGTGGTACCGAGGAATCCAATCTAGGTCTCCATGCATGCTAGGCAAGCACTCTACCACTAGGACTAGATCAAAGACCTGGCTCCTATTCTTTTTTTTTTTTTTTTTTTGCCAGTCCTGGGACTTGAAATCGGGACCTGGGCACTCACTGTCTTTGGGTTTTCTCAAGACTGTTTTACTACTTAAGCCACAACACAACTTCCACCATTTTCTGTTTATGTGGTACCAGGAAATCGAATCTAGGGCTTCAGGCATACTAGGCAAGTACTCTACCACTAGGCCAAGCTCCCAGCCCCTGTTCTTTTTAAATTTTTATTTATTTGGGGGATATTTTTGGCACAGATCCTGTGGCTTTAGCAGTATCTGGGCACTGTAGCTGAGCTTCTTTTTGCTAAAGGCTAGTAGTGTTCTACCACTTGAGATACAGCTTTACTTCCAGCTGTTCTGGTAGCTTATTGGAGGTATCAGTCTCACAGACTTTCCTGCCTGGGCTGGCTTCAAACTGTGATCCTTAGATCTCAGCCTCCTGAATAGCTAAGCAAAAGGTCAGGGAAAATACGCAGGCTCTGAGTTCAAGCCCCAGGACAAACAAAACAAACATCAAAAACAACCCAAAACCTAAACCAAACCATGTTTCCATTTCCTGGAATTTGTTTCGATAAATAGTATTTTAAATGTTCAAAGGACATCTTTGAGTGACAGATACCTAAGAGTAAAGGACAGTGTTCTTAACCCGTTAAATATGGTATTCCAGAGATTCCCTTCTTGAATACTTGTTTGTTAAACACGTCATTTGAAATATGATGTAAAAATCAATGTTAATAAATTCTTTAATAAAAGAAAAAAAATACAACTCTAAGATTTTACCTCACTCCACTTAGAATGGCCATGATCAAGAAATCTAATAACAGATGCTGGAGGGGATATGGTCTGGAGGGATCACTACTACACTGTTGGTGGGAGTGCAAACTTGTTCAATCACTATGGAAAGCAGTGTGGCAGTTCTTCAAAAGAATAAACACAGAGCTCCACTATGACCCCAAAATTCCACTACTTGGCATTTACCCAATTGTCCAGAAACAAGGACATACTAAATCCAGTAGCATAACAATGTTCATTGCAGCACTATTTACCATAGCAAAGATATGGAACTAACCCAGATGCCCCTCAGTTGATGAGTGGATCAACAAGATGTGGTATTTATACACAATGGAATTCTATGCTGCTGTCAGAAAGAATGACATCACCCCATTTGTAAGGAAATGGAAAGACAGAAAAAATCAAATTAAGTGAAGTAAGCCAGACTCAAAGGAACATAGACTCAATGGTTTCCCTCATTTGTCATAATCAGTAGAAACCTTGGGCTCTCCTAGCAGAGATTTACAATAGAACAAAACCTAGATACATAAGGCCATACAGTATGATGCTAAATGAAAGGATCTCTAGGATATAGAAACAAAAGCCATATAATGAATGATTGTTGTCCTTAATGTTCTATGTTATCTCTCATCTCTTTTGCTGTCCCTCGGTTATCTCATATTGTTACAGTATTTCACCTTGTTATCGGATATATTGTATATATGCTTATTTGGTTATTTGAAATAGGATAGGAAATGGGGGAAAACAAGATGAGGAGTGGGGGTAGGGGGAGGGAAATGG